>NC_059199.1:51132600-51462600 GCF_020615455.1 Coregonus clupeaformis
ATAGGCTATGTGAATAAACTTACGCAGGTGCTTTTAACATGTATGGTTGACTTTAGACAACTGATGAGAGCTGATGACGAAGGTTCTGTACTACAATAGCTGTGTACAGACTTGCACATGACCTTGATCAAAGAGCTGATGTCTATCAGCTGTTGGGCTGCCTCAGGAGAGGACAGGGAGGTCTAAAGTTAAATTTAACATCGGTGTTGTACGTAATTAAACCCCAGTGGTGGAAAAAGTGCAGATTTGTCATACTTGAATAAAAATAAAGATACCTTAATAGAAAATGACTCAAGTAAAAGTGAGTCACTCAGTAAAATACAATTTGAGTAAATGTCTAAAACTATTTGGTTTTAAATATACTTAAGTATCAAAAGAAAATGTAATTGCTAAAATATACTTAAGATTCAAAAGAAAACCAGACACTACGATTTCCAGAATGTTGTGTGTGTGTGTGTGTGTGTGTGTGTGTGTGTGTGTGTTTGCGTGCACACTTATCTGTGTACGTGCATGCATGCATGTGTGCGATGATGTGTCTATGTGCATAGGTACATGCATGGCCCATCTCTTTACTACTGTGGGTAAAGTCAGGGGAGCTCAACACAACATCACCCTGGGAGACAAGGACAGCAGTGCCTTCATAAACACTGCCTACATTATCTCCATGCAGCCGCAATTATATAATTATATTAAGAAAACCAGACACCACAATTTTCTTGTTATTTAAATGTAAGATAGCCGGGGGCACACTCCAACACTCAGACATGAGACAGCATTTACAAACAAAGCATTTATGTTTAGTGATTCCGCCAGTTCAGAGGCAGTAGGAATGACCATTGTGTGAATTAGACCATTTTCCTGTCCTGCTAAGCCTTCAAAATGTAACAAAGTACTTTTGGGTGTCAGGGAAAATGTATGGAATAAAAAGTACGTTATTGGCCCTCCCAAGTGGCGCAGCGTCACTGCAGACCCGGGTTCGATCCCAGGCTGTGTCGCAGCCGGCTGTGACCCGGGAGACCTATATGAGGCAGCGCACAATTGGCCCAATGTCGTCCGGGTTAGGGGAGGGTTTATAGTGACTTCGGTCGCCAGTTGTACAGTGTTTCCTCCGACACATTGGTGCGGCTGGCTTCCAGGTTAAGCGAGCAGTGTGTCAAGAAGCAGTGCGGCTTGGCAGGGCCGTCTTTCAGAGGACGCATGGCTCTCGACCTTCACCTCTCCCGAGTCCGTACGGGAGTTGCAGCGATGGGACAAGACTGTAACTACTAATTGGATATCACAAAATTGGTGCGAAAAAGGGATAAAAAAGTTTTAAAAACTCAAACAAGAAAAAGTACATTATTTTCTTTAGGAATGTAGTGGAGTAAAAGTAAAAGTTGTCAAAAATATAAATAGTAAAGTAAAGTACAGATACCCAAAAAACTTACTTTAGTATTACTTTAAAGTATTTTTACTTAAGTACTTTACACCACTGTTAAACCCTCACATGATGAGTAATGACACTTGACATCCAAGTGCTTTCACATCCAAGTGCTTTCACATCCAAGTGCTTTCAGCTGTCAAGGACATTGCTATCCCCCTTTCACCCAACCTCCATTACTAAAACAACCCTTTATACATCAGTTGTTAGATCGAGAAGCTCCTTGCTTTTAAGAGAAACCGTTTTCATTACTGCCTGTCTCTGGGGTCCATCCCATATTCATGCAAGAAAACCACATAAAGGACTGTAAGTGGGGGGAGGAAAGGATTAGGGGATGGGGGATGGAGGGATGAGGGGATGGGGGATGGAGGGATGAGGGGATGAGGGCATGGGGGATGGCGGATGGAGGGATGAGGGATGGAGGGGTGAGGGGATGAGGGATGGAGGGATGAGGGGATGGGGGATGGAGGGATGAAGGGATGAGAGATGGGGGGATGGGGTAACTGAGTTTCTGTGGTCACACACAGCCTACCACTGAAGGCGGCTTTCTATGAGTCAGACAGAGCCGGCGATCAGGTCAATGTTCTGTATAATGACGTTTACCTGTATGTGTCTGGAATATAGTAGAGTGAACTGAAGGAAAAGCAACAGACAAAAAGTACATACAGTGAGGGGAAAAGGTATTTGATCCCCTGCTGATTTTGTACGTTTGCCCAGTGACAAAGACATGATCAGTCTATAATTTTAAAGGTAGGGAGTGCTCCTAATCTCAGCTTGTTACCTGTATAAAAGACACCTGTCCACAGAAGCAATCAATCAATCAGATTCCAAACTCTCCACCATGGCCAAGACCAAAGAGCTCTCCAAGGATGTCAGGGACAAAATTGTAGACCTACACAAGGCTGGAATGGGCTACAAGACCATCGCCAAGCAGCTTGGTGAGAAGGTGACAACAGTTGGTGCGATTATTCGCAAATGGAACAAACACAAAATAACTGTCAATCTCCCTCGGCCTGGGGCTCCATGCAAGATCTCACCCCGTGGAGTTGTAATGATCATGAGAACGGTGAGGAATCAGCCCAGAACTACACGGGAGGATCTTGTCAATGATCTCAAGGCAGCTGGGACCATAGTCACCAAGAAAACAATTGGTAACACACTACGCCGTGAAGGACTGAAATCCTGCAGCGCCCGCAATGTCCCCCTGCTCAAGAAAGCACATATACATGCCCGTCTGACGTTTGCCAATTAACATCTGAATGATTCAGAGGAGAACTGGGTGAAAGTGTTGTGGTCAGATGAGACCAAAATGGAGCTTTTGGCATCAACTCAACTCACCGTGTTTGGAGGAGGAGGAATGCTGCCTATGACCCCAAGAACACCATCCCCACCGTCAAACATGGAGGTGGAAACATTATGCTTTGGGGGTGTTTTTCTGCTAAGGGGACAGGACAACTTCACCGCATCAAAGGGACGATGGACGTGGCCATGTACCGTCAAATCTTGGGTGAGAACCTCCTTCCCTCAGCCAGGGCATTGAAAATGGGTCATGGATGGGTATTCCAGCATGACAATGACCCAAAACACACAGCCAAGGCAACAAAGGAGTGGCTCAAGAAGAAGCACATTAAGGTCCTGGAGTGGCTTAGCCAGTCTCCAGACCATAATCCCATAGAAAATCTGTGGAGGGAGCTGAAGGTTCGAATTGCCAAACGTCAGCCTCAAAATCTTAATGACTTGGAGAAGATCTGCAAAGAGGAGTGGGACAAAATCCCTCCTGAGATGTGTGCAAACCTGGTGGCCAACTACAAGAAACGTCTGACCTCTGTGATTGCCAACAAGGGTTTTACCACCAAGTACTAAGTCATGTTTTGCAGAGGGGTCAAATACTTATTTCCCTCATTAAAATGCAAATCAATTTATAACATTTTTGACATGCGTTTTTCTGGATTTTTTTGTTATTATTCTGTCTCTCACTGTTCAAATAAACCTACCATTAAAATTATAGACTGATCATTTCTTTGTAAGTGGGCAAACGTACAAAATCAGCAGGGGATCAAATACTTTTTTCCCTCACTGTATGTTGGTGGTGACAGATATTCAGACAGCAACAGTAAATGTGTTATGTTTCACCCTTGGTGAATTAAATTTAAGGTTTTCTTTAGAAGGTTGAGAAACATGTTGTGAACGTATTATTTCCTCCTCAGACTCAGAAAAAAATTGTTTGGGATTGATTAATTTATTACATCACATACAGTGGGGAGAACAAGTATTTGATACACTGCCGTTTTTGCAGGTTTTCCTATTTACAAAGCATGTAGAGGTCTGTAATTTTTATCATAGGTACACTTCAACTGTGAGAGACGGAATCTAAAACAAAAATCCAGAAAATCACATTGTATGATTTTTAAGTAATTAATTTGCATTTTATTGCATGACATAAGTATTTGATACATCAGAAAAGCAGAACTTAATATTTGGTACAGAAACCTTTGTTTGCAATTACAGAGATCATACGTTTCCTGTAGGTCTTGACCAGGTTTGCACACACTGCAGCAGGGATTTTGGCCCACTCCTCCATACAGACCTTCTCCAGATCCTTCAGGTTTCGGGGCTGTCGCTGGGCAATACGGACTTTCAGCTCCCTCCAAAGATTTTCTATTGGGTTCAGGTCTGGAGACTGGCTAGGCCACTCCAGGACCTTGAGATGCTTCTTACGGAGCCACTCCTTAGTTGCCCTGGCTGTGTGTTTCGGGTCGTTGTCATGCTGGAAGACCCAGCCACGACCCATTGATGCCCCACGAGGTGAGATCTTGCATGGAGCCCCAGACTGAGGGCGATTGACCGTCATCTTGAACTTCTTCCATTTTCTAATAATTGCGCCAACAGTTGTTGCCTTCTCACCAAGCTGCTTCCCTATTGTCCTGTAGCCCATCCCAGCCTTGTGTAGGTCTACAATTTTATCCCTGATGTCCTTACACAGCTCTCTGGTCTTGGCCATTGTGGAGTTGTTGGAGTCTGTTTGATTGACTGTGTGGACAGGTGTCTTTTATACAGGTAACGAGTTCAAACAGGTGCAGTTAATACAGGTAATGAGTGGAGAACAGGAGGGCTTCTTAAAGAAAAACTAACAGGTCTGTGAGAGCCGGAATTCTTACTGGTTGGTAGGTGATCAAATTCTTATGTCATGCAATAAAATGCAAATTAATTACTTAAAAATCATACAATGTGATTTTCTGGATTTTTGTTTTAGATTCCGTCTCTCACAGTTGAAGTGTACCTATGATAAAAATTACAGACCTCTACATGCTTTGTAAGTAGGAAAACCTGCAAAATCGGCAGTGTATCAAATACTTGTTCTCCCCACTGTATGTGTGTGGGGTGAAATAAAACATATTACAAAGAACACAATGTGAAATAATAATTGTATTTATTTGTATTGTACTGTAGTGGCCATTAGGACTCAATTGATAGTAAATATTAAACATTTTACATTACAGTAAATGGGGACAGTAGGTAAAAAAACTGTGCATCCTGATGTCCACTACAGGGGACATTTATTAACAAGCTCAAACTGAAACTAATGTCCATTAGAGAGGACAAAAATGAATTGCTGGGTCTCAGGGGGAGGTAAGGAAACCTTACAAACTTGATATTTTCTTAGTGCAAGGCAGAAGGGCTTGGCACCACTCTCTTGACTTGTATTACTGGACAAAACTGAGATAGACCACTGCATAGGAGAAAGAATATGTTGATTAAAAATGTTTTTACTGACATAGACACAGGAAATTAAATCCCTTCTAAATGTTTGATCACTTTGTTTGTTTTCATTTAGATACATGGCTTCTGTATGGGTGGCAGACCAGCTCTCTCGATATCTCGTTTTCCTCTTGATAAACACAACAAACCATTGTGCAAACACACCTGCTATTACAACCTCCAACCTATCACTACCCACCAATTAAGTGCTCAATGAAAATAACATGTTGAGAACTAACTGAGTGAGACACATCCTGAAAGCACATACTGTACAGGACTGAGGTAAAAATGTCTAATATGTCGAGAATACTTCAATTCATGAAGCACTAGCACCTATTGTTCCATAGTGTATTCGCCACACCACGCACACACACACACACACACACATGCACCCATGCACCCAAACACAAAATGCACACACACATACGCACATACACACACGCGCACACACACCTCTATTCCAATAAAGGGACAAAACACCCACAGCTCTGCTGGCTCAGGGACGTGAACTTACCTTGAGCATAATGACCCTGATGACAACAGAGTTCCCTCTCTGAGGGTCATGCCTCTCATTCCAACACACACACACACAAACACACCAGAGAACACCTTCCTAACTGCGGCTGAAAACTAGCCTTGAATACTCCACAGTGCTAGGTGAGTGGAATTTAAGCTGCAGTACGATAGTCAGTGGGGTCAGAAACAAAACCCATGTTCCCACGTTTATCCTGAAGAAGCTCTCAAGGGCATAGATATAGAATCCTACCAATATGTTGAGATTGGCACGGCAGTTATGCAACTTTACCTCACATTGGTATTTGGCCCTTGATTGATTGATTGAAATCTTAATCACACCCTTCTCAAAGTGTTTGTTTTTCCTGACAAATCTGAAGTGGGGATGAAGCGCTGTTGAAGGGTGTCACAGCCACAGCAGTGATGGCTCACTTTATAATCTTGGACATAAATCTAATCTCTGTCTCTCTCTCTCTCTCTCTCTCTCTCTCTCTCTCTCTCTCTCTCTCTCTCTCTCTCTCTCTCTCTCTCTCTCTCTCTACTCCTCAGGTTTACTCTGTGCTCTGTTGGGATCTCTTCAAATCCATCACTCCAAGACAGAGAGAGGGGGAAGGGCTTTTGCTCTCTGCTCAGCCAAACCAGGCTGATGAATTACATGACAGACACAGAGTGGATGCTGGCCTTTTACTGGACATCTCCTGGGAATGAAAAGGCATTTAAAGGGAAGTTCTCACTTCTGTTGGGCAGAGTTCTAGGGGAGAGAGATGGAGATAGAAAGAGAGGGAGAGAGAAAGCGAGAGAGAGTGAGAGAGAGAGAGAGGGAGGAAAGGAGAGAGAGGAAGGGAGAGCAGGAGAGAGAGAGTTTAGAGGGCCAGTTGAGTGGTTGTGTTTAAACTGTGTGATGGATGTCTGTCCGGAGGGCCAAACAGAGAATGGCTACCCTCAGGGCAGGCAAGGATCATTTCCTTAATCATCAAAGTAGAAATGTGATCATTTAAAAGCATTATGGAACTCAATGACTGTACAATAACTGTTAACATAGTGTCCCATGACAGTACAAGGGTGTCTGGTATAGCAGTGATGATGAATAATAATATCTGATATAATTATAGTGTTCTAGAGGGCTAGGGTCTGCAATCGGTGCTAAAGCTTATTTTCAGCAGGGCACACAATGCACCATTTACACACACACACACACACACACACACACACACACACACACACATATTGTGTTTAATCTGAATACACATCAACAGCTCTCCAGAGGAAACTTTAGACAACAATTTATTGAGCCCTTGAGTAAAGCAGCGTCGTAAAAGTTGGGGCGAGGTCTTGGCTTACATCAATTTATCTATCAATCCTGAAACAATAGTATTTAGAATATAAGAAGGCAAGCGAAAGCCTAATCTTACAATGCTCACAAGATCTCTCGAAAAAGTGACACAGAGTGATCAAATCAAAATCAAATCAAATTGTATTTGTCACATGCACCGAATACAACAGGTGTAGACCTTACAGTGAAATGCTTACTTACAAGTCCTTAACCAACAATGCAGTGTTAAGAAAAATAAGTGTTAAGTAAACAATAGATAAGTAAAAAATAAAAGCAGGAAAATAACAGGAAAAATAACAGTAGCGAGGCTATATACAGGGGGTACCGGTACAGAGTCAATGTGCGGGGGCACCAGTTAGTCGAGGTAATTGAGGTAATATGTACATGTAGGTATAGTTAAAGTGACTATGCATAGATAACAAACAGAGAGTAGCAGCAGCGTAAAAGAGGGGGTGGGGGGGGGGGATGCAAATAGTCTGGGTATCCATTTGATTAGCTGTTCAGGAGTCTGATGGCTTGGGGGTGAGGGAGGATAGAAAGCAAATCAATGATCAGAAATGACGAGGCTCCTCAGAGACAGTTAGTCATTTAGCTTTAGTGAGGGAGAGGGAGAGGGAGAGGGAGAGGGAGAGGGAGAGGGAGAGGGAGAGGGAGAGGGAGAGGGAGAGGGAGAGGGAGAGGGAGAGGGAGAGGGAGAGGGAGAGGGAGAGGGGAGGGAGAGGGAGAGGGAGAGGGAGAGGGAGAGGGGAGGGAGAGGGAGAGGGAGAGGGAGAGGGAGAGGGAGAGGGAGAGGGAGAGGGGAGGGAGAGGGAGAGGGGAGAGGAGAGGAAAGGATGCATGGCATGCCACAGTGTGCATTAAGTAATGAGAGTATTCCCTCTCGCTCCTCCTGCCTCGATGCTCGGCTTAAATGGTTTGGTTGATGACACTGTCTATTGCGATGCCAATGATTTATACCAACAACATTAGTGTAACAATGAAATTATAGGATGGGGAGAAACGATGCCAAACACTGCTCAGATGCGTGCTTCACTTCCTAAGGGAATAACATTAAAGATGGCTGCATACCAAATGGCCCCCTATTCCCTATGTAGTGCTTTAAATTTGACACTGTCAACAGTAGTCCACTATATAGGGAATAGGATGCCATTTGGGACGCAACCTATGTGTCAGGTGCTTTGTGACGAACTAGCTATGCTCAGACTTGCGGCACTCAAATTGGGTAAATCTTCTCTTGAAAGCAACATGCAATCCTTCACTGCTGCTCTAAACTCAATTGATAGTGATACATTGCAGTACAACGAAAAATCCTTGTTCAAGGTGATATTGTATTGTAGGCAACAGCCCACTTGATTGTCAGTGTAGCATATTTCAGATGCATTCATACATATGTTAACATCCATGCTGTCACATCTGCACAGTATTGGGAAACCATCAACAAGCATGACACCCACATGTAGTCTGTGAATGCATAACACTGTAGCATTTTGACACATACCCCATGTCCCTGTCCAATCCATTACTACCATCCCCCTTCCACCTTTCCAAATGAGACAAATCTTTATTTACAACAGCCATCCATCACAGAACACTAAAGCATTTAATTAAAGGGATAAGAAGAGGTCACATCAAGACCATGATCAACAGCTTACGTTTGGCATTCTCCTAACCTTTCGTGCTGATGCATATTAATGTGACTGATGAACGATACAGTCGTTGGGTTTCTTTACAGGCCAATGTACGTGCGTGTCCAATAGCCAAGTCAAATAGCATGAGGAGAAACAGCTAGCCTATGGTAAGCCCTGCCACCTTTAGAAATGATAGATCGTTGACTCACAGAGCACGGATGTGTACAGGGGATCAGACATGCAACCTTTCTTGGATGTGACCAATGATGTATAATGTGTTGTGATGTTAGGCAATAGAGGGGGTTGTGAATGACGTTGGCTTTGTTCATAGTACTTATATTCAAAATGTATTTGACTTATCGAGAACTTGAAGCTTAAGATTTCACATGATCACAGATCACAAACCCATCTCTCTATAGTAGTTGGTGCAAGTGCATTGTAGCTTAATTGTCTGCACTGCTATTTATTTCACCTACACGGTTGTGTTGTGAGGAAACTGGAAATAAACTTTCAGATCAAACACTTTTCCAAACACCTGAGCTATTAAAACAGACTGAGTTTTTCAACACACTAGTCATAGGCTAATGCCGTAAAAAGGAATATTGTGTTCTGACCACCGTTGTAATCACATGTAAATGATTGTGTACTACTGTCACATGTAAATTACTGTGTACTCTGGCAGCTAAAGTGGCACGCAACAAGTGGAATGACAGATTACTCAAACATAGTGGTTGAACTCGTGGGTGGGGGGGGGGGGGGGCGGACGACGACTACATAATAACGGAAGAAGTGAGACACCTCAGCAAATACAGTAAACCAGTAAAGTAATGTAAAGTAAGTACAGTAAACCAGTAAAGTACTGTAAAGTAAATACAGTAAGACAGGTAATTTCCGTTGGGATTTATTTTATGGGGTCTTCACAGTCATCAATAACATCGTATGACTTTCAGTTAGTAGTAAATGTGATGCCAAGCCCCATAAAACATTTTTTTAATAGTTTAATCTCTTGCCCTAAAATCTGCCAATATCAATTTAATGACTCTGGCTCAGCTTTGTGTGTACAATGTGAGTTCAGCATTGGCACCCAGGAAATTTGATATTTTTGTGTGGATACAGGAGGTGACAGATATGGCCTGTGCTAAATATATCACTGTGTGTGTGTGTGTGTGTGTGTGTGTGTGTTTGTTCACGGATCAAATTATAATACTACTTACAGTTCCAAAATGTTATTACCTACCTGTAGGCCTATGTGGCTGGGATAAAAAACAAAATAAAATAGAGAGGTCTATTTTTTACTATTCTAAAGTTCGGTTTTGTAAAGCCAATATGTGGCTGAATAGGAAATAGATGTTTGTAGGGGAGCCGTTCCCGTTCAGGCTTTCGGACATTAATGGATTGATCTCCGGTGCTTCTCCCAGTGGGGAGTGGCTGCAAGGTGCACCTGACCTGAGACTGTTGCTGTCCAGTGTCATGTGGTGCTGAGCTTCAGAATTCCGATTCCGTTGCTGTCCGCTTTAATGGTGCTGAATCTCCTATCGCCGCTTTTACAGTTAAACAACATCGGAAGGTTTACTCTTGAGACAAATATCACTGTAGCTCATTTCATAAACGTATTAGACCACAAACTAGTCCATGAACTCAATGAAGCTGTTATGAAACTATATTACAACATGGATATTGATTTTGATACTCAGAGAAACCTTTACAAACATTTCACTGGACATGTTTGCCATTATCTTTCATTGATAGGTATATTTCCTTGTTGGAATTCCTTGAAAATCATTTGTTCACAGAACACCCTTTTCCATGTCCTTTTCAAAAGAAAACTTTTACGCTTACTTATGATTTTGCTTCCTTCTTCAATCGATTCAATTATGAACATTAAGTCTAGTGTAGGCCTATAAAAAGATTTCACGAAGCGATTTTCTCTAAAGTCAGCCTCATTCAGTGAAGGAGAAATTACAAATTACAACCTAACCTTGAGTCAAGGATATTCCCACACATACAGTATGCATCTATTCACTACATTTGTCGACTTATTTTTCTGTGCAAGGACTGAAGGACGTGTTTTCAGCTTGCCGTTTTATTCTTACGACTGTTTTACGAAAGGTGGAGTAATTCACACTGGAAGAGAGTTTCGGTTGAAAAACCATCTCCTTAAGGCTCTTTACTACGTTAACAGTCCATGGAATTTCATCCCTAATAGGGATGCATTACACCGAGCAATTTCGCTGATGCATATTGTTTCAGCAAATAAATTGAAAAAATAGTTCAGATAATTGAAAGCAGTGAAAGAAGTGAACGAAGTGAAAGCGGTCAAGAGACTCATCGCGATATACATTTCGTTTGACACAACTGCCATTGTATCACAGGCACCTCTCCATTACAGGGACATGACATCGCTAAAGGGACAAAGAGGTTTGAACAATCTAAGGATGCTTTACATGCTTACATTCTTCTAACGCGCTTTCTATGTGCTTACATTATTCTAAAGCAATATATATACTGATTGTACAAAACATTAGGAACACGGGGCCTCCCGAGTGGCGCAGCGGTCTAAGGCACTGTATCGCAGTGCTTGAGGCGTCACTACAGACACGTTCGATCCCAGGCTGTGTCGTGACCGGGATTCCCATAGGGCGGCGCACAATTGGCCCAGCTTCGTCTGGGTTAGGGGAGGGTTTGGCCATGCTCATAGCGCTCTTGTGGCGGGTGACTTCGGTTGTCAGTTGTCAGTTGAACGGTGTTTCCTCCGACACATTGGTGCAGCTGGCTTCCGGGTTAAGCGGGCGTGGTTTGGCGGATTTAACAGGTGACATCAATAGCTTTCACCTTGATTCACCTGGTCAGTCTATGTCAAGGAACGAGCAGGTGTTCCTAATGTTGTACTTCAGAAAGTATTCATACCCCTTGACCTATTCCACATTTTGTTGTGTTACAGCCTGAATTCCAAATTGATTTTTTTCTCACACATCTTCACACAATACCCCATAATGACTAAGTGAAAACATGTTTTTAGAACTTTTTGCAAATATATTGAAATGAAATACAGAAATATCTAATTTACAAAAGTATTCACACCCGGAGTCAATACATGTTAGAATCAGCTTTGGCAGTGATTACAGCTGTAAGTCTTTCTGGGTAAGTCTCTGAGAGCTTTGCACACCTGGTTTGTACAATATTTGACCATTATTATTTTCAACATTCTTTGAACAATTTTCAAGTCTTGCCATAGATTTCCGAGCAGATTTAAGTCAAACTGTAACTCCGCCACTCAGAAACATTCACTGTCATCTTGGTAAGCAACTACAGTGTAGATTTGGCCTTGCGTTTTAGGTTATTGTCCTGCTGAAAGGTGAATTCATCTCCCAGTGTCTGGTGAAAAGGAGACTGAACCAGGTTTTCCTCTAGGATTTTGCCTGTCCTTTGCTCCATTTAGTTAATTTTCTATCCTGAAAAACTCCCCAGTCCTTAACAATAACAAGCATACTCATAATGTGATGCAGGCACCCCTATGCTTGAAAATATGGAGAGTGGCACTCAGTAATGTGTTGTATTGGATTTGCCCTAAACATAACACTTTGTATTCAGGACAAAAAAGTTCATTGCTTTGCCAAATCCTTTGCAGTATTGCTTTAGTGCATTGTTGCAAGCAGGATGCATGTTTTGGAATATTCTTTATTCTGTACAGGCTTCCTTTTTCTCACTCTGTCAATTAGGTTAGTATTGTGGAGTAACTACAATGTTGTTGATCCATCCTCAGTTTTATCCTATCACTGCCATTAAACTATGTAACTGTTTTAAAGTCACCATTGGCATCATGGTGAAATCCCTGAGCGGTTTCCTTCCTCTCCGGCAAGTGAGTTAGGAAGGACGTCTGTATCTTTGTAGTGACTGGGTGTACACCATTCAAGGGTAATTGATAACTTTACCATGCTCAAAGGGATACTCAATGTCAGCTTTTTGTTTTACCAATCTACCAATAGGTGCCCTTCTTTGCAAGGCACTGGAAAACCTCTCTGGTCTTTGTGGTTGAATCTGTGTTTGAAATTCACTGCTTGATTGAGGGACCTTACAAATAATTGTATGTGTGAGGTACAGAGATGAAGTAGTCATTCAAAAATCATCTTAAACAATATTATTGCACACAGAGTGAGTCCATGCAACTTATTATGTGACTTGTTAAGCATATTTTTACTCCTGAACTAATTTAGGCTTGCCATAACAAAGGGGTTTAATACTTATTGACTCAAGACATTACAGGTGTTCATTTTTCATTAATTAGTCAACATTTCTAAAAACATATTTCCATTATCATTATGGGGTATTGTGTGTAGGCCAGTGACTAAAATCCCAATTAAATCCATTTGAAATTCAGGCTGTAACACAAAAAAATGTGGAAAAAGTCAAGGGGTGTGAATACTTTCCGAAGACACTGTAAGTGTTTAACCAGCCATGACCTGTTAACACCAATCACAAGCCCTACAGAAGCATTGACATCAGCCAATAACAATAGAGTGATCTGTAGCATGTAATGTGTAGCATAATACTGCCTATTATGTACTTTCAATAATACTTTATGTTAGTCAATGACTCCACAGCCTTGTGAACACTAAATGTTCACATTGAACTAGAGAGCAACAGAGTTCCACAAGAAACACATAATTGCAGTGTAATTATAGCAGAGGCAATGGAACAGAGACAAGTGGCATGTTAAATAGACCTTCATGTAATGTTAAGGGGCTTTGTCAACTGTTTTAAACAAAAAGCATCTTTGAGAAACCAAAAGGTTATTCTGTGGTTCGGATGCTTAGGGTGGGGGTTTCTATAAAAAACAGACAAGCAGAAATAAGTAGCTATTATCCAGCATTAATACACTCTGGTTAGGTATATTGTAGTCATGTACAGTGACAGAGTTTTTGTATGTTTAAGTCTTACAGTCTTACCACGATTTAGAGTCCAGAATCACCTAAAAAAAATAGCAACAGCACAATCATCTACTTTGACCTCGTTCAACAATCCCTCCATCATGGACCAAAAACCTTCTCATTGGAACACAGCCGTTCAGGCTGTCAGATTTAGCTAAGAAAATCTATTTATTGTCTAATTTACATATTTGGTAAAGCAATCGAGCAGTCCCGCACCTTATTCACTCTGACAGACAATCTGTGAATCTGATTACTTTGTCAAAGCTTCAGAGAAAAGAGAGGACAGCCTTGTCTGTCTATTGGGACTTTATAATCCATTCCACCTGAACTGACGTGCGTGAAGAGCACATGAAGAGGACTACAGCAATAATAGATATCTTTCTATACAGGTATACTCTATATTGTGTATACATTGCATTCGGAAAGTATTCAGACCCCTTCCCTTTTTCCACATTTTGTTACGTTACAGCCTTATTCTAAAATTGATTAAAAATATATATATTCTTATCAATCTACACACAATACCCCATAATGACAAACAGGTTTTTAGAAATGTTTGCTAATAAAAAACAGAAATAACAGAAATACCTTATTTACATAAGTATTCAGACCCCCCTCGAAATTGAGCTCAGGTGCATCCTGTTTCTATTGATCATCCTTGAGATGCTTCTACAACTTGATTGGAGTCCACCTGTGGTAAATTCAATTGATTGGACATGATTTGGAAAGGCACACACCTATCTATATAAGGTCACACAGTTGACAGTGCATGTCAGAGCAAAAACCAAGCCATGAGGTCGAAGGAATTGTCCGTAGAGCTCCGAGAGAGGATTGTGTCAAGGCACAGATCTGGGGAAGGTTAACCAAAAATGTCTGCAGCATTGAAGGTCCCCAAGAACACAATAGCCTCCATCATTCTTAAATGAAAGAAGTTTGGAACCACCAAGACTCTTCCTAGAGCTGGTCACCTGGCCAAACTGAGCAATAGGGGGTGAAGAGCCTTGGTCAGGGAGGTGACCAAGAACCCGATGGTCACTCTGACAGAGCTCCAAAGTTCCTCTGTGGAGATCGGAGAACCTTCCAGAAGGACAACCATCACTGCAGCACTCCACTAATCAGGCCTTTATGGTAGAGTGGCCAAACGGAAGCCACTCCTCAGTAAAAGGCACATGACAGCCCGCTTGGCGCTTGCCTAAAGGCACATAAAGGACTCTCAGACCATGAGAAACAAGATTCTCTGGTTAATGAAGCAAAGATTGAACTCTTTGGCCTGAATTCCAAGCGTCACGTCTGGAGGAAACCTGGCACCATCTCTACAGTGAAGCATGGTGGTGGAAGCATCATGCTGTGGGGATATTTTTCAGTGGCAGGGAGACTAGTCAGGATCGAGTGAAAGATGCATGTTTCAGAGTTACTTGCCGTGAAGCGAGCATAGAAGTAATTTAGCTTGTCTGGTAGGCTTGTGTCACTAGGCAGCTCACGGCTGTGCTTCCCTTTGTAGTCTGTAATAGTTTGCAAGCCCTGCCACATCCGACGAGCGTCGCAGCCGGTGTAGTACGATTCGATCTTAGTCCTGTTTGATGGTTCGTCGGAGGGCATAGCGGGATTTCTTATAAGCTTCCTTGAAAGCGGCAGCTCTACCCTTTAGCTCAGTGCGGATGTTGCCTGTAATCCATGGCTTCTGGTTGGGGTATGTACGTTCAGTTACCGTGGGGACGATGTCATCAATGCACTTATTGATGAAGCCAGTGACTGATGTGGTGTACTCCTCAATGTCATCGGAAGAATCCCAGAACATATTCCAGTCTGTGCTTGCAAAACAGTCCTGTAGCTTAGCATCTGCTTCATCTGACCACTTCTTTATTGACTGAGTCACTGGTGCTTCCTGCTTTAGTTTTTGCTTGTAAGCAGGAATCAAGAGGATAGAGTTATGGTCAGATTTTCCAAATGGAGGGTGAGGGGGAGCTTTGTACGCGTCTCTGTGTGTGAAGTAAAGATGGTCCAGAGTTTTTTTTCCCTCTGGCTGCACATTTAACATGCTGGTAGAAATGAGGTAAAACGGATTTAAGTTTCCCTGCATTAAAGTCCCCGGCCACTAGGACTTTGATGAGCGTTTTCCTGTTTGCTTATGGTCGTAAACAGCTCATTGAGTGCGGTTTTAGTGCCAGCATCGGTTTGTGGTGGTAAATAGACAGCTACGAAGAATATAGATGAAAACTCTCTTGGTAGATAGTGTGGTCTACAGCTTATCATGAGATACTCTACCTCGGGCGAGCAAAACCTCAAGACTTCCTTAGATATCGTGCACCAGCTGTTGTTTACAAATATACATAGACCGCCACCCCTTGTCTTACCAGAGGCTGCTGTTCTATCCTGCCGATACAGTGTATAACCCGCCAGCTGTATGTTATTCATGTCTTCGTTCAGCCACAACTCAGTGAAACATAATATATTACAGTTTTTAATGTCCCGTTGTAGTTCGTCCACTTTATTATCAAGCGATTGTAAGTTAAATTATTCGTCCAGTTCACGGTGAGTAATCGCTGTTTTGATGTCCAGAAGCTCTTTTCGGCCATAAGAGATGGTAGCAGCAACATTAAGTACAAAATAAGTTACAAACAATGCAAAAAAACACACAAAATAGCACGGTTGGTTAGGAGTCCATAAAACGGCAGCCATCCCCTACGGCTCCATTATCAGCAGAAGATGGTAAAGCCAAGGCACTGATAGCCGGAGCATTTTAAAACCTGCCCATTCATGTTTCGTTCATATTCAATATCTCTCCAGAATTTCCATATCCTTCAAGTGTGTCTCTTTGACTGGATCTGTGGGAATAAGTCGGACGAGGGTGTCAGGTGCGCTAGTGATATACTATGGCCTTTCAGACAGGCTCAATATTTCCACTCTACTCTTGTCTGCTCCTTTGTAGGTCAATCCAGAGACAAATAAGAAGAGCTCTGCTACCTGAACAATGATGTGACCTTCTGCTTCAAATGGTCCCATGAGATACATTCATCTGAATGAGACAGTCTATTGTGTAGCTGGAGGATATACTATTGTGGAGGAAATATTGATAAAAGACACTAGGAAGAGGCTTAATCCTCTATTCGAAAAGCTGAGCTTTCATTTTCACCAGCTGGGACTCAGTGCCTACCTGCCTGCCTGCCATCACAACCAACTGAGTTCTCTGGTTCTATGAATCATCCCAGTGGTTTGTGGACGGCACTTCGCTCAGGATGCTATTCCATTCAGGATGGTTGATAGAGTGCTTTTAATTAAGGTGGCTGGGCTACTTAGGCTGGCGGAGGAACGTTGCCGGCGGGCGATGGCATGGCTTGCCAAGTCTAATGGTGGTATAGCACGGTACTCAGTCACTCTCATCCCCTCCCTCTGCTAGCCAGCCCTCCATTCATCCCCCTTTCACTGAGGTCCCATATGGCAAGCTGCAAAGACAAAATGGTCTATATCGTGAAAATTTATGAACACAACATTTTTTATTTTTGGTGTAGGGTCAGTGTAAGGGTTAGTTGAACATCTACAAACCACCTGTAGGGGACATTCCAAATAAGGTGTTATCGACCGCTCTGACTCATAAATATTCATGGTCAGGTAGGCCCCTTAACATATTTTGGTAATTAATTCATTACTGAATTAATTGGCAATTTAGAGGATTGTCTCTGTTGTTGATCACTCTTCAGATATCTACTGGGATTAAAACAAGAACCAATAAGTATCTGCTTCACTGAAGCTGAATATTCATAACTTGCCTTTCAAAGACACTTGAGGCTTTAACAATCTATGGTTGAAAACAAATAACTCAATATTCAACACAATGTGTGTATATGGATTGTCCTCAACCTTTATCTCCTTCAGCAAACTTCCTTTTCTTCCTCCGCATTCTCACACACACTCCGTCACACACACTCTGTCACACATACACGCACACACACACACACACACACACACACACACACACACACACACACACACACACACACACACACACACAGACAGACACACTCAGTCACACCATTGAACACTGGAGTGGAGCCAATGTAGTGACGTTGTCTGTGACTCACCAAGCACAATCTGAATGATGATGAGGCTCCCTCTGAGAAACAACCGTACATTAATATAATTTTTTTATTGTGTTCCCCACATAAGGAGGCTGACAGTAGGAGGGTCAGTCCTGGACTGAAGGTGAAATTAATAGGTGAAATAAGTGAAATAGTTGAAAACTGAAACTATTGCTTGGAGATTATACAGAAAGTATTCATACCCCTTGACTTATTCCACATTTTGTTGTGTTACAGCCTGAATTCAAAATTTATTTAAAAAAAGAAAATCTCACCCATCTACACACAATACCCCATAATGACAAAGTGAAAACATGTTTTTCAATACTTTGTAGAAGCACCTTTGGCAGCGATTACAGCTGTGTGTCTTTCTGGGTAAGTCTCTAAGAGCTTTCCACAACTGGAGTGTGCAACATTTGCCCATTATTCTTTTCAAAGTTCTTCAAGTTCTGTCAAATTGGTTGTTGATCATTGCTAGACAACCACTTTCAGATCTTGCCATAGATTTTCAAGTATATTTAAGTCAAAACTGTAACTCAGCCACTCAGGAACATTCATTGTCTTCTTGGTACACAACTCCAGTGTAGATTTGGCCTTGTGTTATTGTCCTGCTGAAAGGTGTTATTGTCCTGCTGAAAGGTGAACTCATCTCCCAGTGTCTGGGGGAATGCAGACTGAAGCAGGTTTTCCTCTAGGATTTTGCCTGTGCTTAGCTCCATTCAGTTTATTTTTATCCTGAAAAACTCCCCAGTCCTTAACGATTACAAGCATACCCATAACATGATGCAGCAACCCCTATGCTTGAAAATATGGAGAGTGGTAATCAGTAATGTGTTGTATTGGATTTGCCCCAAACAGAACGCTTTGTATTCAGGACAAAAAGTTAATTGCTTTGCCACATTTCTTGCAGTATTACTTTAATGCCTTGTTGTACAGGCTTTCTTATTTTCCTCTGTCAATTAGGTTAGTATTGTGGAGTAACTACAATGTTGTTGATCCATCCTCAGTTTTCTGACTCAAGACATTTCAGCTTTTCATTTTTAATTCATTTAAACATTTTGAAAAAAAAAATCCACTTGGACATTATGGGATATTGTGTGTAGGCCATCTCAATTTAATCTATTTCAAATTCAGGGTGTAATACAACAAAATGTTGAAAAAGTCAAGGGGTTCGAATACTTTCTGAAAGCACTGTAACAGGAGCCAGTTTGTGTTTCAGTTGGTTAAGATTTTTTTTTTTACAATGGATTGGATTTTTGAAGCATTTTTGCAGACCTCAAAGTGCTTTACATAATACTGGGGAAACTCACCTCATCCACCACCAATGTGTAGCACCCACCTGAATGAGTCTAAATAACCCTACTTTTTAATATACAGTGAACTACTGCAATGTGGTCTGACCACCAGTCTGGTATAGCTGGTCACCTTGTGAGTATGAAAATAGATTCATGTTAACAAAAGCCTTATAATCCCTTTGTGACAGTGACACCGTTCTGTTTGAACAAAGCCCAGTCGTTGATAATCTCACTCAATGTCATTATTCAACACTGTTCCAATTAACCTAGTGACAGAAGAGACAGAAGAGACCACATACATGAATGGAGAACAGTATCCTTCACTGTGACCTAAGGCTGCATCCAAAATGACACTAAGTAGTGCACTATACAGTGAATAGGTTGCCCTTTTGGACACAACACTAGTTATCATGGATACATGGAGCTGAATCTGTTTCAATTCCCACATGTCATATGAAAAACCCCCAGGATAAATACAGACATGCATTATCCTAACATCAGTGGTTTGACATTTGAGAGTCATTATTTCTAACATGGATAGAGCCTACACTTTCTAGCATCGTTTTGAACTTGGAACGCAGTACGGATAATAAGGAAGGGTCAGCCGCTCACCGATAAATCAGCCAGTGGAGGCTGGTGGGAGGAGCTATAGGAGGACAGGCTCATTGTAATGTCTGGAATGGAATTAATGGAACGTATCAAACACATCAAACATATGGAAACCACACGCTTGACTCCGTTCCATCCATTCCATTTTAGCCATTACAATGAGCCTGTCCTCCTATAGCTCCTCCCACCAGCCTCCACTGATGTCAGCTCATACCGCAGTTACACCTCCAACACCACCAAAACATCTGCTGTGAGGATGTCGGCCAACGCTGGTTAACGCTGGTTAACGCTGGTTAACGCTCAGTCTGATTGAATCCAGGCTTAAGTCTTTTTTGACAGAACAATGTTGTTTCTCTCATTTAATATGTGCTGACACACTGTAGCCTCACGTATTCAGAATTCACTCTGCTTTGCCAAACAATTACATGTATCACTGTGGGATATGTAAAAATGTCCACACACAATCAGACTATCCTTTACTCTTACTGTCTGTTCATCTATCTGCAGCAGGCTGACTTGTTGATTACACATTTTATGCACCACATAATTGCTCATCATTCAAATCCACTGACACTTTCAGTATGGTACAAAAACCAGAATATGATCCGGGCCAAGAAACACATTATCCTGTTTTATATGTTTTATGATTCATTGTTGTTGGAAAGTCTCTGTCTCTGAAAGGAGAGAGAGAGGGAGAGGAAAAAATAGGAAAAGGGGTGAAAGAGAGAGAGAGAGAGGGAGAGAGGTAGAGGGAGAAAGAAAGAGAGCGAAAGAGAGATAGCGAAAGAGAGATAGAATGAGAGGGAAAGAGAGAAAACATTATTTTGTATAATTTACATCTAATGTTTTTTCCAAAAGGTTTTCTGACACGGGACTTGATGACGGTTGGTTGTGATTCTGTAATCTCAGAGTCCCACACTGCCCTGTGTTACGTTATCAGATGGAGATAGTGACATGTTGAGTGATACCTGCTGGGGATCAAGCTGATTCTATTATCTTCATGGTGGTGACATAGAGCCTCACCACGGTCACCTGCCATGTCATGCTGTGGCATATAATAATAATAATAATAATAATAATAATAATAATAATAATAATAATAATAATAATAATAATAATATGCCATTTAGCAGACGCTTTTATCCAAAGCGACTTACAGTCATGTGTGCATACATTTTTACGTATGGGTGGTTATATCATGCCATCATATCTCTACAGCTTTTTCTATAATAAGCATAGCTCTGTCTGTTCCTCTCTGCCTCTCCACCCTGCTAACCTCCCCTTTATCTTCCGTCTCCGCCCTGTCTCTTCCTCTATCTGCATCTTTACTCCCTCTACCTCCCTCTACCTCCCTCTTACCTCTCACATCTCTCCATCTACCGCTCACATCTCTCCTTCTACCTCCCACCTCTCCCCTTCTACCTCCCACCTCTCCCCTTCTACCTCCCACCTCTCCCCTTCTACCTCCCCCTTTTCTCTTCCTTCTTTACTCCCACAGCTCCCATGGCTCTCCTCACATTCTTTCTCTACAGCAGCACACTGTAGATTCAACCCTCTGATTCAATAGCCCTCCCGCCTCTCCCTCTCACTCCTTCTCGCTCAAGTATTCTCTTTCTCTCAGTCTCCATCTCCCATTGTCTCTCCCACAGGATACACGCTTCTTCTGATTTAATAGCCCTTTCCCCTTCCTCCCCCTCCCTCCCTCTCTCTTTTTCCCTCTCTCTCTCTCTCTCCTCACTACCTCTCGTCTTCCCTCTGTTAATTAGATAAGCAGTCCCAGTTGTGAGGATGATTAATATCCATCTAAAGTGTCTTGGTGACCACAGATACCATGGCAGCACAGATAATGTAATTAATATTAGCAGCAGCGTAAATCCATCCACCATAACTTTGTCTCCAGACCCGCCACTGCTGATTGATTAATCCTGATCAATAAATCTAATATTTGTTATTTATAAATTGAACGTTTTAATAATATAAGGACGTCAGAGGACAAAAATCAGTTAACCACTTAACTGAGGAACTCAATTTAACCTTGCGCAATACCCTAGATGCAGTTGCACCCCTAAAAACGAAAAACATTTGTCATAAGAAACTAGCTCCCTGGTATACAGTAAATACCCGATTTTTGAAGCAAGATTCCAGGAAATTGGAACGGAAATGGCGCCACACCAAACTGGAAGTCTTCCGACTAGCTTGGAAAGACAGTACCGTGCAGTACCGAAGAGCCCTCACTGCTGCTCGATCATCCTACTTTTCCAACTTAATCGAGGAAAATAAGAACAATCCAAAATTTCTTTTTGATACTGTTGCAAAGCTAACTAAAAAGCAGCATTCCCAAGAGAGGATGGCTTTCACTTCAGCAGTAATAAATTCATGAACTTCTTTGAGGAAAAGATCATGACCATTAGAAAGCAAATTACGGACTCCTCTTTGAATCTGCGTATTCCTCCAGGGCTTAGCTGTCCTGGATCTGCACAGATCTGCGAGGGCCTGGGATCGGGAGAGACACTTAAGTGTTTTAGTACTATATCTCTTGACACAATGATGAAAATAATCATGGCCTCTAAACCTTCAAGCTGCATACTGGATCCTATTCCTACTAAACTGCTGAAGGAGCTGCTTCCTGTGCTTGGCCCTCCTATGTTGAACATAATAAACAGCTCTCTATCCACCGGATGTGTACCAAACTCACTAAAAGTGGCAGTGATAAAGCCTCTCTTGAAAAAGCCAAACCTTGACCCGGAAAATATAAAAAACTATCGGCCTATATCGAATCTTCCATTCCTCTCAAAAATTTTAGAAAAGCTGTTGCGCAGCAACTCACTGCCTTTCTGAAGACAAACAATGTATACGAAATGCTTCAGTCTGGTTTTAGACCCCATCATAGCACTGAGACTGCACTTGTGAAGGTGGTAAATGACCTTTTAATGGCGTCAGACCGAGGCTCTGCATCTGTCCTCGTGCTACTAGACCTTAGTGCTGCCTTTGACACCATCGATCACCACATTCTTTTGGAGAGACTGGAAACCCAAATTGGTCTACACGGACAAGTTCTGGCCTGGTTTAGATCTTACCTGTCGGAAAGATATCAGTTTGTCTCTGTGAATGGTCTGTCCTCCGACAAATCAACTGTACATTTCGGTGTTCCTCAAGGTTCCGTTTTAGGACCACTATTGTTTTCACTATATATTTTACCTCTTGGGGATGTTATTCGAAAACATAATGTTAACTTTCACTGCTATGCGGATGACACACAGCTGTACATTTCAATGAAACATGGTGAAGCCCCAAAATTGCCCTCGCTAGAAGCCTGTGTTTCAGACATAAGGAAGTGGATGGCTGAAAACTTTCTACTTTTAAACTCGGACAAAACAGAGATGCTTGTTCTAGGTCCCAAGAAACAAAGAGATCTTCTGTTAAATCTGACAATTCATCTTGATGGTTGTAAAGTCGTCTCAAATAAAACTGTGAAGGACCTCGGCGTTACTCTTGACCCTGATCTCTCTTTTGACGAACATATCAAGACTGTTTCAAGGACAGCTTTTTTCCATCTACGTAACATTGCAAAAATCAGAAATTTTCTGTCCAAAAATGATGCAGAAAAATTAATCCATGCATTTGTTACTTCTAGGTTAGACTACTGCAATGCTCTACTTTCCGGCTACCGGATAAAGCACTAAATAAACTTCAGTTAGTGCTAAATACGGCTGCTAGAATCCTGACTAGAACCAAGAAATTTGATCATATTACTCCAGTGCTAGCTTCCCTACACTGGCTTCCTGTTAAGGCAAGGGCTGATTTCAAGGTTTTACTGTTAACCTATAAAGCGTTACATGGGCTTGCTCCTACCTATCTTTCCGAGTTGGTCCTGCCGTACATACCAATACGTACGCTACGGTCACAAGACGCAGAGCCTCCTAATTGTCCCTAGAATTTCTAAGCAAACAGCGGGAGGCAGGGCTTTCTCCTATAGATCTCCATTTTTATGGAACAGTCTGCCTACCCATGTGAGAGACGCAGACTCGGTCTCAACCTTTAAGTCTTTACTGAAGACTTATCTCTTCAGTAGGTCATATGATTGAGTGTAGTCTGGCCCAGGAGTGTGAAGGTGAACGGAAAGGCTCTGGAGCAACGAACAGCCCTTGCTGTCTCTGCCGGGCCGGTTCCCTCTCTCCACTGGGGTTCTCTGCCTCTAACCCTGTTACAGGGGCTGAGTCACTGGCTTGCTGGTGCTCTTTCATGCCGTCCCTAGGAGGGGTGCGTCACTTGAGTGGGTTGAGTTACTGACGTGATCTTCCTGTCTGGGTTGGCGCCCCCCTTGGTTTGTGCTGTGGTGGAGACCTCTGTGGGCTATACTCGGCCTTGTCTCAGGATTGTAAGTTGGTGGTTGAGGATATCCCTCTAGTGGTGCGGGGGCTGTGCTTTGGCAGAGTGGGTGGGGTTATATCCTTCCTGTTTGGCCCTGTCCGGGGGTTTCTTCGGATGGGGCCACAGTGTCTCCGGACCGCTCCTGTCTCAGCCTCCAGTATTTATGCTGCAGTAGTTTATGTGTCGGGGGGCTGGGGTTAGTTGGTTATACCTGGAGTACTTCTCCTGTCTTATCCAGTGTCCTGTGTGAATTTAAGTATGCTCTCTCTAATTCTCTCGTTCTCTCTTCTCTCTGAGAACCTGAGCCCTAGGACCATACGTCAGGACTACCGGGCATGCTGACACCTTGCTGTCCCCAGTCCGCCTGGCCTTGCTGCTATTCCAGTTTCAACTGTTCTGCCTGCGGTTACGAAACCCCTACCTGTCCCAGACCTGCTGTTTTCAACTCTTAATGATCGGCTATGAAAAGCCAACTGAGAGACCTGAGCCCTAGGACCATACGTCGGGACTACCGGCCGTGGTGACTCCTTGCTGTCCCCAGTCCGCCTGGCCTTGCTGCTATTCCAGTTTCAACTGTTCTGCCTGCGGTTATGGAACCCCTACCTGTCCCAGACCTGCTGTTTTCAACTCTTAATGATCGGCTATGAAAAGCCAACTGAGATTTATTCCTGATTATTATTTGACCATGCTTGTCACTTATGAACATTTTTGAACATCTTGGTATGGTTCTGTTATAATCTCCACCCGGCACAGCCAGAAGAGGACTGGCCACCCCTCATAGCCTGGTTCCTCTCTAGGTTTCTTCCTAGGTTTTGGCCTTTCTAGGGAGTTTTTCCTAGCCACCGTGCTTCTACACCTGCATTACTAGCTGTTTGGGGTTTTAGGCTGGGTTTCTGTACAGCACTTCGAGATATTAGCTGATGTACGAAGGGCTATATAAAATAAAATTGATTGATTGATTGATTGATCTGACGACAGGCACAATGTGACGTGGCAATAGGTCAAATGTCAAAAAGAGGAGTAGATTCAGGTGTCATTAGAACACATCCAATGGGTTAGATCTCTGTAAAATGTCCACATTTTGACTGGGTGTCACGTTCGTTGAGTAAAGGATTGGACCAAGGTGCAGCGTGGTATGCATACATGTTTAATTAAGAAGTAAACACACAACAAAAGCAACGTAACGTGAAGTTCTAATGGGCTACACATAAACAAGCCAAACCAGAAACAAGATCCCACAACATAGGTAGGCAACATGGCTGCCTAAGTATGATCCCCAATCAGAGACAACGATCGACAGCTGCCTCTGATTGGGAACCACACCCGGCCAACATAGAACTAGATAAACTAGAATCTACACATAGATATTCACACCCTGACCAAACCAACTAGAGATCTCTATGTCAGGGCATGACACTGGGTCAATCCTGAAGTACTCATTGTAAAGTATGCACATCTTCATTGTATCTTTGTCTCTACATATATTCAAGACTCATGCTCTTTCAATACTATTTGTATTATGGTTTATGTATTAGAAATGTACACATCCCACTATGTGATTGATGGTGACTGTGTGACCTATTAGATAATCCATAGACTCTGTATGGCAGTGACATTATATCTATGCTTTGCGAATGACAGACACTTCTCGTGTTATTTATCTGTAAAATTAAAATGAGCAATGTTCCATTAACAACATGTTTAAATCAGAGGAGTCCATTGTGGCTGTGATAAAGGCACTTGAGTTGTCAAGCACTCATTGAGCTGTGTGGACACTGTGAACTGTGTGTTGGCAGTGTCAGTGCATCTCTCTCTTCACAGCCAACACCTTTCTGCTAAACAAGCCAACCTTTGTGATGGAAATCAGCTGGCTCCTCTATGTCTCTGCAGGGTCAGCCACCTACAGGCAACCCCCCTCTCTCTAACTCTTTCTCTCACACACTATACCCTGCCCCCTCTCTCTCCATTTCAATTTAAGGGCTTTATTAGCATGGGAAAAGTATGTTAACATTGCCAAAGCAAGTGAAGTAGATAGTAAACAAAAGTGAAATAAACAATAAATATTAACAGTAAACATTACACTCACAGAAGTTCCAAAATAATAAAGACATTTGTCTATGTACCGTGTTGTAGCGATGTGAAAATAGTTAAAGTCCAAAAGGGAAAATAAATAAACATAAATATGGGTTGTATTTACAATGGTGTTTGTTCTTCACTGGTTGCCCTTTTCTTGTGGCAACAGGTCACAAATCTTGCTGTTGTGATTTCACACTGTGGTATTTCACCCAATAGATATGGGAGTTTATCAAAATTGGATTTGTTTTCTAATTCTTTGTGGGTCTGTGTAATCTGAGGGAAATATTTATTTATTTTTATTTCTATTTTATTTAACCTTTATTTAACCAGGTAAGCCAGTTGAGAACAAGTTCTCATTTACAACTGCCACCTGGCCAAGATAAAGCAAAGTAGTGCGATAAAAACAACAACACAGAGTTACATATGGAATAAACAAAAACAAAACGTACAGTCAATAACACAATAGAAAATCTATATACAGTGTGTGCAAATGTAGTAAGTTATGGAGGTAAGGCAATAAATAGGCCATAGTGCAAAATAATTAAAATTTAATATTAACACTGGAGTGATAGATGTGCAGAAGATGATGTGCAAATAGAGATACTGGGGTGCAGATGAGCAAAATAAATAACAATGTAAATAACAATATGGGGATGAGGTAGTTGGGTGGGCTAATTACAGATGGGCTGTGTACAGGTGCAGTGGTCGGTAAGCTGCTCTGACAACTGATGCTTAAAGTTAGTGAGGGAGATAAGAGTCTCCAGCTTCAGAGATTTTTGCAGTTCGTTCCAGTCATTTGCAGCAGAGAACTGGAAGGAATGGCGGCCAAAGGAGGTGTTGGCTTTGGGGATGACCAGTGAGATATACCTGCTGGAACGCATACTACGGGTGGGTGTTGCTATGGTGACCAATGATCTAAGATAAGGTGGGGATTTGCCTAGAAGTGATTTATAGATGACCTGGAGCTAGTGGGTTTGGCAACGAATATGTAGTGAGGGCCAGCCAACGAGAGAGTACAGGTCACAATGGTGGGTAGTATATGGGGCTTTGGTGACAAAACGGATGGCACTGTGATAGACTACATCCAATTTGCTGAGTAGAGTGTTGGAAGCTATTTTGTAAATGACATCGCCGAAGTCAAGGATCGGTAGGATAGTCAGTTTTACGAGGGCATGTTTAGCAGCATGAGTGAAGGAGGCTTTGTTGCGAAATAGGAAGCCGATTCTAGATTTAACTTTGGATTGGAGATGCTTAATGTGAGTCTGGAAGGAGAGTTTACGGTCTAACCAGACACCTAGGTATTTGTAGTTTCCACATATTCTAAGTCAGACCCGCCGAGAGTAGTGATTCTAGTCGGGCGGGCGGGTGCAAGCAGAGTTCGATTGAAGAGCATACATTTAGTTTTACTAGCGTTTAAGAGCAGTTGGAGGCCATGGAAGGTTGTATAATAATATAATAATAATATGCCATTTAGCAGACGCTTTTATCCAAAGCGACTTACAGTCGTGCGTGTATACATTTTTGCGTATGGGTGGTCCCGGGGATCGAACCCACTACCTTGGCGTTACAAGCGCCGTGCTCTACCAGCTGAGCTACAGTATGGCATTGAAGCTCGTTTGGAGGTTTGTTAACACAGTATCCAGTGAAGGGCCAGATGTCTACAAATATGTGTCTCTAATCAAATCAAATCAAATCAAATTGTATTGGCCACATGCGCCGAATACAACAGGTGCAGACATTACAGTGAAATGCTTACTTACAGCCCTTAACCAACAGTGCATTTATTTTTTAATAAAAAAGTAAAATAAAACAACAAAGTGTTGAGAAAAAAAGAGCAGAAGTAAAATAAAATAACAGTAGGGAGGCTATATATACAGGGGGGTACCGGTGCAGAGTCAATGTGCGGGGGCACCGGCTAGTTGAGGTAGTTGAAGTAATATGTACATGTGGGTAGAGTTAAAGTGACTATGCATAAATAATTAACAGAGTAGCAGCAGCGTAAAAATATGTGGTGGGGGGCAGTGCAAATAGTCCGGGTAGCCATGATTAGCTGTTCAGGAGTCTTATGGCCTGGGGCTGGAAGCTGTTGAGAAGTCTTTTGGACCTAGACTTGGCACTCCGGTACCGCTTGCCGTGCGGTAGCAGAGAGAACAGTCTATGACTAGGGTGGCTGGAGTCTTTGATAATTTTGAGGGCCTTCCTCTGACACCGCCTGGTATAGAGGTCCTGGGTGGCAGAAAGCTTGTCCCCAGTGATGTACTGGGCCGTACACGCTACCCTCTGTAGTGCTTTGCGGTCGGAGGCCGAGCAGTTGCCATACCAGGCGGTGATGCAACCAGTCAGGATGCTCTCGATGGTGCAGCTGTAGAGTTTTTTGAGGATCTGAGGACCCATGACAAATCTTTTCAGTCTCCTGAGGGGGAATAGGCTTTGTCGTGCCCTCTTCATGACTGTCTTGGTGTGTTTGGACCATGATAGTTCGTTGGTGATGTGGACACCAAGGAACTTGAAGCTCTCAACATATTCCACTACAGCCCCGTCGATGAGAATGGGGGCGTGCTCAGTCCTCTTTTTTTTTCCTGTAGTCCACAATCATCTCCTTTGTCTTGGTCACGTTGAGGGAGAGGTTGTTATCCTGGCACCACACGGCCAGGTCTCTGACCTCCTCCCTATAGGCTGTCTCATCGTTGTCGGTGATCAGGCCTACCACTGTTGTGTCGTCTGCAAACTTAATGATGGTGTTGGAGTCGTGCCTGGCCATGCAGTCATGGGTGAACAGGGAGTACAGGAGGGGACTGAGCACGCACCCCTGAGGGGCCCCCGTGTTGAGGATCAGTGTGGCAGATGTGTTGTTACCTACCCTTACCACCTGGTGGCGGCCCGTCAGGAAGTCCAGGATCCAGTTGCAGAGGGAGGTGTTTAGTTCCAGGATCCTTAGCTTAGTGATGAGCTTTGAGGGCACTATGGTGTTGAATGCTGAGCTGTAGTCAATGAATAGCATTCTCACGTAGATGTTCCTCTTGTCCAGGTGGGAAAGGGCAGTGTGGAGTGCAATAGAGATTGCATCATCTGTGGATCTGTTGGGGCGGTATGCAAATTGGAGTGGGTCTAGGGTTTCTGGGATAATGGTGTTGATGTGAGCCATGACCAGCCTTTCAAAGCACTTCATGGCTACAGACGTCAGTGCTACGGGTCGGTAGTCATTTAGGCAGGTTATCTTAGTGTCCTTGGGCACGGGGACTATGGTGGTCTGCTTGAAACATGTTGGTATTACAGACTCAGTCAGGGACATGTTGAAAATGTCAGTGAAGACACTTGCCATTTGGTCAGCACATGCTCGGAGTACACGTCCTGGTAATCCGTCTGGCCCTGCGGCCTTGTGAATGTTGACCTGCTTAAAAGTCTTACTCACATCGGCTACGGAGAGCGTGATCACATAGTCATCCGGAACAGCTGGTGCTCTCATGCATGCTTCAGTGTTGCTTGCCTCGAAGCGAGCATAGAAGTGGTTTAGCTCGTCTGGAAGTCTTGTGTCACTGGGCAGCTCGCGGCTGTGCTTCCCTTTGTAGTCTGTAATAGTTTTCGAGCCCTGCCACATCCGACAAGCGTCAGAGCCGGTGTAGTACGATTCAATCTTAGTCCTGTATTGACTCTTTGCCTGTTTGATGGTTCGTCTGAGGGCATAGCGGGATTTCTTATAAGCGTCCGGGTTAGAGTCCCACTCCTTGAAAGCGGCAGCTCCACCCTTTAGCTCAGTGCGGATGTTGCCTGTAATCCATGGCTTCTGGTTGGGGTATGTACGTACGGTCACTGTGGGGACGACATCAACGATGCACTTATTGATGATGCCAGTGACTGATGTGGTGTACTCCTCAATGCTATCTGAAGAATCCCGGAACATGTTCCAGTCTGTGCTAGCAAAACAGTCCTGTAGCTTAGCATCTGCGTCATCTGACCACTTTTTTATTAACCGAGTCACTGGTGCTTCCTGCTTTAGTTTTTGCTTATAAGCAGGAATCAGGAGGATAGAGTTATGGTCAGATTTGCCAAATGGAGGGCGAGGGAGAGCTTTGTATGCGTCTCTGTGTGTGGAGTAAAGGTGGTCTAGAGTTTTTTTCCTCTGGTTGCACATTTAACATGCTGGTAGAAAGTAGGTCGAACAGATTTAAGTTTCCCTGCATTAAAGTCCCCGGCCACTAGGAGCGCTGCCTCTGGATGAGCGTTTTCCTGTTCACTTATGGCCTTATACATCTCATTCAGTGCAATCTTAATGCCAGCATTGGTTTGTGGTGGTAAATAGACAGCTATGAAAAATATAGATGAAAACTCTCTTGGTAAATAGTGTGGTCTACAGCTTATCATAATATACTCTACCTCAGGCGAGCAAAACCTCGAGACTTCCTTAGTATTTGATTTTGTGCACCAGCTGTTGTTTACAAATATACACAGACCGCCACCCCTTGTCTTACCAGAGTCAGCCGTTCTATCCTGCCGATGTAGCGTATAGCCCGCTAGCATGTTGTCCATGTCGTCGTTCAGCCATGACTCGGTGAAACATAAGATATTACAGTTTTTAATGTCCCGCTGGTAGGATAACAGTAATCTTAGGTCATCCAATCTATTCTCAAATGATTGAAGATTGGCTAATAGGATTGATGGGAGCGGCAGTTTACTCGCTCGCCATCGGATCCTTACAAGGCACCCCGACCTACGTCTACGTTATCTCTGTTTCTTTCTCATGCGAATGACGGGGATTTGGGCCTTGTCGGGTGTCTGTAGGATATCCTTTGTGTCTGACTTGTTGAAGAAAAAATATTTGTCCAATACGAGGTGAGTAATCGCTGTCCTGATATCCAGAAACTATTTTTGGTTATAAGAGACGATGGCAGAAACATTATATACAGAATAAATGACAAATAATGCGGAAAAACACACATAATAGTACAATTGGTTAGAGGGCTGTAAAACGGCAGCCATCTTCTCCGGCGCCATTCAGGTATAATGAATGGTCATACATTTGGTTAGGAAGTGCAGCTCAGTTTCCACCTCATTTTGTGGGCAGTGTGCACATAGCCTGTCTTCTCTTGAGAGCCAGGTCTGCCTACGGCCGGCGGCCTTTCTCAATAGCAAGGCTATGCTCACTGAGTCTGTACATAGTCAAAGCTTTCCTTCATTTTGGGTCTGTCACAGTGGTCAGGTATTCTGCCACTGTGTACTCTCTGTTTAGGGCCAAATTGCGTTCTAGTTTGCTCAGTTTTTCTGTTAATTCTTTATGTGTCCTGAACCATTGTCAAATAGCCTATATCTGTGTAGAAAAGAAGAAAGCACACACTTCTGAGAGAAGCCTGTAGTGCCTATAAGTGATGGGGGACCTTGTCTGTGTGATTTTAGAGAAGGGGTTATGGGGTTATGGGGTTATGGGGTTCAAAATGAAAAAAAAGAAGAAGAAAAAAGACTAAATGGTTATGGATCAAGGTCACTACAAATGAGATTCTGTATCTAAGAGAAAAACATTTGTACTTTCTCATCATGCAACACATGAAATTAGAATAAAGATGAGACCGCTTGTGAGATAGCTTAGCTATTCTAATGATTCAATTTCCAATTATTCATTTTTAGAAAAGTTTAGAAAAGTGACTTTCAGAATCCAAACTATTGTCAATGTGAAGGTTCTGGACATAAAAAAAAAAAAAAAAACATGTTCCACTGATGAGTAAGACGCAAATCAACTTTATTTTTATTATTAATTTGTTGCTTTGGCGTAGGACAGGTCTTAAAGAATTATGTAGAAACCTTCTACTTCAGTGCGTCATCAGACTCTCTTACTTCATTCGCTTCACTTGGACATTCCGATTACAACAGGAACAATAAGCAGAGGAGGGTCATAGGGGAACGTTTGAAAGTAATATTAACCATATGCAAAATACCACAACGGATGTTAGTCATCACACAGCTCCGAGGAAGCACCTGTCAAGTAAATGTACTTGCTTAATTGATATAAAGCGAATGAGATACCTGCCTTCTATCCCTTGCTATATAACCTAGTGCAGTACTACAGCGTGGTCACAAAGACACAACAGGACCAAAGTGAAGGCACTAAAGAGCGGCAGAGCTCGCCGACTAGAGCAGAGATAGAACTGAGGCGAGGTCGCAACCAAGGAGGGAACATATAATTTTTTGCGCACGCTTGAGGCACTTATTTGGAGAGGAGAAGATACCAATTTCCACAGGTGTCAACATCGAGTCATAGAGAGTGGTTAAAAAACATTTAAACTCAGTTTACAAGTGCTCGAACAGCCTATTTCTACTTTTGAAAATCGAAACAAACGAAGAAAGAAGACTTTTACGGCTGAAGAATTACACGCAACAGATAGCTGCATCATGAAATTACTTCTACCGCTTGTAATAGCTTTTCTTGCTATCGCCCAAGTTTTTTGTGAAGAAATTGGTCCAGAAGAAGATCTTGATTATTGGATGAACGATCAAATTACGGTAGGCATGATTTAATGATTTAATGTAAAACAATAAAAATATTTTTGGCCTAATTTGTTGGTTAGAATCGCCTATTAAACGAATTCAAAAAATGTGACATGGAAAAATGTATGATTGCTTAACTATGGGGAAAATAATGTTTAATTTGATGGCACAGCCTTGTGTTTTGTATCACCAAAATTATTGAATGGAATTTCAACCAATTTCTATCAAATAAAATAAATCTAAAATATTTGTGTGCTTTTATAAAATAATTCACCTGTTTGGAGAGTTTGGTCATGCGTAATTACGCATGTATAGAGACAAAACATCAATCATTCTACCCGCAATACAAATTCTATGTCGGGTGAAATATTTGTTATGATTCAATGGGCATAAAGTATGAGCTCTGAGCTAAGTGTGCTTCCATCATTACCTTAGTCCCAGACTGAAGCTCTATTCACATGTAGCGCACGTTCTCCCTTTGACATTGCGGGTTGGGCGCCTGCCAAGTCTCCGGGCGTGGCTCTTGGGGTTTATTTCTCATAATCTGCAGTCGATTTGGGAACATTCAGCAGGTTACGCAGAGCGTTTTAACAAGGCGGGTGGGCTATACAATAAGGAAGGAACCAACGGACCTGGGATGTCTTGGATAATTGATGGGTACTTTAATGCGCGTGGTGCATTAGCCATTAGCAGCCGTTGGGCCACTGCTTAGACTAATGCTGACCTGTAGGCTACCCCGTCAGATAAAAATAGGATCGGATATGAAAGTTCACACGGGGTGTCTTTACTGTTTTATATTGATTGCTCTGCGAGATTAGATCTAGTGCCATAAAAGTGTACAATATTTTACGCAGAGGTACAGGTTGGTAGGCTATAAGGGAGTCAGTCTCCCCCTCCCTCATCCTATTCCCTACTCTGGTGTCTAATGTTCCGTTAATTAGATTTTCTCCTTCGTGCAGGACGAGTGGCTGTCATCTGACCCATTCGGAGAGATACTGCGGAGAATGACACGGAAACCGCGGCCGCATCAGTTCTTTGGCCTGATGGGGAAACGCTCCTCCGGTAAGACTGTGCTTCCTCGCGCATCGCCCTGTCCTCACCCTTCACGCTCTATAAGGCACTTTCCCGTTTATTGAAATTAAATGGAATGACATTATTTATATGCATTATTAATGCGCTTATTAATTACATACTGTATATCAATCTCTTTACGCACGTTTTTAGCTTATTCATAAATTCATAAATTAGATAATTATAGGCCTACATTGATTGAAGTCCCCCCCTTATTCCAACAGCAAATCCACAGATAACCCGAAAAAGTAAGTGAAAAACATATAATTAATTCATTAATTCATATTTTTCATTTATCTTGGAGAACATTTCCCAGAAAATGTTCCAATTGTCCATGCATTCTGAAAAATTAAGCCATGATTTAGTTATAATTCGTTTTTCTGACATTGTGTTACAAAGGTGAAAGGACCGTGTGGACAGTGTGTAGGCAGGCAGGTGTAGCCAATCAGACCATTTCGCAATGTTGGGGAAAATCTATTATGAGATCAACCCAGGTGATGATGGCGTTATTTGCACATTGGGTCAGGTGGACCATGTGACAAGTGATGAAGCTTGATGACGTTAACTCCATGAGTAGGAGGGATTAGGGATGCCACAGGTCCTTCACCTGTACTTCACCAGTACTCCTATGTGGGTGAGAGGAGTCATGCTAACCAGAGGGGTGACAGGGTGTGATAGGTGGGGTGAGAAGAGGGGTGAGAGGGGGTGAGGGAGAAGACAGGCTGGTGTCACATATCAAGTGCCATAGGCCAACAGGTCCTCATTACCATGCATGGGAGGGAGAACACACACCAAATGTTGCCCAGCAGTAAAAAACAACAAAATGCGGGGTTGAATAATGATATTTATTTTTGGATAATGGTAAATAAAAGTAGAGCGAGAAAGAGAGAGATAGAGAGAGACCTGTCAAATGTTTTCATTAAATCACAACCCACACAGCTAACAGGTCGGTTGACAGGATTTTAGGATGCAGTAGGTGGTAGTCTTAATTCTGCCTTGAAGACCCCTCTATTCCCTCGCTAGGATACCTAGTCTTAATTCTGCCTTGAAGACCCCTCTATTCCCTCGCTAGGATACCTAGTCTTAATTCTGCCTTGAAGACCCCTCTATTCCCTCGCTAGGATACCTAGTCTTAATTCTGCCTTGAAGACCCCTCTATTCCCTCGCTAGGATACCTAGTCTTAATTCTGCCTTGAAGACCCCTCTATTCCCTCGCTAGGATACCTAGTCTTAATTCTGCCTTGAAGACCCCTCTATTCCCTCGCTAGGATACCTGTACTTAATTCTGCCATGAAGACCCCTCGCTGTCTCCCCTCTGTTCAGTCATTGAGGCATTTCCTAAATGAATCCCCCACACAGCGGAGGCATCAAGTGCATCATAAATACATGTATCTGGTGTAGACCAACATTTTGCCAGAGCCTTGATGCAGGCATGACTGTACATCACTCATTAGCGGCAAGGAGAGAGAGAGAAAGTGAGTGAGGGTGGGAGATAGAAGGAGAGAGAAAGAGAGATGTGGAGAGAGAGTGAAGGAGAGAGATGGAGAGAGAGAGGGAGGGAGAGAAAGGGGGAGAGAGAGGAAGAGAGCGAGTGCTTCGATCAATGCCCCAAGGACATTTAGGCGTTAAATTAGATTGGTTACGCTGATGATGGAAAGATGGACCCGAGCATCTCACCCTTCCATTTACACAAACTGTATAATATAATATATACATTATATAGTATATATATATAATATGATATATACATTATAATATATATAGTATGTAACACACAGTGGAGGGGCCAAGCACTTATGATGTCCAGGGGGAAAACTGAGAAGAAATATTGCAAGTGACTCGTAACTAGACCACCAATGGAAGATACACATGATGCCATCGCCCCTTTATGATCATCATGATTCCCATATCTCTGATGGGAATATTGAATCATTTAAGTCAATTGATCACATTTGAGTTTACTCCACTTAATTTGAATGAGTATGTTGGATGTATGGACAGAAAGGGTATCTCAGGGATCTCACGAGGAGTTTTATAACCCCAACACTCCCCCGTCTCCCCCACATCCTCCCCCGTATCCCCATTCCCTCCACCCTTATATTATATTCCATTAGTGTGATTGACAGAGGCTGACAGAGATGACAGTCAGTCTGGGACACAAATGTCCCCTCGGGACGTGCATCCTATCCCCACCCTCTTAGGAAAAACAATCTCCAACCACAACCCTTCCTTCCAAAACCTGTGGGTGGGCACCGCTATATCCCTCAGTCACTAGGGTAAGGGGACGGAGTCCGTCCGTCAATTTGCATGAGACTAGAGATCAGTAGGAGGGGTGTAGATATTCTTCACACTCTCTCACCATCGAGGTTATACACTAGGCATTGCATCACTGACAACAATTATGGGTCACACATTATTTGGATAGTCCCATATAGATGATCTACACATGGTCATACTATCAACAAACTATCTGTTGATAAGCAACAGCTTGCTAAGGTTATGGTTAGGGTTAGGTTTAGAATAAGGTTAAGGGTTAAGGTTAGGGCTAGGGTTAAGTTTTGGGTTAGGGTGTAAATAATATAGGCAGTTACTGGAAGAACTCACACCTTTTTGTTCTGCACACCAGTCACTGCATCACTCGCTGTCTGTAATTGCAGTGTCAATGGTATTAGCTGTTACGGGAAGAAACACACCTTTTTCTCCTCTCTTCTCTTCTCTTTCAGGACATAAAATTAACTCATTTGTTGGACTGATGGGTAAGAGGAGCCAAGAGAAACCAGGTAAGGGCCTCATATTTACACTACTGATCGAACCAAGCTGTTCTTAGCTGGCCTGGTTACAAATCCACAATAATTGCTGGAACCGTGCTAACAATGACAATATGAAAATAAACTGTGCTGTGTTATTTACAAACTTTCTCTTTAACTATAGATTCATATGAGTGGAACGCACTACAGAACTACGACAAGCGCCGCTAACCGGTTGGTCTGTCCTCAGTCCTCTGCTATTGGTCCGCTTCTCATCCAGTCATTCCTACAGAAGAGTGGAAGGGGTGTCTGATGCCAAGTTTTGTTTTCTCCAAAATATGTATAGTTAGTCAAACTTATTGTAAGTTACCATAATATAATGTCTGTTTTCACATCGTGTTTTCGTAGCTGTACTGTACCTGACTGTGCCAGTTTCATTTGTCCAGGAAGAAGGGAGCACAAAGGAGGGCAGGATGTGATCTGAATAGGGTTACAAAATTCTGGTCGTTTTCCCCAAAATTCCCAGTTGTTCCATAAATCCTGGTTGTAAGATTAAATCAGAAGGGAAATCGTAAACCAGACATTTTCAGAATCCTCCGATCAGGATTTATGGGAAAACCTGGGACATTTGGGAAAGTTTGCGAAATTTTGCCACCCTCGGTGTGATCTGGTACTCCTACCGTACCTTACAGAAACATTATGTTATTTAATGTATGTCACAGTATTAGTACCATCAGCATATCATATGTTCCAGAGAATACTGTTGTCGTGGACCATCAAAGCAAAGCTCTACCCCAGGGTATGTAAAAAATTGCACTGCCAAGCCCACTGTCTAGTGCCTCGTAACTGTTTTAATCACAACTGATTGTGCTGTAAATAAATGACACACTCTGGTACACTACAGACCTGGTGCTTTATCAGGGCACGCTTTCATTTAAATTGACTGTAAATCAAACTGTCATGTTTATAAAACCAAGATGTATGGTATGATATGACAGAATACTTGTGTGTGATTGTGGCTTGATATATTAAAACTATTTTCTTTATTGGTGGAACTTGAATTTCTTATTTTCACCGATAGGAATATGCTGTGAAACCAAAGGAAGGGAATTGTGTAATGGGTGTAGATATTGTGGAGTGGTGCACCCTCTGAGGGACAAAGAAAGTAGCACACAGAGTTGTAAAATTGGGCAACCCCTCCCTCTCACCATAAGTGGATATGATCCATACTAGGATACCCATACTACTTAGAATGCATTCCCAACATATTGCTTTCTACTTAAATGGTATGCTAGTGCGGATATTGTAATGCAAACTCATGAAGATCATGACCACACAAAAAAAAAAAATAATAACACGTCAGATAGATATTGTCAAGGGTATGGAGCACTTTTTATATCAGCAGCAGTTAGGATGAAATACAGTAGACAGAGACATAGCATTATGTACATCACTTTAGACATCTAATGCTATAGTTTCACACATTTCCATCAGTCTAGACTCTATATGGATCGTAGTTGAGAAAACAAAGTGCAATCAATGCACCATGGTTAGCGTCCAACCTGTCATGTGTCTTTTGGGTTCAGTAGTTTCCTTATGTAATGTCACCCATTATACCAGCCTGTCTCAAGTATGTTTCATCTTCAATTCAATCATGTTGTTCCCAGCATGATATTCTGTATTGTATTGTTATCTTTATTGACTGTTGCTGGGTGTTATCGTCCACCATCAGCACCGACCTTTACCCTAAATGCCCTAAACTCTCTAATGGCCCCTTACACTAAGTCTGAATTTGTCCTGCTAGGTGACCTAAATTGGGACATGCTTAAACCACCTGACCAAGTCCTAAAGCAATGGTACCCCCTAAATCTTTCTCAGATTATTACCAATCCCACAAGGTATGACTCCAAACATCATGAAAAGGCTACTCTCCTTGATGTTATCCTCACAAATAATCCTGATAGGTATCAATCAATCAATCAATTTTATTTTATATAGCCCTTCTTACATCAGCTAATATCTCGAAGTGCTGTACAGAAACCCAGCCTAAAACCCCAAACAGCTAGTAATGCAGGTGTAGAAGTATCAGTCTGGTGTTTTCTGTAATGACCTTAGTGATCACTGTTTTACAGCCTGTGTTCGTAATGGCTGCTCAGTGAAACGACCTGTCCTGATTTGTCATAGACGCTTGCTAAAAAACTTTAATGAGCAAGCCTTCCTTCATGACCTGGCCTCTGTACATTGGTTTAGAATCAGCTTGACTCCCTCTGTCGAAGACGATTGGACCTTCTTTTCTGATATTTTCAGTGGTATTGTTAACAAACACGCCCCCATAAAGGAAATTAGAATTAAAAACAGGTCCAGCCCCTGGTTCGACCGTGATCTGGCAGATTTACTCCACCTCAAGAATTCCATTGGCGAAAAGGCTCGGCACCCGCATACTCAGGCTGACTGGCTCTCGTTCAGGCAAATGAGAAATAAGTGCACTCAGGCTATCCGGAAGTCTAAAGTTAGTTACTTTAAGGAGCAGTTCTCTCTCTGTGGGTCTAACCCCAAGAAGTTCTGGAAAACGGTGAAAGACCTGGAGAATAAACCCTCCTCCTCACAGTTGCCCATGTCCCTTAATGTTGATGATGTGGTTGTTACTGACAAGGAGCACATGGCTGAGCTCTTTAATCACCACTTCATTAAGTCAGGATTCCTATTTGACTCAGCCATGCCTCCTTGCCCGTCCAACATTTCCTCATCTCCCACCCTTTCTAATGCGACTAGCCCCGAAGCTCCTGCCTCTTTTTCCCCCGCTACAAAGTTTCTCCCTGCAGGCGGTCACTGAGTCCGAGGTGCTAAAGGAGCTTCTGAAACCTGACCCAAAAAAAACATCTGAGTCAGATGGTTTAGACCCTTTCTTCTTTAAGATTGCTGCCCCTATCATCGCCAAGCCTATCTCTGACCTTTTTAACCTGCCTCTCCTCTCTGGGGAGGTTCCCATTGCTTGGAAGGCAGCCACGGTGCGTCCTTTATTTAAAGGGTGAGATCAAGCTGATCCTAACTGTTTTAGGCCAATTTCTATTTTGCCCTGTTTATCAAAAGTGTTGGAAAAACTTGTCAATAATCAACTGACTGGATTTGTTGATGTCTATAGTATTCTCTCTGGTATGCAAACTGGTTTCTGCTCAGGTTATGGATGTGTCACTACAACCTTAAAGGTCCTAAATGATGTCACCATTGCCCTTGATTCTAAGCAATGTTGTGCTGCTATTTTTATTGACTTCGCCAAAGCTTTTGATATGGTAGACCATTCCATTCTTGTGGGCCGGCTAAAGAGTATTGGTGTCTCTGAGGGGTCTTCGGCCTGGTTTGCTAACTACCTCTCTCAAAGAGTGCAGTGTATAAAAACAGAACATCTGCTGTCTCAGTCACTGCCTGTCACCAAGGGAGTACCCCAAGGCTCGATCCTAGGCCCCACTCTCTTCTCAATTTACATCAACAACATAGCTCAGGCAGTAGGAAACTCTCTCAGCCATTTATATGCAGATGATACAGTCTTATACTCAGCTGGCCCCTCCCCGGATTTTGTGTTAAAAGCTTTCTTAGTGTCCAACAAGCTTTCTCTGCCCTTAACCTTGTTCTGAACACCTCCAAAACAAAGGTCATGTGGTTCAGTAAGAAGAATGGCCCACCCCTCTCCCCACCGGTGTGCTTACTACCTCTGAGGGTTTAGAGCTTGAGGTAGTCACCTCATACAAGTACTTGGGAGTATGGCTAGACGGTACACTGTCCTTCTCTCAGCACATATCCAAGCTGCAGGCTAAGGTTAAATCTAGACTTGGTTTCCTCTATCGTAATCGCTCCTCTTTCACCCCAGCTGCCAAACTAACCCTGATTCAGATTACCATCCTACTCATGCTAGATTACGGAGACGTAATTTATAGATCGGCAGGTAAGGGTGCTCTCGAGCGGCTATATGTTCTTTAACATTCAGCCATCAGATTTGCCACCAATGCTCCTCATAGGACACACCATTGCACTCTATACTCCTCTGTAAACTGTAAATCTCTGTATACCCATCGCAAGACCCACTGGTTAATGCTTATTTATAAAACCCTCTTAGGCCTCACTCCCCCCTATCTGAGATACCTACTGCATCCCTCATCCTCCACATACAACACCCGTTCTGCCAGTCACATTCTGTTAAATGTCCCCAAAGCACAAACATCCCTGGGTCGCTCCTCTTTTCAGTTCGCTGCAGCTACCGACTGGAACGAGCTGCAAAAAATACTCAAATTGGACAGTTTTATCTCCATCTCTTCATTCAAAGACTCAATCATGGACACTCTTACTGACAGTTGTGGCTGCTTCGCATGATGTATTGTTGTCTCTACCTTCTTGCCCTTTGTGCTGTTGTCTGTGCCCAATAATGTTTGTACCATGTTGTGTTGCTACCATGTTGTTATGTTGTGTTGCTTCCATGCTGTGTTGTCATGTGTTGCTGCCATGCTATGTTGTTGTCTTAGGTCTCTCTTTATGTAGTGTTGTGGTGTCTCTCTTGTGATGTGTGTTTTGTCCTATATTTAATTTTGTATAAGAATTGTTCTTAACTGTCACACCCTGGCTCTGGGACTCTATATGTTGAGCCAGGGTGTGTTCATTCTATGTGTTTAATTCTAGGTTGGTAATTCTGTTGTGTTTATTTCTATGTTGGCTAGAGTGACTCCCAATCAGAGGCAACGAGTGTCAGCTGTCGTTGGTTGTCTCTGATTGGGAGCCATATTTATACTGTCTATTTTCCCTTTGTGTTTGTGGGTTCTTGTTCTGTGTTCGGTCATTGTTACCGTGGACTTCACGAGTCGTTTCTTGTTTTGTTGATTGTGTTCTATTATCACTAAAGATATTAAAGTTAAACATGTTCGTTCATCACGCTGCGCCTTGGTCTATTCCTTACGACGATCGTGACAGAAGAACCCACCATGCAACGACCAAGCAGCGTGTCCAGGGGCAGCTCTTGGGCTGGACATGGGAGGAAGCGTCGGGAGAAGAGACGGTGGAGGCGCGCCGTAGAGAGGAGCAGCGGCGCCAAACGGGTCAACGTCGGACAGGCGAGAGGCAACCCCAGAAAATGTTTAGGGGGGAGCACACGGCATGGACGACGGGGCTGACGGAGGTAGAAAAGGGGCGGATTCAGAAGGCCACCAGGTTACGGATACACCGCCCTGTACGTCCTGTGCGGACGCCTCACACAGAGTGTGTGAGGGTAGGCATTCAGCCAGGACGGGTTGTGGCCGCTCTTCACTCCAGGTCTCCTATCCGTCTCCACAGCCCGGTTCGGCCTGTCCCTGCTCCACGCACCAAGCCTACGGTGTGCGTCGCCAGCCCGGTCCGGCCTGTCCCTGCTCCACGCACCAAGCCTACGGTGTGCGTCGCCAGCCCAGCCCGGCCTGTCCCTGCTCTACGCACCAAGCCTACGGTGTGCGTCGCCAGCCCAGCCCGGCCTGTCCCTGCTCTACGCACCAAGCCTACGGTGTGCGTCGCCAGCCCAGTCCGGCCTGTCCCTGCTCTACGCACCAAGCCTACGGTGTGCGTCGCCAGCCCAGTCCGGCCTGTCCCTGCTCCACGCACCAAGCCTACGGTGTGCGTCGCCAGCCCGGCCCGGCCTGTCCCTGCTCCACGCACCAAGCCTACGGTGTGCGTCACCAGCCCGGCCCGGCCTGTTCCTGCCACTCGCACCAAGTCTACGGTGCGCGTCGCCAGCCCGGCCCGGCCTGTTCCTGCCACTCGCACCAAGTCTACGGTGCGCGTCGCCAGCCCGGCCCGGCCTGTTCCTGCCACTCGCACCAAGTCTACGGTGCGTGTCGCCAGCCCGGCCCGGCCTGTTCCTGCCACTCGCACCAAGTCTACGGTGCGCGTCGCCAGCCCGGCCCGGCCTGTTCCTGCTACTCGCACTAAGCCAGGGGTGCGAGACGTCAGCCTGGTAAGGCCTGTTCCTGCTACTCGCACTAAGCCAGGGGTGCGAGACGTCAGCCTGGTAAGGCCCGTCCCTCCTCCACGCACCAAGCCAGGGGTGCGAGTCGTCAGCCTGGTAAGGCCCGTTCCTCCTCCACGCACTAAGCCAGGGGTGCGAGTCGTCAGCCTGGTAAGGCCCGTTCCTCCTCCACGCACCAAGCCAGGGGTGCGCGTCGTCAGCCTGGTAAGGCCCGTTCCTCCTCCACGCACCAAGCCAGGGGTGCGCGTCGTCAGTCCAGCACAACCCGTGCCTGGGTCACCGGTGCCTGGTAAGGTACCGGTCAACTGCGCCACTATGGAGCTGAAGCTAACCGCTCCTGCTAAGTCCAGTTCAGCTCCAGCCGGCGGGGCCAGACTGGACCAGGGGCGCTATGGGGGGTTTATTGGAGGGTGGTGGTCAAGGCCGGAGCCGGAACCGCCGCCGAGGAGGTATGCCCGCCCAGCCCTCCCCTGTTTTGTTCAAGTTGAGTTAGGGGGGGGTACTGTCACACCCTGGCTCTGGGACTCTATATGTTGAGCCAGGGTGTGTTCATTCTATGTGTTTAATTCTAGGTTGGTAATTCTGTTGTGTTTATTTCTATGTTGGCTAGAGTGACTCCCAATCAGAGGCAACGAGTGTCAGCTGTCGTTGGTTGTCTCTGATTGGGAGCCATATTTATACTGTCTATTTTCCCTTTGTGTTTGTGGGTTCTTGTTCTGTGTTCGGTCATTGTTACCGTGGACTTCACGAGTCGTTTCTTGTTTTGTTGATTGTGTTCTATTATCACTAAAGATATTAAAGTTAAACATGTTCGTTCATCACGCTGCGCCTTGGTCTATTCCTTACGACGATCGTGACATTAACTGACTTGCCTAGTTAAATAAAGGTTAAATTACATTGAAATTAAATTAAAAATCTCAACGACACACTCACGCAAGCACCCACACATAAATACAAAAACAAATACACACATCCATGACCAATTGATTACAGCATTACCCCAAAAATGGAGGAGGCATGTGGGAGCAGGAGGAGGTAGGGAACTACTCTGTATGCCCAATATAAAGGATCAAAACTGGCGGAGGAATAAAAATAGCATAAATAGGAAAGTATACCAGTTTCATTTGAGGACCAGGATGTTGACAGCTGTGCCATACAGATTGCAAAATAGTTGGGAAGAGATTTTTGATGTACTGATTCGATTCCATGGTACACCGGTGTGTGAGTTGATATATAAAACGACGCAAGATTCAAGACCATGCTTTTCAGCTAAAATTATTATATAGAATTCTTGCCACCAACAACATTTTTAATATTTGGGGCATACAATCATCGAAGCTCTGCATATTTTGTTGTGAGGATACAGAATCAATAGACCATTTATTTTGGTATTGCCCTAAGGTAGCCTGTTTCTGGTCTCAGGTTCAGGAATGGCTGAAAATGCATAACATTGATCTACAATTGACCCTAGAAATAGTACTGTTGGGAGATCTGGAGAGACCGGGTCAGTCAATTACTAATATACTAATACTCTTAGTAAAATTATTTATCTTCAACTCGCAATCTGTGGATTCTATTCGATTAGATAGATTTAAATTGTATGTTAAACATCACAGCATAGTTGAAAGATATATCTGGGGCGGCAGGTAGCTTAGTGGTTAAGAGCGTTGTGCCAGTAACCAAAAAGTCGCTGGTTCTAGTCCCCGAGCCGACTAGGTGAGAAATCTGTTGATGTGCCCTTGAACAAGGCACTTAACCCTAATTGCTCCTGAGTGTCGCTCTGGATAAGAGCGTCTGCTAAATGAAACAAATAAAAAAAACATATGGTGCGTAGAAATCCGAAGAGGGTGGCCAGCAGAGATAGGTGGGATGGGCTGAGGGTTGGGATGTGGGAGTGGAGTTGCTGGGCAGGGGATAGAATGATGGTCAAAGATACCATTTTAAAGAAATAAAGTCAAAATAAAACATAACAAACAGTAAGTTTGAATGACACAGTGTTGTTACAGCTAATGCCTGTTTGCCTGAGGCTGATGCCTTGATGTCTTTTGTTTGTTGCATTGTTGTTTCCTGTTTTCCTTTTGTCTTTTTTCTCTGTTCATTTTTTTGGTTGTTGGTGCATTGGGGACGGGGTGTCTTGGCGGTGGGGAATGGAATTATTTTGTTTTTCTCGGGGGGCAGCTCAGCTCATGGGGAACTGTGGGGGGGATCTTGGAGGACTGGTGGCCTGGCGGTTGGGAGCTTGGCCCGGTAGCTGATGGATCGCTGGTTCGGGTCCCCGTTTTTGACCTTGTGGGAGATCTGTCGACGTGCCCTTGAGCAGGGCGTTGACCCTGGTTGCTTCTGTGTGTCACTCTGGATGGGAGTCTGTTAGATGACTAATGTGATGTAGATGTTGAGCGGCTTCACTGTAAGTAGATTGTATGTTTTAAATATTCAATCAAAAAATATATAGATATATATAAAAAATACAAATACACACATGCACCATGCACCCACACTTTATTTAAGCGTTTGTGAGAATTATGGATTATAGTCCATTATCATAGTATGATAAATTAAAACAACAACGGGGGGTGGAGTAAAAAGTAAGACATGTTCAAATGAATGTTCTGATGAAGGCCGAATAGTCAAGCTTTTAATAGTTGCTTCAATAAAATAATACGTTTTTAATGGTGAGCGAATGTTGAGCCTTATCCTTTTCAGTAAGAAATGTTCAAAGAAAGAGAACTTTGGGGACTGATCAAGGCATCAAAGCATCAAAAAGTTTCATCATAACTCTGTTCTGACATTTAAAATGTTTAAAAGACACATGAGTTGAATTAGGGTACTTCTCTTTATCAGGTTGGGAAGAGAACAGGAGAATGTCTATCTACACCTATAGCTATCCTGTCTATTGTCTCCTGTGACATAATCAAGTCGTTGTCTTGCACCACGGAATTGAACCTATTACAGCCTGCTTCCTGTCTGGGTAAGAGGCAAAAATACTATTGCGGTACCGGTTATATCTAACTTCTGGGTAAGACGCTGTATTAAAAAAACACATCTTTATAGTACCTGTTATACTGTATGCATCTAACTTCACAATAATGTAAATGATAGGAAAAAGCAGATTCTGCAGCACACATTAGGAACAGTTAAAAATCATGTTAAGGTTTAGCGAATGTCTGAAGCTGTTAAAATATGTATGTAATTTACATATGATAATATGCATTATGTAATCACCATGTATCGGTATGGTACTCTAATCTATGAAAGCATTATAGTAGTGCTACTGAATCCCAGTTAGAGGCCTTCAGCATCTTTCCAGTCTTCCAACATTATCAACTATTCCTAGTGAAACAGCAGTTTCCCAAATCAGTACTGACCCTGTAACTGTAATTAACACTGGTCCCAAGTACTAGAGCTTGATGATTCCTGCATAGAGCTGGCATAATTATCGCATAATCGTGTAACCGACAATTATGGTCAATAACCATGAACAAAAAAATTGTCTTATAGTCTTAATACATTCATTTTAGGAAAACGGGGATTCAACTTTATATTCAAGTTTCAGGAGAATGGGGGATTCAACTTTATATTCAAGTAGACATAGTTTACCCAATAGCAGTTTTATATTTTTACATGAAGTGGGTAAAGCTGGTAATCATTTTACGAGCGGAACGGCACAGTTGGGAGGAGAAGCTTAATTTCCAAAAGTTCCAAGTGGTCAATTCAATTCGTTTTTGAGACAGGGATGTCACCAAAGCTGTGTTCTATTAATTAGGTATGTCCTAGCTAATTAGGTATGTCGTAGCTAAAGATGCATTATGAAGCACTACAAGGTCAAAAAATGTTTAACAAAAATGACAATTATGACAATAACCGTGGCCATTTGCATGACAAGTAAGCCTAATCGTTACCCAAAATTCCATAATCGTCACAACTATAGCAACAGACAGTTTCCAGATAGGTATGTTGTGAAGGGGAGGTGTAGTAATGGTGACAGAAGTGACAGACAGCTGACACGGTCTACATTTCAATATCCATACTAGCATACTACTTAGAATGCATGCATGCTCAATAGACTGCTTCATTCTAAGTGCTACGCTAGTGAGGATATTGGAAAAGAGCCACTGTTGTTGCTGTATCACTGGTCCTTGTCAGGCTTGTAGATGGAGAGGGTTCTGGCTGAGGGGTCTGTAGCATTGATCCAGCGGGGCATCCAGTAGTGGCTGAGCCACTTGGCCTGGCCCGGGTACTGCTTCTCAAACACCTGGCGGTAGAAGTACGCCTCTTTGGTTCTGGGAGGGAGGAACGGGAACGTTTTAGGAGCCTTCTCCAGCTGGAAGTCGTTCACCTTGGAGGAGAGAAAGAAGGAGTCAGAATGTGTGTGTGCGTATATGTGATGTGCCAGCGTGCCAGCGTGCCTGCTGTGTGTATGTGCGTGCCTGCTGTGTGTATGTGCGTGCCTGCTGTGTGTCTGACTGTGTGAATGTGTACCTCAGACTCCATCTGGTCCTGCAGGCTGTTGTACCAGGACTTCTTGACAGACGTCATTCCGTCACTGAAGGCCTCTTTACGTCTCCATAGGATCTCGTCTGGGATCAGGTTCAGACCTTTAAACGAGTCTCTGAGGAGGTGCTTCTCCACTCCATCCTGGTTACACACACATCCCTCAGTGAAACTGAACTGTTTGGAATTATAGCACTGGAATCCTTTACATGTTTAGAGACTGATTTTTGCCGCAAGGACTCTGATTTGGATACACAACACTTACAACAATCACTCAATCCACATATTTTCCACTTTTGCAATAATACATTACTTCCGATTTCATACTCCACTATCTCATCAGAGCCAAATGTAGGGGATAGGTAGATTGGGATAGTGAGGATATAGTGATAGGGCTGAGAAGACTGACCTTAGGTTGCCTCATCTCCTCAGGTAGGGAGAGGTAGTACGCTGTGAACCTGTGGTCCAGGAAAGGCACTCTCAGCTCCAGACTGTAGAGAGAAGAGGAAAGTCAGTTAGATGCCATCTTTAAATCCTAGATCTTCTGTATTGAACCTATAGCTTCTCAAAAGAAAGAAAGAAAGAAAGAAAGAAAGAAAGAAAGAAAGAAAGAAAGAAAGAAAGAAAGAAAGAAAGAAAGAAAGAAAGAAAGAAAGAAAGAAAGAAAGAAAGAAAGAAAGAAAGAAAGAAAGAAAGAAAGAAAGAAAGAAAGAAGAGCAGATAGTGGTCTGAAAAGTTTGAGGAATGGATGTAAAAATGAAATGAATGTATTGAAAGATAGGTTGATGCCCCTACCCGTGTGCAGCGGTGGTGCGGTCTGCTCTTAGCACGTCAAACAGGTACAGCTCCTTCATCAGACGAACACTGTCCTCTGCTGCCGCCTTGGGAGTGGGAGCCTGGAACAGGAAACACAAAAACTCAGTCATATTCCCAGACATAACAACTGGTTGCAGGGTTGGGTTCAATTCCATTTTCAATTAAGTCAAACCAGGAATGTCCTATAGATTTTCACTTCCTGAATTGACTACTGCATTCACCACAACCCTGTCTGGTACATGAACATTGGTGAGTGGGAGAGAATGACATCTCTGATGTGGAACAGACTAACAGTACCTTGTGGAAGTAGATGTATCCTTGTGTCAGCTCATCAGCGCCTTCCCCAGAGAAGATCACCACACTGTCAGTCTTCTCACGGATGTACTTTGACACTAGGTACATGCCTGTAGAATGAGAAAAGATGATTGGAAACAGAATTGAGTTGAAGTACTCCCTTGCCAAATATACATTTCTTATAAAAGGTTATTGCGCCATCTAGAGGCAAATAAAACCATCTGTATTTGGCTGAAAAAAGTAAATGAAAGTAAACCGATCATCACATGAACTTTGGTCTTTACTTCAAGTTCGTACTTTTGGGACTATTCCATTGTACCAGGCGAACTGAATCACGTATTTCATCCACATATTTGGCCCAGGTCTGGCTGATAGCTTCTCTCTATTGACAGGCTTTTACAGGCCACACTCACTAATCTCCCAGGATTCCACTGGGATTCAAACCAGCCAATCAGGAGGAAAAGGAATGCAGCCTGGCCAGACTCCCTTTGTCCAGGTCAGTGGGCACATTGAGAAGGTACAAAAAAGCTGTCTAGTGTCTAGGTATTTCACAAATGCGTCATCCTCATAGCCTATTAATTCAGCTTCAATGGGTTACCACTTCTGCTTGATGTTTGGAGGTCTAGGCCGATCTAAGATGGGACAGTGTACTCTCTCACCGACAGAGGCGCGTATGGTGGTGATGTCATAGGTCTCTAGGTGAAAGATGACCTCCTCCACGGCTTTGAGACCCTCCTCAGGAGTGAAGTTCACCTCGTGGTGCTCACTGCCGATGTAGGACGCCACCTGGAACAACACAAGACATTCACCAAGACATTCCTTCACGTTGTATCTATTTATTGCCTTCAACTTATTGAGAACACATACTCTTTTACAATTACAGGGAACAATGACTTCACAGGCTGCTTAACAAAGGAGTCTTTAGCATTATATTTGTATTATTCTATTCTATTATGTTGTGTTTTTATTCTTTTAAATGCTCATTTGTAATGCCCTGTGAGCTGTAATGTATTGGGTAAAATAAAGTTGGATTATTACTGATTATGAAGTTATATTGTTACAAAACCGATTGACTAGCCTGCTAATATTGTTGCACTAGCTAAGTATAGGAGTCTTAGGCCTAGTTAACTGGTCTGTAACCTGATTTAAGATGTGCAACTACGTGAGAAATCAGCGTATGAGGACCGTGCTGTATGTACATGTGCCCAGGAGACAGCAAATTTACCCGGATCCAGGGCCAGCTCCGTCCTGACTCCTATGGGTCGGCTAGCCCAAGCAGAGTACTGTTTGTTGTTGAAAAGGGTGACCAAAATACATATTTACAAAAATAAACGTCAAAAGACCGCTCCAAAAATAAAAACGTTAACTAAAACAAAAAAACTAAGACTGGCAGGCTGAAAGGCTCTATGGCCACCTCTCTCTGAAGGATTCACGCTCAACCTGATTGCCTGCACCTGTGGGCTTCATCAAGGCTTGACAGAGCACCTGGACCCGGTTGCTGCTACGCCCTGGGGGATGGAGTGTGGAAGTGGTAGTGTCTAATCATGCTCCTAAGACCTAACCTACCCAGCCCGTTCCATAACAATATCATCATCATTATTATAATGCAGAGTCTCTCTATGGAGGATGGAGAGAGCCTCACTCACCTTGCGAGCAGCCAGGATGTCTGGGCTATCTTCAGCCCCGATAGCGAAGGTCTGGATGGGGTATTTCAACTTCTCTTCTTTGGCCAGTTTGACCAGCGTAGCTGCCACCAGACTGGAGTCCAGACCACCTGGCAGAAATATATAATAACAGTCATATACATCATTTACTAGCTTATCACACGTTTAATTTGACCTATGGTGTAATGATAATATGAATGTATTTTCATTGATGTATTTGCGCAGACAAGCATAAGTGAAAACAACAAGTAACAGACCTCAAGCATTACTTACTCAAGCCACAAGCTTTCATGTGTGACACTACACAAAGAAGCAAAGATACTCTGTAATAATCATTATTTGTACCTGAGAGAAGACATCCAATCCTCCTGTGGGCCATGAGGCGTTTCCGGACAGCGTTCTCAAACAAAGACCGGATGTTGCTCTTCACTGTCTCTGGGACAAAACCTACCGGGGACAGCAAGATATCTTACTGTCATAACACAGGGACCAGTCAACTGAATGGTTAAAGACCAGCAAATCAACTCTAACATACTACACATCCAACTCCTATTGTCAGTGACTATAATGATTTCAGTTGGACAACAGGCTTCATTCATGGCAATACCCTCAATACCAAAAACGTGCATCCTGAAACAATAATCAGTGAGCCATTCCTGCCCCTCATCTTAGGTGTCAAACAACATTTGTCACCTTTCACAGATAGCTAGCTACAGGTAGTGGCACTGTTACATAATGACCTTGACTCACATTATAGCCACATCAATCAAGATGGTGAAGTTATGGAAATATTATGGATAGGTGTGTGTACCTGAGGATAGCCTCTCTACCGTGTCATAGGCAGCGTGGTTGGGCTCCTGGGTGCAGCAGTGGAAGTGGTCCATCTGAACAGACTCTACCTTCCCTGTGGGCTTCAGGTCAAACACCTCAAAGTGTCCTGGGAGGAACGGAGTGATCTTAGGAGGTGAGGACATTGAGTGGGTGATATCAGTCAGACCTGGGAACAAACACAAAAAACATCTGTTTAAGAACGAACATGGTAACACTTTACATGAAGTTGTTGTTATCATACCTGTGTAGTAACACTGTCAGTACATACTAGTAACAACATCTTAACATTTTCTTAAATTGTACTTGAGTAGATGATTTTTTTTCTTCACTCTGTGACTTTAAAGTTCATCCTATCCTATCCTGAATAGGGATTGTTCTTTAATCCACTTGTGTAGCAACCAAAACCGCTCAACCCCAAAGGAGATATTAAGTAAGTAGTCCCCTCTCACCTTTAGCCTCAGAGCACACAGCCAGAAAGCCGTCGTCGGTCAGTAGTTTGAACATGGGCCGCACGCCATACGTATCCCTCCCCAGGAACACCTTCCTATTGGCTGTGTCCAGGAGGATGAAGGCGAACACTCCATCCAATAGGGATGCCATCTTCTGAATGCCGAAGCGCTCGTATAGGTGAAGAAGGATCTCACCGTCTACTTTGGTCTGGTAGTCAGTAAACTCAAACTGATTCTTCAGCTAAAGAGGGAGGAAGATGGAGAAAAGTATTAGGATTATTATGAGATACAAGACATTACAAGTGGTCATACATGCTCATGACATACACTCACCAACATTTTTATTTTGACAGTGAAGCAAAAATGTTTAATTTGGCTCTATCAGTGGTGGGAAAAGAACCCAATTGTCATACTTAAGTAAAGGTAAAGATACCTTAATAGAAAATGACTCAAGTAAAAGTGAAAGTCACCCAGTAAAATACTACTTGAGTAAAAGTCTAAAACTATTTGGTTTTAAATATACTTAAGTATCAATAGTAAATGCAATTGCAAATATATACAGAACTTAAGTATCAAGAGTAAAATAATAAATCATTTCAAATTCCTCATATTAAGCATACTAGAGGGCACAATTGTCTTGTTTTTTAAATTTACGGATAGCCAGGGGAACACTCCAACACTCAGACATAATTTACAAAGAAAGAATTTGTGTTTAGTGAGTCCGCCAGATCAGAGGCAGTAGGGATGACCAGGGATGTTCTCTTAATAAGTGCGCGAATTTGACAATTTTCCTGTCCTACTAAGCCTTCAAAATGTAACAAGTACTTTTGGGTGTCAGGGAAAATGTATGGAGTAAAAAGTACATTATTTTCTTTAGGAATGTAATGGAGTAAAAGTAAAAGTTGTCAAAAATATAAATAGTAAAGTACAGATACCCCAAAAAAAACTACTTAGGAAGTACTTTCAAGTATTTTCACATTAGTACTTTATACCACTGTGATCTATACTCCAGCATTTTGGATTTGAGATCAAATGTTTTATATGAGGCGAGAGTACAGAATGTCTCCTTTTATTTGAGGGTATTTTCATACATACAGTGCCTTCGGAAAGTATTCAGACCCCTTGACTTTTTCCACATTTTGTTAAGTTACAGCCTTATTCTAAAATGGATTAAATACAAACAAGTCCTCAGCAATCTACACACAATACCCCATAATGACAAAGCGAAAACAGGTTTGTATACATTTTTGCAAATTTATTAAAAATAAAAAACAAATACTTTATTTACATAAGTATTCAGACCCTTTGCTATGAGACTCAAAATTGAGCTCAGGTGCATCCTGTTTCCATTGATCATCCTTGAGATGTTTCTACAACTTGATTGGAGTCCACCTGTGGTAAATTCAATTCATTGGGCATGATTTGGAAAGGCACACACCTGTCTTTATAAGGTTCCACAGTTGACAGTGCATGTCAGAGCAAAAACCAAGCCATGAGGTCAAAGGAATTGTCCGTAGAGCTCCGAGACAGGATTGTGTCGAGGCACAGATCTGGGGAAGGGTACCAAAACATTTCTGCAGCATTGAAGGTCCCCAAGAACACAGTGGCCTCCATCATTCTTAAATGGAAGAAGTTTGGAACCACCAAGACTCTTCCTAGAGCTGGCCGCCCAGCCAAACTGAGCAATCGGGGGAGAAGGGCCTTTGTCAGGGAGGTGACCAAGAACCTGATGGTCACTCTGACAGAGTTTCAGAGTTCCTCTGTGGAAATGGGAGAACCTTCCAGAAGGACAACCATCTCAGCAGCACTCCACCAATCAGGCCTTTATGGTAGAGTGGCCAGACAAAAGCCACTCCTCAGTAAAAGGCACATGACAGCCCGCTTGGAGTTTACCAAAAGATACCTAAAGACTCTCAGACCATGAGAAACAAGATTATCTGGTCTGATGAAACCAAGATTGAACTCTTTGGCCTGAATGCCAAGCGTCACATCTGGAGGAAACCTGGCACCATCCCTACGGTGAAGCATGGTGGTGGCAGCATCATGCTGTGGGGATGGTTTTCAGCGGCAGGGACTGGAAGACTAGTCAGGATCGAGGCAAAGATACAGAGAGATCCTTGATGAAAACCTGCTCCAGAGTGCTCAGGAACTCAGACTGGGGTACGACCCTAAGCACACAGCCAAGACAACGCAGGAGTGGCTTCGGGACAAGTCTCTGAATGTCCTTGAGTGGCCCAGCCAGAGCCCGGACTTGAACCCAATCGAACATCTCTGGAGAGACCTGAAAATAGCTACGCAGCAACGCTCTCCATCCAACCTGACAGAACTTGAGGATTTGCAGAGAGGAATGGGAGAAACTCCCCAAATACAGGTGTGCCAAGCTTGTAGCGTCATACCCAAGAAGACTCAAGGCTGTAATCGCTGCAAAAGGTGCTTCAACAAAGTACTGAGTAAAGGGTCTGAATACTTATGTAAATGTGATATTTCAGTTTTAAAATGTGTATACATTTGTACAAATGTCTAAAAACCTGTTTTTGCCTTGTCATTATGGGGTATTGTGTGCAGATTGATGAGGGAAAAAAACGATTTAATCAATTTAAGAATAAGGCTGTAACGTAACAAAATGTGGAAAAAGTCAAGGGGTCTGAAGACTTCCCCAAGGCACTGTATATCTATTTTACCGTTTGGAAATGAATGCACTGTATGTATCTAGTCGCCCCATTTGAAGGTGCCATGTATTTGGACAAATTCACTTATAGTGTATTACATTTAGTCAAAAGTTTAGTATCTGTTCCCATATTCATGGCACGCAATGACTACATCAAGCTTGTGACTCTACAAACTTGTTGGATGCATTTGCTGTTTGTTTTGGTTGTGTTTCGGATTATGTTGTGCCCAATATAAATGAAATAGTAAATAATGTACAGTGTCATTTTGGAGTCACTTTTATTGCAAATAAAAATATAATATGTTTCTGAATACTTCTACATTTATGTGGATGCTACCATGATTACAGATAATCATGAATGTCCCCTGTAGCTCAGTTGGTAGAGCATGGCGCTTGCAACGCCAGGGTTGTGGGTTAGTTTCCCACGGGGGGCCAGTATGAAAATGTATGCACTCACTAACTGTAAGTCGCTCTGGATAAGAGCGTCTGCTAAATGACTAAAATGTAAATGTAATGAATCGTGAATAATGATGAGTGAGAAAGTTACAGATGCACCAAGATCATGCCCCCAAAACATGCCACCCTCTCACCATTACAAATAACAGGGGAGGTTAGCATTTTTAGGGGGTATGATATTTATGCCTCTGTTACTTTCTCACTCATTATCTAAATGGTAAAACAGATATGTATGAAAATACCCTCAAATAAAAAGTGACATTCTGTATGTCACCTCATATAAAACATTTGATCTCAAATCCAAAATGCTGGAGTATAGAGATAAATGAAAAGATTTTGCTTCACTGTCCAAATAAATACATGCTTATCACTGAATCACAATGGATTGTAAGTAGTGTATGCACAATCACATCCAACAATTATGCAGGGCACAAAAGATGTGAGATAATAACTTAATGCCATTTTTATCAATATGATCTTTGAAGATATTAATGACTTTCTTCCCTCCCTGTTTTCCCAAACTCACATGAACAAAAGTTTGCTTAACTTCTTTGGCCACGTATGTCCCTTTGGCATAGAGATAGTACCTTTTTAAGAAAGGAGGAGTTACCTGGCCTAAAGCCATAGTATATCCCTGCTTCGTGACTAGCAAGTAGAAACTGAATACGTTCCACACCAAAACTTGGCCAGATACTAGAGTTCCCTGAGGCCTGGTCCCATTTCCTTACCTACAGTAGCCTGGGGTCCAGAAGTTTGGATTTCAGGCTATACCTTACTATATGTCTATGGGCCGTAACTACTGTGTGGTTTGTAGATCTCCTACCATAGCCTGGGATTTGTGACATGAAACAACAGTGACACAATGTGGATTCCAGGCATACCTTATATGTCTATGGGCCATAACTACTGTGGTGTTTGTAGATCTATTGAGCCTGGGATTTGTGAAACAGTGAAACAATGTGGAGGGCTAGACCTACAGTGTGGTGGTTGTAGATCTCTCCGTTGTAGACAAGCCAGAGGTAGGGGAACTTCTTGACGCGGATGGGCTGCATGCCATACAGCTGGTCTACGATAGCCAGTCGATGGAAGCCGAAGCAACAGTTAGTGAAGCCGTTGATGTTCTCAAAGCGAAAGGCATCGGGGCCCCGGTGGGCGATCTTCATAGCGCTGGTGCACTGAGCCGACAGGCACTCATCACTGCCAAACAAAGCCCATATACCACACATCCTGGGGCTGGAGAGGTGAGAGAGCAGGGCAGGGGAGAGAAAGGAGATAGAGAGCGAGATAGGGGGAAGAGAAAAAGAGGGAGAGGGGGGAGAGAGAGGGGGTAATAAATACATGCAACAAGAGGCAGAGTGGATGGTCTAGAGACTAGTGCCCCTTCAGTAACTGTTCTTTACAACCTTTCAACTGAGAAGGAAGAAAAACTTGAAGGGTTATACAACGGACTATTGGACATATTGTACCTTTGCTAATCAGATAGGAAACTATAAGATTCCACACTATCATACTTTTTACAAAACTATTGATGTCAACGTATTAATCTGTGTATTAGAAGTAGTATTACTAGTAGTATTAGAGTTTGGAAAGCTGTTGTAAAATCTCACTTACTGCTAAATTTTATTAAATCCACGACCCAATACCAAATATAGGGTCATATATCATTTAGCAGTAAGTGAGATTTTACAACATAGCATTCCAAACTCTAATACAACAGCATTGGCAAATTGACAGCTGCTTGAGTGCTGAATCAAAATGTAGGAAAGCTGATGACAGAATTGAACAACCCCCACGCTATAATGCATCATTGACATCATTACATGCTGACCACACTGCTCACGTCGCAAAATAAATGTACACATACATGTTATTCAATCATTGCACCCACACTGCTCACGCGCGTCAAGCTTCACAAATGCATTACCACCACCAACTGGACTGGAGTGTGTACCTCAGTTCATCTTTCAATGAGGAGATGGGAGCTGCAGGACTTGCAGCGCATCAAGAGTCACAAATAGAACCAAGTTCTATTTTAGCAACCAACTTTAAGGTGCATTACCACCACCAACTGGACTGGAGTGTGTACCTCAGTTCATCTTTCAATCACCCACTTGGGTATATGCTCCTAAAAACCAATGAGGAGATGGGAGAGGTGGGACTTGCAGCACGTCAAGCGTCACAAATAGAACCCACTGAGGTACACACTCCAGTCCAGTTGGTGGTGGTAATGCACCTTAAAGTTGGTTGCTAAAATAGAACTTGGTTCTATTGGTTTTTAAGAGCATATACCCACGTGGGTGATTGAAAGATGAACTGCGGTACACACTCCCGTCCAGTTGGTGGTGGTAATGCACTTTAAAGTTGGTTGCCAACTGCCATCTAGAGTCCAAAGAAGAAGAAGCACGAAGGAGGAGATATTACTAGAAACGAACTTTCCCCTTTTATCTGTGGATTAATTGTCGGAGGAGCATGTGCATTTCAGGTTTATATCCCAGGACAAATTAGCTAGCAACAGTAAACTAGCTAGCTAAATTGCCATAAATGTTTAATGCTTTTCGACCTGTCCCCAAATTAATATAGTTGGTTCAGAGTTCGTTTTGATATTTCAACCTGCGTGTCCCTGATCGCGTCTGGTGTGGGTGGACAAAATCAACATGCGCGTGCCCAGTCCAGTCAGAATGTCATTAATGTATTCGAGACTGCAACACACAATTGTATCAATAAGATCATTACCCACAACAAAATAAAAACGCTGAAACCGTTTAGGCAAGTTAGACACCAAAAACATAAAGCGAGTCCCCATCACATTTATTCAACCAAATACTGTGTAGCTCTCTGCTCCACACACGGTAACATTAACGTAAACGTATGTGCCCATGTGGCTTTATCATTCCGCACAAACTACCCGGTAATAGAAAGGACGAGTAACGGTTCTCTCAATGATAAATGAAAAGACACATTCGATTGAAATGTAGCTAAAACGCATGCAGATAGTTTACTGAAAGACATACCTTTATTTCGTGGATACAAAAGGATGACCCAATATTATTATTCTCAGCGGCTGAAATGATGCATCGAGAGAACTTGCTACAGCCAGGGATGCAGACACAGACAAGTGTCAAAGACAGTGCAGTGTAGTGATGACGATGTACTTCAGGAGCGTGACTTGCAACATCATTTACATCATTTAACATCATGTACGGTTGCATCACTTTATGGTTACATTTGAGATTATCAAATTTTACAGATTCTAGTTAGTTTGCAAGCCAAAATAACATGTGACTATAAACATATGTTCATATATAAACATAGATACACTACATGACCAAAAGTATGTGGACACCTGCTCGTGCAACATCTCATTCCAAAATCATGGGCATTAATATGGAGTTCGCCTTATTCTAGCAAGGACATGCAGTTCCAATTTATACTGTAAAATATATAAATGCAACAATTTCAAAGACTTTACTGATTTACAGTTCATAAGAGGAAATCAGTCAATTGAAATAAATAAATTAGGCCCTAATCTATGGATTTCACATGACTGGGCAGGGGTGCAGCCATGGGTGGGCCTCAGAGGGCATAGGACCACCCACTTGGCAGCCAGGCCCCCCAAAACGTGCACAAAATGAGAGAATCAAGCTTTTTGTGCATATGGAACATTTCTGGGAATTTTGATTTCAGCTCATGAAACATGGGACAAAAACATGTATTGTTCCCATGTTTCATGAGCTGAAATAAAAAATCCCAGAAATGTTCCATACGCACACACACAAAGCTTAATTCTCTAAATATGTGCACATTTGTTTGGGGGGCCTGGCTGCCAAGTGGGTGGTCCTATGCCCTCTGAGGCCCACCCATGACTGCACCCCTGCCCAGATCTTTGTTCAGTGTAGATAGGTTTTGGAAAAGTCACTGTGTACAATTTAACACTGAATATCTGTTCAGTTTCTCACCCGTCATAGCCAATTTTATATTGACATGCTCTTCTACAGTCTAAAAACACAAAGTACCTTAAAGAACATGAAACTGCAACCCTAATCGGCTTGAAAGAAACCAGACTATTTTGGTTAAAGCTGGCATTTATTTAAGTCTCAGTTTCAGAAATACCAGTACATCGGAGGAATATTTGGAGTGCTTGTTGTTCCAATGAAAGGCCGACATTTAGACAGGACAGATCAGAGGATATAATAGAACTGCCAACATTTGGAGAAAGAACATTTTGTGCATTAATTCATGGGTAGATTAGGCATATTATCCCCCCAAAACATCCCCGTAAAAGCACACTCAGTCCTCAAAGCGCATGCTTAAAACATGGACTGAGAATAAGCTTTGCCGTTAATGAGAGTGTATAGCTATACTATAATGAGAATAGAAATCTGCCCATATAAAAAGGATTTGCAATAACCTCAACTGTCAAAGTTTACCATTACAGTATAATGGTGGTAAAACATACTCGTATCTGCTGACCTGTAACCATTTAAAACATGTACACAAAAATATAAAACATTTACATAAAAAAACAATATTAAGGTTTTTCTTGTTCGGTAGTCTCATTGACCGCCTAGAAGTTTCTACCCACAGTGCGCAACATGATAAATATAAAGATTAACTATAGCTTAGATTGCAAAGGGAATATATAAAGGGTATTGGAATGGAGAAGTGTGTGGCTAAATCTAAAAACCTCAGTGTTATGGTTGTTCAACAGTGCTTTGAATCATGCCATTCTCCCAATACTATGAAAAAGTGGAGCATTCACACGTATGCATATTGTGAGAAAATTCTGGTGCATCACCTTGGCACTGACGCAGATTATTCTAGAATTGGTTGTGACACATCAAGTTAAATATTTAATAAAACCGATTCAACCTATAAAGCCGTATAATATCTCGTCAGCAGGATGTATCATATTAGTAACAGCATAGAAAACTAAAATGCAACCATCTCAAAATTCTCTCAAATACGATTATGACCTCCCAACACTTTGGAAATGCATATAAAATACAGGGTCAGTATGGACTGTGTAAAAGCAACAGCAGCCCTTGTCAATACTGTAATATATACTAAAGTATGGCTTTATTGATATATCTCTCACACTCATAACTTAAACCAGGGATGGGCATCTTTGATGGGGGTGGTGGCCACAAAATCTGAACTCATCACGAGGGGCCACAGTAGCTTGCGGGTCTGCATACCACATCCATAACCACATGCAGCGACCTTGCGAGGAAAACATTTTAGCGGCCCTCGACAGCAGAGAGAAAATGTTTGTTAATTTCCAGCAATTCTACACATTTTGCCATGGGCGGAGAGAAATATTTGCAGTTAATATGATATGAGTGACTAACAAAATCAATGCCCCCCCAGACTGTAATTCGAGTATGATTACTCCAAGTTTAGATAGCTGGCTAGACTAACTTACCAACCAATCTAAAAAATGTTAGCTGACATGGGCTAATTGAGTGACTGTCAGTGACTGACAAGAGAAAAACAGCTGATTCACAACCAAATTACACCTTGTAGTGTCTACTATAATTCTCAACAGTAAGTTGAGACCCTGACTGAGTTGGGTGGGGGATTGATCCGCCAGTTGCCCACCCTGGACTTAAACTGTCTTGACTGTCCACTAAAGCACCTCTAAAAATACCATCCACCTGTAAATCTTATTCAATAACTTTCATACTGTATTGCACTTTAGTCATCGTAAGTGTCACTGATAGTGACAGTCCATATGAGAGACCCAGAGCCATGCAGGGTGTTAGCCCTCCAGTCTAGGCAGGGGTGCTGTGCTCACACAGGCCTGTAGCAGGAATCTGGCTGCCACATGCGCAAGTCCACTAGGATCTGGTTGAGCTTCTGCATCCACAGGTTCCTCTCGTCCTTGGTGTCGGCACACAGCCAGTTCCTGCAGGTACACGTAAAGAGTCATGCCATGCGTTTCAGTATACTGGACTGGAGACCCAAGTCCAATTCAGTTTCCTTCTTCCTGAAGTGTGCACTCGTTCACTACTCCCTGAAGGATTTGAAGGCATTGGATTGGTTTAAGAAATATGTTAACACTAGACACTGCCTACACCAATCCAATGGTTTTAAAACCTTTGAGGGGGGAGTAAATAAGTGCTCACTTCAGGGAGAAGAGTGCAAAAAATAGAAAACTTGGGCTCCAGTGCATTAAATGTAATAAAATCAGCAATCATACTTCATGACTGCAAACAATTGCTCCACACAAGGTATTTGCCTACAAAACACAGCGTACTATGGCAACTTCGACCAGTGACTTACTTGGTGACACACATTGTGTTTTTACACTGGCTGACGAGCGTCTCTCTGTCATTCTCTCGCTGAGGCCGGACAGTGATCAGCTCAAAGGTGTTGGGCCGGGCACAGAACTCCCTGTTGGCTGGCTCCACCTTACGACTGGTGCAGTTGGCCAAGTTGATGCGACCCATTGGGTTCTAGAAAGACGTGGATCCGTCCAGAGAAATTGATTAACAATTAAAATACATAAAAAGCTACTCTAATCGGAGGAAACATGAATTGGCATACTGGTACATTAAAACTATCAAGAATTAACACAAAGACTGAAGTCTCATTTCCACTGGAGTCCTATGGTATTGCAAAATGAGGCTCACAGGGCTTATTATTCAAGACTAAAGGTTCCAATAATAGTGATCGAAGGCAGGTTGGCTTCCACGTCCTCTCTTACCTTGCGTTTCTCATCATCAGGGTAGGTCCAGTAGGAGATACAGTATCCTGACAGGACACACCATCTCCTGTGCCACGCTCCGAACCCACTCACATCCTCAAACATCGTCTGAAAAACAGAAGGATGTTGATTAGGCTATTGAACCCGCTTGTGTAATAAACCTTGACTGAGACATGAAGACGTGAATGCCTAGGCTTTGTCTCTACTTCTGCTTGCTCTTTGTGGTCTAAGCAGGGTTCCTGTAAACAATTGCTGTGTAAAAAGGGATTTATAAATACATTGATAGGCTTTAGCTCAGCGCAGGGGACACAGTTCAAAGACAGTGTGTACTCACCAAGAAGCCTCTCTCCTCCACCAAGGAGCCCACCTCACACTGCATCTTCAGGTAGATGTGTCCCTCCAAGGGGCACAGGAAAGGCACCTACAGATTACACAGGACATGTTGTAACACAGGCCTCAGCTGAAAGACTACCAACACCTCCACAAAACGCTTCCATCGGGTGACAGGACAGATTGTGTTAATCAGGCTTTAGACTGAAACGCAAGACTTGTCTTCTCGTAGGGAAGATTACATTGGATGGATGGTGAGATACATTAACTGTGCAACATACAAAAGATATCCAGGACAACTTATTTTCCTTACGACAATACCAACCAACTTGTAGATTGAGGTTAGAAATGTTAGTTGGTGCCACAACAGAACCACATTATCTTATCACAAACCACCACACACAAATCCCAAAATATTAAAAGTGGTTGTGGATCAATTAGCAACCTTGCTGTGAAACATGTCTCTGAGAAGCTCTCTCTCAATGCCTTCATATTTGATCTAAAAGAGAGAAACAAGGAGTGTGAGTGAATACGTGTCAGAGGCTGGTAGGTAGCACGCAGACCGTGCAGGTGGGAGAACAAAGAACACTGTCAGATTGGGAGGCCTGTCTCCCTGCTCTGGCCAACTATCAGTTCTAAACTCTACAAATGTTACCCCCTCCCCTATGATTACCCTGGACATTAGCTGGCATTGTGTGCAGAGATACAGCCAAAGTGGAAATAGAGGGTGAATTCAGGATATAATGGAAGTTAATGCATTGTACAACAGTGAAAGCAAAATGGAGTTAGAACATTTCAATAAAGTTTTTTTTTTTTTATGTAACAAAAGTCTTCAGATTTTACCTTCTCCAATGAGAACTTGTTTTTCCCAATAGAGGCTAGCATTAGCTTGTGAGACCCGACCAGGACAAAGTTACTGGTGCGGACTGCATTTGGGCCCCCAGGACTGGCCACCACTGCAAAGAGCATTAGGAGGATGTTTTAGCAATTTGTTTGTAATTTAAGCAGACATCATCATCATCATCCAGAGACTTGCAACATTAATAAGTCAGTTCAACTTAAGTAGGTGAGACAGAACCACACATCACAATAACTGCAAGTAAAACCTTCATAAAAATATCCACTAGCAGCAGAGTTATTTAAACAAGCACCGCAAGACATCAGGGTCCAAATTCATCAACCGAAGAAGTATCCTTACCTGGAGTCAGACTGCTCTTCTACAGGGGCAAATAGAGAGAGCGAGAGAAGTTAGAAAGAGGAGGCATGTTTAGAATCATTTTCAAGATCGCTGACTGTGCATACAACATATATATTTTTAATTTTTTTGTGACAGCATAACCTACACAGTAACAGAATATTACTATAATGCATTCACTGATGCAATTCTACATTTTCCATGAGGCAATCATTCCTACCAATCCCCCTGAACAGATACGGTAAGTGTTCAAACATTCTGCATATGACCACAAGGCAGTACTATCTGTATTAGAGGTTGGTAAGATTGAAAGCTTACAGTAATGGCGAGGAACCTCTTGGGAGTGATGGCCTAGAAAGAGAAACAGTGATTCAGTTTCAGTAGAGGTTACGTCGGGACACAGACAAGTGAATGAATGGTTAACTCAAATCACTGACTAAGCCAACTATGCCATTGTGAGCTGTGAACAAAGCCTTCCATCCTACAACAAGGGACCTTTCACCATGTGTTGGAATGAAAAGAAGTGGAGCCTGAAAGCCTAATGTGTGTGATGGCAGCAGTAGGCCCAGGGCCTGGTAGGCCTAGTGTTAGCTGTGTTCTACTACCGAGTAGTAACATTACAGTACACCCACACCAAAAGGTGAGTAGGGTTTTAAAATCAGTCCATACCGACAAGCACAACTCAAGGGCCTCATGAACATGCCTCCGGAGCATCTGAACACACACCATCTCATCTTAGAGACGGGACGTTGTTTGAAAATAGCTCTAAATGCAATGCTCTAAATGCATATTCTGATGCACAGCAATCGCAGTGTATTCAAGCAGAAACTAGCTGCCAAGATACAAGACTATGCTCAGTTCCAACATTCAATAAACTGATTTGTAGTTTGTTTTGGCACATTTGAGAAAATCTAACTACCTTTGACTTGCTGGGCTTCTTCCTCTTGTCAGGGTTCAACTCACGCTTCTGCACCTGAAGAAATAAACATGGTTAGAGTAATATCTCAGCTCAAAGAAGTCAGTCCTCCTCAAACAATAACATCTGCATTTGCCAAAAGCAGCAAGAACTCACCAGGCAGTAAACCTCAATATCAATTGCAAAGTCGTTAGAGACATCAGGCCTAAAATGGAAGACAGACAGAGAAAGGCATTAGAACATGTATGGGGAATGACATGCATGCATGACAGTGGTTCTATTCTACAGAATTTCAGAGAGAGAATCTGTAATTAACTGACATGGTGAACTTGGTAGAGAAGGTGATTGCGTCTCCACTGATAGCGCTACGTGTGCTGGCCAGGGGAGTAGCAACTGTATTCTCAGCTCCAGCACGGATCATGATGAAGAAGTAATGGCTGGACGACTCTGGAATAAACACAGATATAAAGTGGAAAACGTAATGACTTCAGTCTAACACACTATACATGTAGCTCAGTTGGTAGAGCATGGCGCTTGCAACGCCAGGGTTGTGGGTTCGTTTCCCACGGGGGGCCAGTATGAAAATGTATGCACTCACTAACTGTAAGTCGCTCTGGATAAGACCGTCTGCTAAATGACTAAAATGTAAACGTATATTACAATTGGATTGAGAAATGTACATTTGTATCTTGTTTTTGACAGTACAATGTGGGAAACAGGAGTTCAATAGAACTTTGTCCCCGAAAGGCAATTTGGTCGCAGGCACATTACACACTACAAAACATTAGTAAAAAAAAAGAAGAGATAATCAAGTAACAATTGTTGGGTCTCTACCTGGATTGTTAGCAGTGGAGCAGACAAAGTCAGCTTTGAGGGGCAGTCGTAGCTCCAGGAGGGAGATGGATCCCTTGGAGGCTGTAACCCCCATGTCCCCACCCTGCCTCCTCCTCTGACCACTAGGACCCTCTCCCTTCAGACGGTCTAGCTCCACCTTCAGAGCCCCCCGCTTCTCCGCTGGAGGGAGACAAGAAAAATACATGTAGAGAAAAGACTGAAGAAAACAATGCAATGTTTATGCGAAATGCATGTCAATAATCTCAAGATATCACAGCCGGTCCCCAAGGGGTATGGCGCAAATTGGGATTGGCGGTCAGTGTGTGCACCCATGTTGTCGAGGTGGAAGAGAAACTTACTGGCTATAAGCAGCAGCCTCTCAGCCTCTGCCTCCACCTGCGAGCCTTTCCCATGCTCCTCATCCGTACAGCAGTTCAGAGCTTGGCTGGCCTGGCTGATCACGGTCTGCTGCAGGTTCATCTCATTGGTCAGAACCTACAAGGAATCAGAAAGAAGACATCACTGGTCACATGGAATGAGGAAATCAACATCAGTGGTCAGAAGAACCTACATGGAATGAGGGGGAAAGAGGTAATATCTTTTGCACTCAGAGCACTTACACTTGATTCTATGAAGTCTGGTTTTTGTAGAGTCTGAGATATTATACCCTCTACTACTACTAGATCCCTTACTATTCCTAACAGTATGACAGGGTCACCTCTGAAGTAAGTTGTTCTTCTTCTGGCATTGTGTTACCGAGCCAGCTTCTATCCAGAGCGACTGTCAGTCTGCACAGTATGGGGCCATTCGTTCGCTGTCAGCGCGGTGTGTTATAGGGACCATTGTCCGTTTTTACATGTGGAATCAGTTTGCAAATTACAGCCGGCACTCTGTTCAGAGGTGCTAAGTACTCTCGGCCGACAGACGCTCAACAATCCTACCGGTCTGTCCGTGCCTTTACCTTCATCTTCTGTTTGATGCTGGTGTGTCCTTGGCTCCTGGGTTCCTCTGCTGCTCTACGAGACATATCCTCCTTCCTCACGATGACCTGCTTCACACGAGGCCTCTCCGTACTATCCTTGATCCTGGTCGACCTGTACGCATCAATACTAGAAGAGAAAGGAAAACATGTTATTGCGGGAGTAGCGAAATGCTTGTATGGAAAGAGTGAACATGGAGGGATGCTTTGCTTCCGTAAAAAAAATGAGTATCAAAATGGTGTTAATTGGATACAAGGGTCTGGATGAACTAAGAAAATAGTTAGAGGTTGTATCTAGTGATGGGGGTGGGGGAAATCGATAGTTACATATGGCAATATTATTTTTGGACGATATTACATCAATATTTCAGTCCAAGTATCGATTTGAAGAGAGAAATATTAAAACAAATTTGCTACTGTAGGTAGCGCTAGTAGGCTGTACCTGCGGCAAAACGCCTGTATTTTATCCTATAGCTTGTTCTCCAGCTTCTTTTTAAATAGTGAGCCAACATGTTCAATGCTTTTATTTCAGACTGATGAAAACGAGTTCTCATGCTCTCTTGTCTCTCCGCAGCAGACATAGTGAGCAGTATGTTTGGAACATCAAATCGCAATACATATAGAATCGTGAGTATCGCAATACTATCGATTCATATTAGCACCTAAGTATCGTGAACTAGTTGCATCTTGAACTCAGTGAAACTAAATGTCAAATAGAAAAGTTGTTGGTGTATCAGTTGAAGGGGTGAAGCTCAGCCAGTTACATTACAGATACCATGAATTCAGTAAGGCACCAGTTTGGGTATGTGGCTTTACCTGGTTAGTGGCTGATAGCCAGCATGCCAGCATAGTGGAGTCTGCCAATAGCACAGTCAGTGTAGTCAGCTCAGTTATCCCCATTGAGACCGTGTCTGTGCGTCGATCTAGGTTGAGCAAAACTAAACATGGCAGTGTTTGCCTTAGCAATCTCAATGGAATAAAGACCTCCTCCAGTCCTGTCATTATTGAAAGAGATTGTGATATCTCACATCTCAAAATATGGCTACTTAATGTTAGATCCCTCACTTCCAAGGCAGTTATGGTCAATGAACTAATCACTGATCATAATCTTGATGTGATTGGCCTGACTGAAACATGGCTTAAGCCTGATGAATTTACTGTGTTAAATGAGGCCTCTCCTCCTAGTTACACTAGTGACCACATCCCCTGTGCATACCGCAAAGGCGGAGGTGTTGCTAACATTTACGATAGCAAATTTCAATTTCCCCCCCAAAAAAAAATTACTGCATTTTCGTCTTCTGAGCTTCTAGTCATGAAATCTATGCAGCCTACTCAATCACTTTTTATAGCTACTGTTTACAGGCCTCCTGGGCCGTATTCAGAGTTCCTCACTGAGTTCCCGGAATTCCTATTGGACCTTGTAGTCATGGCAGATATTCTAATTTTGGGTGACTTTAATATTCACATGGAAAAGTCCACAGACCACTCCAAAAAGCTTACGTAGCCATCATCGACTCAGTAGGTTTTGTCCAACATGTCTCCGGACCTACTCATTGCCACAGTCATACCCGGGATCTAGTTTTGTCCCATGGAATAAATAGTGGCTCAAAATGTTTTTCCTCATAATCCTGGACTATCGGACCACCATCTTATTACATTTACATTTTATCAAATTATCTGTCAGACGCTCAACCAAGGACATCAAAGGCTAGTGTATAAATATCTCGATATAAATATTTCTAGATGCCCTTCCGTGTGAATCGACCTCACAACCCTGGCCGTTGCAAAATCAGTTATCGACTGAGCTAAATTTAAGCCTTGCATCCCAATACCCTGGAGACGCAGTGGCACCCCTAAAAACAAAAAACATTTGGCACAAGAAACTAGCTCCCTGGTATACAGAAAATACCCGAGCCCTGAAGCAAGCTTCCAGACAATTGGAACGGAAATGGCTTTCCACCAAACTGGAAGTCTTCCTACTAGCTTGGAAATACAGTACAGTGCAATATCGAAGAGCCCTCACTGCTGCTCGATCATCCTATTTTTCCCAACCTAATTGAGAAGAATAAGAACAATCAAACATGTATATTTGATACTGTCGCAAAGCTAACTAAAAAGCAGCATTCCCCAAGAGAGGATGCCTTTCACTTCAGCAGTGATGAATTCATGAACTTCTTCGACGAAAAGATCATGATCATTAGAAAGCAAATTACAGACTCCTCTTTGAATCTGCGTATTTCTCCAAAGCTCAGTTGTCCTGAGTCTGCACAAAACTGCCAGGACCTAGGATCAATGGAGACACTCAAGTTTTTTAATCCTATATCGACACATTCATGAAAATAGTCATTGCCTCAACCTTCAAGCTGCATACTGGACCCTATTCCAACTAAACTACTGAAAGAGCTGCTTCCTGTGCTTGGCCCTCCTATGTTGAACATAATAAATGGCTTCCACTGGATGTGTAACACTCACTAAAAGTGGCAGTAATAAAGCCTCTCTTGAAAAGCCAAAACTTGACCCAGAAATGTAAAACACTATCGGCCTATATCAAGTCTCCCATTCCTCCAATTTTTTGAAAAAGCTGTTGTGCAGCAACTCACTGCCTTCCTGAAGACAAATAATGTTTACGAAACACTTTAGTCTGGTTTTAGACCCCATCATAGCACTGAGACTGCACTCGTGAAGGTGGTAAATTACCTTTTAAATGGCGTCAGACCAAGGCTCTGCATCTGTCCTCGTGCTCCTAGACCTTACGCTTTGAACACACCGACTGAGTCATTGCGCAAAATAGTATGCAGCATCATCTAGATGTGGGCAACAAAAGTTCAACATTCACCTTCTGCTACCGTTTCTGTCAACTGTACGCATACAGTTTGCCGCATACATTTAATAAATCCAACGTATGCACCACACACACACAACGCACTGCAACTGCCCCTGCAACGCAATGCTGCAAGGCAAACACAGCTTTCCATTGGAAATTAATGTACTTCTGGTGTACCAAAACGCAATGACGCAGTCGGTGTGTTCGAAGCGTAAGTGCTGCTTTTGACACCATCAATCAACACATTCTTTTGGAGAGATTGGAAACCTTAATTTTCTACATGGACAAGTTCTTGCCTAGTTTAGATCTTATCTGTCGAAAAGATTCAGTTAGTCTCTGTGGATGGTTTGTCCTCTGACAAATCAACTGTAAGTTTCGGTGTTCCTCAAGGTTCCGTTTTTGGACCACTATTGTTTTCACTATACATTTTACCTCTTGGTGATGTCATTTGGAAACAATGTTAACTTTCATTGGTATGCGGACGACACGCAGCTGTACATTGATGAAACATGTTGAAGCCCCAGCATTGCCTACCCTGGAAGCCTGTGTTTCAGACATAAGGAAGTGGATGGCGGAAAATGCGTTACTTTTAAACTCGGACAAAACAGAGATGCTAGTTTTAGGTCACAAGAAACAGAGATCTTTTGTTGGATCTGACAATTAATCTTGATGAGTCTCCCAAAAAAAAAAACTGAAGGACCTTGGTCGTTACTCTGGAGCCTGATCCCTCTTTTGACGAACATATCAAGAACATTTAAAGGACAGCTTTTTCCATCTTCATAACATTGCAAAAATCAGAAACTTAACTCAAAAAGCTAATCCATGCTTTTGTCACTTCTAGATTAGACTACCGCAATGCTCTACTCTCCGGCTAAAGCACTAAATAAACTTCAGTTAGTGCTAAACACGGCTGCTAGAATCTTGACTAGAACCCCAGAAAATTATCATATTACTCCAGTGCTAGGTTTTACTGCTAACCTACAAAGCATTACATGGGCTTGCTCCTACCCATCTCTCCGATTTGGTCCTGCCGTACATACCTACACGTACGCTACGGTCACAAGACACAGGCCTCATTGTCCCTAGAATTTCTAAGCAAACAGCTGGAGGCAGGGCTTCCTCCTATAGAGCTCCATTTTTATGGAATGGTCTGCCTATCCATGTGAGAGAGACTCGGTCTCGACCTTTAAGTCTTTACTGAAGACTCATCTCTTCAGTAGGTCCTATGATTGAGTGTAGTCTGGCCCAGGGGTGCGAAGGTGAACGGACTGGAGCGGCGAACCGCCCTTGCTGTCTCTGCCTGGCCGGTTCCCATCTCTCCATTGGGATTATCTGCCTCTGACCCTATTAAGGGTGCTGAGTCACACGCTTACTGGTGCTTTCCATGCAGTCTCCAGGAGGGGTGCGTCACTTGAGTGGGTTGAGTCACTTACGTGATCTTCCTGTTCGGTTTGTCGCCACCTCGGGCTCGTGTAGTGGAGGAGATCATCGTGGGCTATACTCAGCCTTGTCTCAGGGTAGTAGGTTGGTGGTCTGTTGATATCCCTCTGGTGGTGTGGGGGCTGTGCTTTGGCAAAGTGGGTGGGGTTATATCCTGCCTGGTTGGCCCTGTCCGGACAGGGCCACAGCGTCTCCCGACCCCCTGTCTCAGCCTCCAGTATCTATGCTGCAATAGTCTATGTGCCGGGGGGCTAGGGTCAGTCTGTTATATCTGGTGTTATTCTCCTGTCTTATCCGGTGTGAATTTAAGTATGCTCCCTCTAATTCTTTATTTCCCCCTCCCGGAGGACCTGAGCCCTAGGACCATGCCTCAGGACTACCTGGCCTGATGACTCCTTGCTGTCCCCAGTCCACCTGGTCATGCTGCTGCTCCAGTTTCAACTCTCCTGCCTGCGGCTATGGAACCCTGACCTGTTCACCGGACGTGCTACCTTGTCCCAGACCTACTGTTTTCAACTCTCTCTCTCTACTGCACCTGCTATTTCAACCTCTAAATGTCCGGCTATGAAAAGCCAAGTGACATTTACTCCTGATGTACTGACCTGTTGCAACCCCTACAACCACTGTGATTATTATTTGACCCTGCTGGTCATCTATGAACTTTTGAACATCTTGGAGAAAAATCTGGCCTTAATGGCCATGTACTGTTATAATCTCCACCCAGCACATGGTCATGCTCTACAACATTCGCAGAGTACGACCCTGCCTTACACAGGAAGCGGCACAGGTCCTAATCCAGGGACTTGTCATCTCCCGTCTGGATTACTGCAACTCGCTGTTGGCTGGGCTCCCTGCCTGTGCCATTAAACCCCTACAACTCATCCAGAACGCCGCAGCCCTTCTGGTGTTCAACCTTCCCAAGTTCTCTCACGCCACCCCGCTCCTCCGCACACTCCACTGGCTTCCAGTTGAAGCTCGCATCTGCTACAAGACCATGGTGCTTGCCTACGGAGCTGTGAGGGGAACGGCACCTCCGTACCTTCAGGCTCTGATCAGTCCCTACACCCAAACGAGGGCATTGCGTTCATCTACCTCTGGCCTGCTGGCCCCCCTACCTCTGCGGAAGCACAGTTCCCGCTCAGCCCAGTCAAAACGGTTCGCTGCTCTGGCACCCCAATGGTGGAACAAGCTCCCTCACGACGCCAGGACAGCGGAGTCACTCACCACCTTCTGGAGACACTTGAAACCCCCCCTCTTTAAGGAATACCTGGGATAGTATAAAGTAATCCTTCTACCCACCCTTACCTAACGCCCCCCCCAAAAATAGATATATAAAAAATATTGTAAAGTGGTTGTCCCACTGGCTATCATAAGGTGAATGCACCAATTTGTAAGTCGCTCTGGATAAGAGCGTCTGCTAAATGACGAAAATGTAAATGTAAGCACAGCCAGAAGGGGACTGGCGACCCCTCAGAGCCTGGTTCCTCTAGGTTTCTGCCTTTCTAGGGAGTTTTTCCTAGCCACCGTGCTTCTACATCTGCATTGCTTGCTGTTTGGGGTTTTAGGCTGGGTTTCTGTATAGCACTTTGTGACATCTGCTGATGTAAAAAGGGCTTTATAAATCAATTTGATTGATTGGTTACCTGTAGGGCAGGTTGTGGCCATCATGTTCGTCTGTCTCTTCTAGGCTGTCTGATGACCCGGCCCGGAGCATGTGAGCCCTCTGGAACTTACTGGGTCTGGAAACACTGTCAGGAGTCTGGCTCTTAGCGTTGAACGAACTGGCTGGGGTTGACGTCTGGGTAGGGATATACATGAAAAAGTAATTAGGTTGGCCCAAAAAAAATACAATTGGCCATAACATTATATCTAGTCAATGGGCGCAAATAATATATGACAAGCTTGCATTAAAACGCAGTTGTACATCCAAGACATTAAATGGCTGAAATATTTTTGTATGCTTGTAGTTTTTTTCCAGCTTTGCGCTGTAACTGACCATCATCTTCCTCACTGGGCTCTTGACCACAGCAGCCACAGTCTCAGAGAAGGGGGCCAGGATGGACATAGAGGAAATGTTCAATGTCTCTTCCTCCTCACCACTCTGCACCTCGCTCTGGTCATGGACCCCGTCAAAGATCCCGTTGATCACATCAGAGTTGATGGACTGGTCCACATTCACCTCTATCTCATGACTCTCTTCGTCTGCAGTGAGAATCGTGAGTGGAATATTATTTAGTGACGCCATCAGTATAAACGTAGATTTTAAGGATGACTGCTCTAATTAATTTTTTTGTTGACTGAAACATTAGGACATTAAAACGCTGTAACTTGCATCTGATTCAAGCGTCCGAAGACTTATTTTTATGATCAGTGTACTCATAGAAATCCAAGTTGGTATGATCAAGTAGTATACTATGTACAGTACCTGATTCCTCCACTGAGAATTCTACTCGCTTCACAGGGCTAGAGGTTGGGGTGGTGGCAGCAGGTACATTGGGTTTCTTGGGTGCTGCATTCAGGCTATCCAGAGGGGAAGCTGTTGGCTCAGCATCAGGCTGGGAGACAACAGGCCGTCTCTCCCCAGGCTGCTCAATCAGATCCTGAGAAAAATTACTACAGGCTCATTTAACATTTCCTTCCTAACTGCTTTGCAGTCGTCCATCATACAACAGTCTGCACATATGAAGTTTGGTCCAACCGTGGTCAAAATAAATATACTTCACCACCAACCTTGGCCTCTGTGTTTCTCTTGGCGTCTGCCTCTTCATCCTTGTTCTTCCAAATGTTGTTCCCTTTCTGGAAGCGGTTACGAATATGAGCCAGTTCCGACTCACGCTCCTGCGATAAAGAACAAGAAAATTACGATTTTTCATCAATTTGTCAACATTCTGGTCACAAAAAAAATGTCATAATACATGTGTGTAATACTTTTATTTTCAAAAGAGCTATTTATAACAAAAATAAATGCCAAAGTGCTGTACAAAGGCAAAACTAAGACTGTACGTACCAGTTTCTGTTTCTGCGCGAGGTCAGCGGTGGTGGTGTTGGCAACCTGGGCAGCTCTCAGCGTCTCCTGCACCAGCCTGGTGTTGGGGGTCCCAGACTGGCTCACCACAGGGGTACGACCAGCAAGGCCTGCCCCAGACGGGTTCACTACGGTCGGGGTACGAGCGGCAGCTCCATGGCTGGTATCAGCGGAACTCAGGCCGGAGCGCTCCTGGCACCTCTCCCCAAAACGCTCCATGAACGACTTGACACCTGTTGGAAACAGACAAATATTTAGAAACTCTTGGGAGAACAATGGAAGAGGACTTACACATGTTTGAAACACAGCAATGGACAAATGAGCAGAGACTGCGTATTAAAACATCTGCTATTCCAGAACAATCTAATAAGATGTAAATTTTAGCGTAGGAAATACAAAGCTAAATTGAATGCTCATTCTCGCTCACCTGGAGTTCCAGTTGCTCCTGTGACGCCTCTCTGCTGCAGGGGAGTGGCCGGGGAAGTCTCATTGGTGAACCTCTCCCTGGTCTGCAGGACAGAGGGCCCAGTGTTAGAGGGCTTGGTGGGGAGCTCGGGATTCTTGGGGCTAGCATTGACCTCCAGGGCTCGGGACAGGGCCTGGTTCTTCAGAGGGCTCTGAGGCACAGGTGAGGCTGAGGAGGGAGCACCTTTCTGGGGGCTGGGGGTGAAGGCTGAGGCTCTCCCCTGGTAACTCCTCTGGAGACTGGATACAGGAGAGGGGAGACCTCTGCCTGTCTGTCGAGCTGGTCTGGCTTCAGGTACTTCAGTCTTCTGTGGGCTGGGGGGAACCGCTTTGGTGGAGTTGAAAGGCTGCTGAAGAAATGCAAGAGAGAAATTATTAACCAAACTATTCAGAAAATCGCAAAAAGTATTGTGCATGTGCGATGACACAACTATTTAAAATAAGTTGTTACTGCACATCGCTTTCTTGCAAAGCATCACCACTTCGTATCTTAATCTTCTCTATAGAATCAGTCTCTCCCATGCATGGACATATTACTCACACAACAGTTATGTACATCATGATTAATAACTAAGCCAACTGTCACATTATGACTCACCTGGTTGGAGTCCAGAACAGGCTTGCTGTTTGATGTCTGACTCATTTGTGTCCGGTCTGCAGCAGCAGAGATGGGTTTGGCTCCAGCACCAGCCTCTCTCCTCCAAGCAGGGGTGACGGTACTGAAACTACCAGGCTTCCCTTGTGCATTGTCTCTGCTGCGAGGGGCCACATGGCCGAGGTCGTCCTCCCAGGACCCAATGCTGGCAGCGAGGTTGGCCAGTCGACCCTTCCGGCCCATGGGGGCTTCTGAGGACGCAGCAGCAGGGACGGGTGCGGGGATCGGGGCCGCAGCCTGCCTTAGTTGGGTCTGGCTCTTTACTGGGGACAGAGCTGCTGGGATGTCTGGAACCTCAGAGGTACCTTAAAGGGAAAAACATACACATTCATTTTTGTCAGCCAAAAGCAAATATGTTTTTAATATGATTGTTGTAGTCCCATTCCAAACTCATATTAGAAGTTGTGTAAACGTTTTGGTTTTCGGGTGATCTATAAAGGTTAAGCAGGTGCTACATGTACAAATGAAATTGACCTTCAGCGTCCCAGTACTGCCTCTGTTCAGCCAGTCTGGCCAGGCGAGACTTCATGGCAGCAGGGGTAGAGGAGGTGGGAGCCTCCCTCTGCTCTTCTCTGTTCCTCTGAAGAACCGGGCTAGCAGGGACCACCTCCACATTCCTGGTCCTCTGTGGCTGTGGAGCAGCACTCACAGCTACCTTCTCTGGTTCTGGGGCAGGGCGTGCTACCTCCCTGGACTTGACCTGCTCTGGGACAAGCTGTGCTGCCACCATGGGCTCTGGTTCAGGAACGGGAGCGCGGACAGCCACCCTCTCCAGAGAAGAGCGGATGCTGGCTGGGCCTGTTGGGGGCTTCCGGTCAGTCTGGGGGTCTGTCAGAGTGTGAGGAGTCATCGAAGGCTCCCTGTTCTCCTCACCAATAATGGTGGGCTGACCAAGTTCACCTGAACGACTCCGCTTTGAGGGAGAGGGCTTGGTGGACGGGTGGGGGGCTAGGGGGGTCAAGTGAGAAAGACCATGAGTTAAGTTTACACACTGGGAGATTTCCAATCCGCAAAATGAATTTAAATATTTGCCTTGAGTATCATATTAAAGCTCACAAATATACATACGATCTGAAACATCACCATTTTGTCTATATTTGAATACAGCATAGGGAAAGCTGCAGCCCTAGACCCATTCCTCTGATTTGATTTGAACAGATCATTCTCAGTGAGCCGTTACAAAGGTCAAGCTTCCTGTATGGAAAGCTATGCATGTGCAGGAAGTTCAACCACCTCCTAAAGGCTAATGGAGCCACCTACAGTTTAAATTAAAATAATTCCCATCAATGCAATACTTACTATCGCAGCCAGAGGGAACACTGGGGTAGCAAATAAAATGAATTTGAGAAATGATGATGTATCACATTGAGAATAAATGTGTAAGATCATACCTTTTTCGATGACAGCCTCTGTGACCAGGCTGTTGCGGGTCTCAGCCAGAGGCTCCCTAGCTCGCTTGGCCATCTGTCTGTTAGCAGCAGTGGGCCTCTCTGCCATCTTCTTCTGCAGGTTCTCCCTGCGAGCACGGGTCCTCTCCAGGAGTTTCTGAACAGGCAAAAATACACTATTACAAAATACAACACATTTCCATTTAAAAGCACTGTCTGCACCAATTCTTGTTTTTCTCTTATAATTTAAATTAATCTAATAAGAACATAACTCAGGAGTAGCCTGACTTACCATCTGTACAGCACTGACTAGCACAGATAAAAGTGACATACTGAGGGACATTCCACACCACTGTAAACTTAAGTTAGTGACATTTCAGTACATTTTCCTTTTCTGCTTTATTGCACCCATAGTGAACAGTGGATGGCGGGGGTCTATGGTTTTAGAATAGTGAAAATGTTTTAGTCCATGTCACAGGGTCAAGAAAAACTACTTGTTCTGGGGGAGATAAAAGGCTGCAGTTGTCTCTAAACTCCTTCTCCCTGGCCTCTTCTCCCATCTGTTCTCATATGTACACCAAAACCCTAGCTGGCCTCCCAGTCAAAGGCAAACAGTCCTGAGGCATGATTTATTGACCTGGGCAAGAGCCCTGGCTGATACAGTGCAAGACTCAACACATTCCTGACTGTTTCAGTTGCCTGAGAATCTCTCATCCAGCCAGGCTGTGTGGAAAACTTGTTACAAAGTGTGTGTCATTCCTTAAGAATGAGCCACTCCTGACTGTTGCAGCTACTGGATTTGAAATCTCCCGGGCATTTCTATTGGTTGGAATGGAAATTTGAGGGATTTTGTATACTGCTGCCTGCCACTGTTTTTTCTATATCCGAATTGTCATGAAACACACTTAGTTCCAAACTGGAGTGATTTAAAAATAATAATAATAAATTATCCACTCACTCCTGGCACATTTGATCAAATTGATAAAGTTGACAAGAGTGCATCAGAAAGGGAAATTGACAGACAACTGCTGTATGGAAATGAAGGAGGAAAACACTTATTCCTGTATTCATACTATTCTCTTCGTCATACTGTAGTTTTGACTAACGAATCCATTATTCGTTTGATTCTCAGATTCCTCTCTCCCTGCTCGCACGTTAGGGGAGGGGCTGAGTTTTTTTGACAAGATGACAATCTGACTGCCTTATGCAGGCATGCAATTTTAGAACAGTATTATGAAGATGAAAGGTAGCTAGCTAACTTCAGCTATAAAATGATATACGGTATGGAAGGTGTCGGGGTTTAGATGTCGCTTCTATAATATTTCACTTGGCTATCTAACGTTAGCTAGCAACGTTTCCAACAACTTTCAGTTGACGTTAGGATTATACATTTGAATAAAGCCAAAGTTAGCAACCTAGCAACACTAGTTAGTTAAGATATTTAAATTCACATTTGTTGAAGAACAAGTTGAGGTAGTTACTAGTTACCTAGCTATGGGATACAACGTCTGGATTCTGTATTAGTTTGACTCCAACCAATACACAGACTTCCGCTGTTGTGTCCCAAAGTTACTACCAGCTAGCTAGCAACCGTAACCAGCTAACTTAAACACTAGCTAATAAGTTAATGTGACCAAATATGGGCTTTACAGTGACTATCAAACACGTTTACCATCTTCATGCACTGCAACAAGAAACAATGTTTTGTTGGCTAACGCGTTACCTTAGCTGGCCATGGCAGCTACCTTAGCTAGCTGTTACCCGTAACTTGCTAGCTTAGAAACAAACTGTGCACTCACCTCGGTAAACGGATCCATTGCGATAAGAGTTTATCTTTGTTAAAATCTATTGACTTAGCAATATTGAATAATCGTCGTTTATCTATCCTAATTCACCAAACGCGGACAGCTTCTCAGCCGTCGTTTCTCCAGACGCCTCGATTCGTTCCTCCTTTTCTTTAACAAACAGATCAGTTCAACATTTGAATTTCAGTGCTGTGTTCAATGCGCAGACTCCGACGGTTGGAATCACGCGACAGCCAATAATAAACACGATGGGCGTAGACAGACGCAGTCTAGCCAATCAGATTCAAGTTTCTTTCTTTCTCTCTCTCTCGCTGTCTCTCAATTCAATTCAATTCAATTCAATTCAATTCAATAACAACTCAAGGGCTTTATTGGCATGGGAAACGTATGTTAACATTGCCAAAGCAAGTGAAGTAGATAGTAAACAAAGGTGAAATAAACAATAAATATTAACAGGAAACATTACACTCAGAAGTTCCAAAAGAATAAAGTCATTTCAAATGTCATATTATGTATATATACAGTGTTGTAACAATGTGCAAATAGTTAAAGTACAAATGGGAAAATAAATAAACATAAATATGGGTTGCAAATAGTTAAAGTACAAAAGGGATTGTATTTACAATGGTGTTTGTTCTTCACTGGTTGCCCTTTTCTTGTGGCAACAGGTCACAAATCTTGCTGCTGTGATGGCACACTGTGGTATTTCACCCAGTAGATAAGGGAGTTTATCAAAATTGGGTTTTGAATTCTTTGTGGATCTCTGTAATCTGAGGGAAATATGTGTCTCTAATATGGTAATACATTTGGCAGGAGGTTAGGAAGTGCATCTCAGTTTCCACCTCATTTTGTGGGCAGTGTGCACATAGCCTGTCTTCTCTTGAGAGCCAGGTCTGCCTATGGTGGCCTTTCTCAATAGCAATGCTCACTGAGTCTGTACATAGTCAAAGCTTTCCTTAAGTTTGGGTCAGTCACAGTGGTCAGGTATTCTGCCACTGTGTACTCTCTGTTTAGGGCCAAATAACATTCTAGTTTGCTCAGTTTTTTGGTTAATTCTTTCCAATGTGTCAAATCAAATCAAATCAAATCGTATTAGCCACATGCGCCGAATACAACAGGTGCAGACATTACAGTGAAATGCTTACTTACAGCCCTTAACCAACAGTGCATTTATTTTTAATAAAAAAGTAAAATAAAACAACAACAAAAAAGTGTTGAGAAAAAAAGAGCAGAAGTAAAATAAAATAACAGTAGGGAGGCTATATATACAGGGGGGTACCGGTGCAGAGTCAATGTGCGGGGGCACCGGCTAGTTGAGGTAGTTGAAGTAATTATCTTTTTGTTTTCTCATGATTTGGTTGGGTCTAATTGTGTTGTTGTCCTGGGGCTCTGTGGGGTCTGTTTGTGTTTGTGAACAGAGCCCCAGGACCAGCTTACTCTTCTCCAAGTTCATCTCTCTGTAGGTGATGGCTTTGTTATGGAAGGTTTGGACATTGCTTCCTTTTAAGTGGTTATAGAATTTAACGGCTCTTTTCTGGATTTTGATAATTAGCGGGTATAGGCCTAATTCTGCTCTGCATGCATTATTTTGTGTTTTTCGTTGTACACAGAGGACATTTTTGCAGAATTCTGCATGCAGAGTCTCAATTTGGTGTTTGTCCCTTTTTGTGAATTCTTGATTGGTGAGCGGACCCCAGACCTCACAACCATAAAGGGAAATGGGTTCTATAACTGATTCAAGTATTTTTAGCCAGATCGTAATTGGTATGTCCAATTTTATGTTCCTTTTGATGGCATAGAAGACCCTTCTTGCCTTGTCTCTCAGATCGTTCACAGCTTTGTGGAAGTTACCTGTGGCGCTGATGCTTAGGCCGAGGTACAGTATGTATTGTTTTTTGTGTGCTCTAGGGCAACGGTGTCTAGATGGAATTTGTATTTGTGGTCCTGGCAACTGGACCTTTTTTGGAACACCATTATTTTTGTCTTACAGAGATTTACTGTCAGGGCCCAGGTCTGAAAGGATCTGTGCAGAAGAGCTAGGTGCTGCTGTATGCCCTCCTTGGTTGGTGACAGAAGCACCAGATCATAAGCAAACAGTAGACATTTGACTTCAGATTCTAGTAGGGTGAGGCCGGGTGCTGCAAACTGTTCTAGTGCCCTCGCCAATTCGTTGATATAAATGTTGAAGAGGGTGGGGCTTAAACTGCATCACTGTCTCACCCCACGGCCCTTTGGAAAGAAATGTGTGTGTTTTTTGCCAATTTTAACCGCACACTTGTTGTTTGTGTACATGGATTTTATTATGTTTTTCCCCCAACCCCACTTTCCATCAATTTGTATAGCCGACCCTCATACCAAATTGAGTCAAAAGCTTTTTTGAAATCAACAAAGCATGAGAAGACTTTGCCTTTGTTTTTGTTTGTTTGTTTGTCAATTAGGGTGTGCAGGGTGAATACGTGGTCTGTCGTACGGTAATTTGGTAAAAACACAATTTGACATTTGCTCACTACATTGTTTTCACTGAGGAAATGAACTAGTCTGCTGTTAATGATAATGCAGAGGATTTTCCCAAGGTTGCTGTTAACGCATATCACACGGTAGTTATTGGGGTCAAATTTGTCTCCACTTTTGTGGATTGGGGTGATCAGTTCTTGGTTCCAAATATTGGGGAAGAAGCCAGAGCTAAGGATGATGTTAAAGAGTTTAAGTATAGTCAATTGTTATTTGATCATTTCATTGAGGATACCATCAACACCACAGGCCTTTTTGGGTTGGAGGGTTTGTATTTTGTCCTGTAGTTCATTCAATGTAATTGGAGAATCCAGTGGGTTCTGGTAGTCTTTAATAGTTGATTCTAAGATTTGCATTTGATCATGTCTATTTTTTTGCTGTTTGTTCTTTGTTAAAGGGCCAATGAGATTGGAGAAGGGGTTTACCCATACATCTCCGTTTTGGACAGATAGCTCTTCGTGTTGTTGTTTGTTTAGTGTTTTCCAATTTTCCCAGAAGTGATTAGAGTCTATGGATTCTTCAATTACATTGAGCTGATTTCTGACATGCTGTTCCTTCTTTTTCTGTAGTGTATTTCTGTATTGTTTTAGTGATTCACCATAGTGAAGGCGTAGGCTCAGGTTTTCTGGGTCTCAATTTTTTTGGTTGGATAGGTTTCTCAATTTCTTTCTTAGGTTTTTGCGTTCTTCATCAAACCATTTGTCATTGTTGTTACTTTTCTTCAGTTTTCTGTTAGAGATTTTTAGATTTGATAGGGAAGATGAGAGGTCAAATATACTGTTTAGGCTTTCTACTGCCACATTTACACCTTCACTATTACAGTGAAATGTTTTGTCCAGGAAGATGTCTAAAAGGGATTGAATTTGTTGTTGCTTAATTGTTTCTTGGTAGGTTTCTACAATACTTTCCTTCCATCTATAGCATTTCTTAATATTGTGCAGTTCCTTTGGCTTTGATGCCTCATGATTGAGTATTGCTCTGTTCAGGTAGACTGTGATTTTGCTGTGATCTGATAGGGGTGTTAGTGGGCTGACTCTGAACGCTCTGAGAGACTCTGGGTTGAGGTCAGTGATAAAGTAATCTACAGTACTACTGCCAAGGGATGAGCTGTAGGTGTACCTACCATAGGAGTCTCCTCGAAGCCTACCATTGACTATGTACAGACCCAGCGTGCGACAGAGCTGCAGGAGTTGTGACCCATTTTTGTTGGTTGTTTTGTCATAGTTGTGTCTAGGGGGGCATATTTGGGAGGGAATACTGTCACCTCCAGGTAGGTGTTTGTCCCCCTGTGTGCTGAGAGTGTCAGGTTCTTGTCCAGATCTGGCATTTAGGTCGCCACAGACTAGTACATGCCCCTGGGCCTGGAAATGGTTGATCTCCCCCTCTAGGATGGAGAAGTAAGTATGGGGATTCTATTGGGGGGATATAGGTAGCACACATGAGGAAATTTTTCTCTGTTGAGATAATTTTCTTATTAACCTCTACAGGATCGGTGTCCCGTATACGGTACGGTTGAGCTAACGTGCACTAATGTGATTAGCATGACTGTTGTAAGTAACAGCAAACTTTCCAGGACATAGACATGTCTTATACGGGCAGAAAGCTTAAATTCTTGTTAATCTAACTGCACTGTTCAATTTACAGTAACTATTACAGTGAAACAATACCATGCTATTGTTTGAGGATAGTGCACAACAACAAAAAACTTATCACGGCAACTGGTTTGATACATTCACCTCTGAAGGTAAATAATGTACTTACATTCAGTAATCTTCTCGGATTTGTCATCCTGAGGGTCCTAGAGATAAAATGTAGCATAGTTTTGTTTGATACAATCAATTTTTATATTTAAATGTAGGAACTGGGTTCAATAATTTGAACCTCTGCTGTCTCTGGCTCCACACCCACCCTGCCTGGCCATCTAGATGTGTGAAAGTTAGTGTATAAGCTAATGATCCATCATGTATGACATTCCTGGGAGTGTGTAAACTTACATTTTGTATTACCATATCATTTTTGTACATTCTCTATAGTTATGTACTTGAAAATGTATCAATTGTCCAATTCGGCACATTTGGGCAGACTTGATACAAAATAGTCCAGCATTGCAATGCTTCACTGGATCAATCTGAAACTTTGCACACACACTGCTGCTCTCTAGTGGCCAAAATCTAAATTGCGCCTAAACTGCAATATTATATTGTGGCCTTTCTCTTGCATTTCAAAGATGATGAAAAATAAAATAAAATGAAAACGCATGTTTTTTTTGTTTGTATTATCTTTTACCAGATCTAATATGTTATATTCTCCTACATTAATTTCACATTTCCACAATCTACAAAGTGTTTCCTTTCAAATGGTATCAGGAATATGCATATCCTTGCTTTAGGTCCTGAGCTACAGGCAGTTAGATTTGGGTATGTCATTTTAGGCAAAAATTGAAAAAAAAGATCTGATCCTTAAGAGGTTAATTTCTAGCCAGATGTAAAATGTTCCTGTTTTGACTAATTTAATAGAGTGTGTTAGGTCTGCTCTATACCAAATTAGCATACCCCCTGAGTCTCTTCCCTGTTTCACACCTGGTAGTTTAGTAGATGGGACTACCAGCTCTCTGTAACCTAGAGGGCAACCAGTTGGTCCGTCTCCTCTATACCATGTTTCTTGTGGGATGACAATGTCTGTATTTCCAATTTCTTTGATGAAGTCTGGGTTCCTGCTCTTTAGGCAGATGACCTCAGACCTTATATATTCCAGGATGAGATAGTAAAAGCTTTGTGTTCCATAGCGTCTAGTATTGTTTTTGTGTGTTTGGGGTGGTCTCAGCTGGTTGGGGTGTGGCTGGTGAAGCTGTGGTCTGGGTGTAGGTCCTCTTGGCATGGGTTATCTTGATGCAGGTCCTTCGGGAGGGGGTCTTGCAGGTCTGGGAGAGTGTCTCGCTGGTCTGGGCGAGGTGTCCGTTGCTCCTGTGTGAGGTGCTGGGGCTGCGGTTGAGGGTGACGTCCTTCAGCATCCTAGCAAAAGTGGAAGAAGCTTTTTCAATCACTCCCTTGGGTGCTGTGTCCACCCTTTCCTGCTGGGCCCTCAGGTCGTTTGTGCCCGTGTGAATTATAATGTGGCTGGGGGACCCTAGTCTGTCCTCTGACAACAGCTCCAGGGCATGCCTAGTGTTTGGGCACCAGAGTTGAGCCACTTTGTGTTTGGGAAAAAGTTTATTCTCTTGAATGTATTTGCCATTTGAGTCAATGAGGAGCACAATTTCTGGCTTTTGTGTGTCCTCAGTGGATGTGTAGGGGTTGTCAGGAGAGCTATGGGGGAGCTGACAGGGGGGCTGTCAGGAGGGGGGTGGAGTCTGTTGGGTTGTTGGGTCCAGTGTTGTCTGTCCCATTGTGGTGTTGGGGTTGTGGTCCATGTGTGTCTCTCCCTCCTCCTTCACTGCTGTTAGCAGTATCTCTCCACACACCGTCTCACGTCCTCACCCCATTCTCTCCTGCCCTCAATCATGTCCACATCTACACTTGGTTTCGGAAACAGCCACGGAGGAACGTTCCCCAATGCAATTGGCGGCCCTATCTCGCTCTCCCCCAATCCATATTCTACCACCTTTTGCCCGATTGTCCACCCGTACGCCCTCTGCTTAACCCCTCCTCGCTCCCAGCATTCCCCAATTGTTGTGGCCGCAGGATGTCCTTCTGAACTCCCTTTCAACCTCGCCCAGTATGCTAATGCAAGTTTGTCCCGCCTTATTCTCAGTGGCAGTTCCCCATTATCCACCTGCAACGCCTCAACAGGTGTGGTCCTGAAGGCAACCACACACAATCTCAGGGCCCTTGACCATATCCTATCCAGGCGCTGTAGTACCATTTTGGCTGCCGATCCATATACAAAGCACCCATAATCCAAAGATGACCTGATCAATACCTGGTACATATACAACAGTGTTTGTCTATCCGACCCCCTATCATATCCTGCCACTGCCCTGATGAGGTTCAGCACCTTCCTACACCTAATTTCAATATAGTCAACGTCTCTTCCACGTAAGCCTCTCATCAAACCACATACCTAATCACTTTAAACTCAGACACCCTACCTATATCCTGACCGTATATGTGCAGCCTAACATCTTTAACCTTCCTCCTAGAAAACACCATAAAGTAGGACTTGGCCACAGACATCCTAAACCCCTATGTTAGAGACCAGTCTTCCACAACTTCCACAGCTTGTTGCATCTTCCTCATCACATATTTCACATCCCCACCTCTCTTCTATACAGCTCCATCATCGGCATACAAGGCCACACCCACTCCCTGTCCCACCTCCTTAAATATGTAATCTATCATCAGGGTGATAAACACCGGACTAACAACACTTCCCTGAGGAGTAACATTGTCCACTTCAAACCGCATTGACAATTCTGACCCCACCCTCACCCGTATGACTCAATCGAACAGGAACTCTATGATCCAGTTATACAGAAGTCCCCCAATGCCCAAGGCACTAAACTTGATCAACAACCCTTCCCTCCACATGGTATCGTAAGCTTTCTCAATGTCAAAATACACAACACTCATCACCTCTGGCTATATATGTACTAACTGTCACCAGGGCATCCATGGCAGACCTCCCTCTCCAGAAACCCACTCTGTGCTACGCTCATCAAACCCCTAACTTTCAAGAGATACATCATCCTACTCACTATCATCCTTTCCATAAATGTACACGTTGGGTGTCAGCGCGATAGGCCTATAACTGCCTGCCCTAGCGAGATCTTTACCTGATTTTACAAACGGCAACACCACCTCACTTTTCCACACAGCAGGTATCACCCCAGTCCTCCACACCTTATTATACAACCCTAACACTGCTTCCAACACACTCTACCATGCATGCTTAAACATCATCATATAACACACCTTATCTCCAGGAGCAGTTTGCCCACAGCCCTCCATTGCCCTTGTCATCTCAAACATAGAGAACTCTGCATCCATAGCTTCTCCTGACTCCCCTTTTCTCTTTAAGACATCTCCATGCTTCTTTAACTTTTCCCTATGGTCTCCTCTTACTCTCATCACACAGGTGCTCACATCTATGAACCGCTGCAAACGCACCACTTAGGGCATTTTACTTTTCTTTACTCGATACAGCTATGACGTTTCCATCTACCAACACTGGAATTCCATCAGTTTTATCCTTCCCCATCATTTAAAAAAACATTTTCCAAAGCGCACCAATTTCGGTCCCTCTACCAATAGTGGAGCAAAATTCCCGCCATGCCTCCACTTTGCCTGTCTTAATCGTTCTTCTAGCCATGCTCTCGTCCTTTCTGTCAAGCCATTCTTAAGTACCCGTAGAGTGGTCTGGAGTTCATCTGAAATGTACCATTATATTTCACATGATAAACTTTGATTTGATCGATGGAACAATCCAGCCAATGGTTAGGCGGCTGTGGTTTTGGCAGAGGAAACTGATTGGTCAAGACTCAGGAGTAAACGGTCCTGCCCCCACGAATCTCTTGGTAAGGTGACAACAGTGACAGAACTCAGAGTGCAAGCAGATTCAAAATCTGCAAGTGTATTTTTGATTCACAGCAGAATATTCATACTTGTAAATTGACTTTACGCTTGCAAGTCTTATTGAATGTATTCAAATGTCAAGTTACAAGTTTGCGACCGTTGTTAAATCTTTCACACGAAATTGCGAAATTAAATTACACATTTGCGAATCGTACTTGCAACCATGAATCATAATGTGCAACCACGAAATTCAGAATACAAACTCAGGTAGTTCTGTGCTTCTGTCATCATTATAATCCCATAATTCAAGTCCCTACCTTCAGTGAGAAATTAGGAGGAGGATGGAATTTGTGCTGCCTGGTTAAATTAAGCATATATATTTTTTATGCCATTGAGTCTGAGTCACAAATTTTAAACATGCAGAAATACATGGAATCAGATAAGTAGATATTGAATGAAGCCACATTTATGAAACAATTTGGTGGAATTTGTCTGAGGTTTGGTTAAAAAAGTTAAAAACATAATACAAGTCTGTATAAACTGTAATGACACTTTGGAATAATATTAGTTGCAAAAAATCGAATCTTGTCTTTTTACTGAAAACATTATCTCCCAGAAGCACAGTCGTTTATGTGTGACGTTGCACGGGCACTATGGAAACAGCTCTTAGTTTGTGTAATTTCGTTCTTCAGTCTCAACAGTACGGAACGACTGATGTCTGAGTGCTCAAAATAGAAGGACAAGATGCCTTCAACAAGGCTTTTCTTTTTGTGAAGACATTCTCAGCTAGCTGGTTATCTGCTATCATCGTTAGTTGACTGTCTAGCTTGCTAGCTAGCTAATCTTGTTTAGTTTGATCTAACTAGCTAGTTAGGTTAGGTTAGTGACAGTTGGCAAACTGGTTAGCTAGCTACATTAGCTAAGGTTACTTGTTAGCTTGCTAGCTACTTGTTTTTTTTTTGCTTGGGAGACGTTGTTGTCAAGAGGTGGTCCACAGAACAAAGACTCGAATCAATGCTCGAATCAATAAAAGTGACTGGTATGTATGCACTTTATCTGTGTATGACTTGAATTTGCTTGAATTAGCTAACATTAGCGTTCCAATCTGGTCAGAAAGCCAGCAACAACAGAGACACACTGAACACAGAAGTCTGAACTTCAAACATAAAATGCTTATAATAAGTTGTTCTGCATTTTCCACTCATTCTGAAACTGGCTGTTGTTTTGACACTCATTAATAGGATGTTTTTAATAATAATAATTTGTTACATTTCTTTAGCGCTTTTCATAGAATCTCAAAGCGCTTCAAGAGAAAAAAACAACAAGCAATATTATCATGACAGGTCAACAAATAGAGGCCAAGTCTTTGAAAGCTGCATCCTCCGAAGATGGGTAGGGTCAGTTTATGGCTTGAGTGGAGGGAGCTGGTCAGAGGATGGTAGATGATGGTGATGGAGTCTGCTGATGATCTTGTAAATACATTATAGACATTTTAGACATTATAAAGTTGTCATAACATACATGCTTAACTTTTCAAGCACTTTTCAAGAGATTCAAAGTCACTTTACATACACAAGATAATCAACAGCAGGATAAAAATCTATAAAATCACACATTAAAAAAAAGTAAGTATAAAAAAAGTACACCAACATTGTTATAACAAGTCTAACAATGCATTATAACTGTCAGTAGCCACTGTATTGCATTATTTGTCAGTACTGTACTACCTCAAAAATCTAAATCAAGCTATTTTGCAGTGCAGCAAGAACAGAATAGTGTAGCTAACATAATGTAGAACTGCAATATACACCTGTTGCTGTAATAAAGCAGAAAACATTGACATGGTCAAGGGATATTTATCCATTCTTAATGTATTTGTTCCATGACCAGCTACTGACTCATCTTTTGGAATGATTCAGCTTGGGTAATGTTATCTGAGATGGTTTGTTTTGAAATCTGTTGTTGCCATGTGATCTGCCGAAGCCCCGAAGTGGTTGTGTTGTTAGTGCAATGGTTGCATAGCTTCCACATCAGTGCTCCTGTCTGAACAAAGTAGTTATACACAGTGTGATGACGCTCCTGGTCATCCAGCCCATCTCACTGGAGCACAGGACACAAGGCTCTACACTAGGGCTGCTACCCTGTCACACTCTGGAGACATGATGGGAATAATTTGGTGACACACCTACATCATAACTGACTGTGCTTTGTGCATAGAGAAATCAATGAAGCATAGCTAATAGTCCCAATAAGGACTGCTGATACAATTGCTATAAAGCTGTAACTGGAGAGGTTGTCAGAAATGTCCATTTGGATATGTCCATTTAAGGTCTATGCACTGTGATTCTATGAAATGGAGGAGGATAGTAGCAGCCTTTATTGGCTTGGTCTGAGTGAGTCAGTGTTGCACTCCAAACCCAAACCAATGATATCACCCTCTGAGCTATTGAATAATCCTCTATTGGGTTCTGTAAACAACGCATGCACACATGACAGAATTCACAGAAGTCTAGCTTTAGAGCTGAACTGGCTGCAGACTGAAGAAGCTCCTCTGTCTCATTCTGTAAAAGGATTAGTCTAGGTACTGTTCAGTGAGTGAGTGAGAGAGATAATCTAAAATAAGCAAGCTGCTGCGTCAGTATTACTGACTCAACCCTTGGTCAGTCATCAACACTTGTTGTTTCAGAAAGGCTCCATTGGCCATCGATGGAGCAGTCTAAGAAGTACCTCCTGAGCTCGACGTTGCCGGTAGAGATGGAGATCTCTAAGAAGTACTCAAGCCCCACGGTGCCGGACAAGCGGCCTCTGAGCCCCACTCAGGTGTGCCTGGAGAAGCTGTCGTCCAGCATCCTCAAGGACCTCTTCACCACAGGAACCAGCAGCTACAATGTGCTCCTGCAGGGCGAGGAGGAGGAGAGACAGAGCCCCAAGCACTCCCCGTACCGCAGACCCAAGAAGACTGTGAGATGTGCCTCTACATCCAGCAGGTCACACGATAACCACCACCATCCGTCTGTAACTCCTCTGTTACTGTTGGGCCAGCAGGGCAGCGGAGACACCAGGGACACCAGGCACTCCTCCCACCACCATGTCTTCTCCTCCGCCTCAGGGGGCTTCGCCAGTGGACCCAAGCCAGCCCACAGCATCACAGTCCTGGGTAGCACCATGAGCCTGTCCCCCCGCCCTGTCGCCCGGCCATGGAAGACCTGCTTTTCCAGCTCAACCCGTACCAAGCTGCCCTCGCTGCCCAGAGGAGGGGTGATGCGGGAAGGGGAGAACGCCGGAATCAAGAAGCTTTGCATCCTCACCGCCATCAAGCCGTCCAACGTGGAGAAGGAGAAGGTGAAGTTCTTCAAGTCGGACTTCAGCTACAATCCTCAGTTTGAGTACAGCAACCCTGTGTCTCCGCTGGTGCTGGCTCGCCACAACAACGCCTCCGACCGCTTCCTGACACAGGTGAGACCCATGTCAATGAATTAATAGTGCTTTTCGGGCCATTTTAAACCATAAATCTCCCTACACATCAGCTATAACAGTGGAGAGGTGAGGAGTGAATTATCATGCCAATTACTGTTACAGGTAAGTCTAAGGACAGGACAGGTTTTATACAACTAAGGCAAGAGGTAGACTAGGCACAACAAACAAACAGTAAGCACTTCCAGAGGTCGGTACAGGTGACCTACCCTGTCCTAAACCATGTCCCAAGTGCCCAAGGCTACTGCTGAGTCGGCTGATTTTAGATAGCGAGGCACATTGTGCCAGGGGTCAAGCCCAGAGCCTGGGGCCAAGAAATGTCTCTGCCAAACCTCTTATTCTCCCAGGACTGAGCTGAAGTAAATCTGCCCACTTACTGAAAGCCACGCAGCCAGGCAGCAGACAAACCCTGTCAGACAAGCTTGGATAGATTAGTTGGGGGGGGTGCTTTAAAACTCCAGCACACCAGTCAGGGGGTGGAAAGAGACATCAGTGCTCTCTCTGTCTGAGCTGTAGGATTGAGGTAGAAAATATGCCTTTGTGCACTCTCTATCCACATTAGTATTTATCAAATGGCTATCCACATTAGCCCTTATTCTGGGCAGATAGCCAACAAGCTACTCTACCGACAGATCAATAGCTGAGTGAGTATGTTAAAAGTTATGTTGTGATTACCCCAACAAGAGAGACAAGAGAAATCAGTACCTTACGCAATAGTTAGCGGAGCTACAAGAATGAATTGAGGGACAAATCAATTTCCAAGAAAATATGCTTTTAAGTACTACTGTAAATCATAGTGATTGTACTAGATAGCCTGCTGTCTAACATATAGTTCAGGAGAATTAATAGAATGTAGTCTGGTCTAGTGTTTCTAGTGCTGTCTGAACTTAATAGCAACCCCTAAGGTGTTCTGTTGAGTGCTAGCTACCTGGGTAACACTAGTATACTGATAGGAACCTATGGCAGCCTCTTTTGTTGAATGAAGTCTACAGAAAATGCAGGTAATGTGATCCTGTGGTGGACATTGCCCTTTGTGCTATCATGTTTTCTGTCTTCCACTCCTGGCACTAGTATCGTTTTACAGATTCCCATTGTGTATAACTGTGTGGCCATTCTCTACACTGATGTAGAATAGGACCCCTTTTTTAGTTTGATCCTCAATGCTGACAATCAACTGTTATTAAACTTCAAAACGATGAAACACTAATCTGCCCAACTTCATGTTGATTAGGCTACCTCATGCAGTAATCCTAACCCTGATAAGTTTCAGGAACAAATTTACACTATGTGACTTCAACAGCTAATTGTACTATTGCGTAACAACTCCAGTTAGTGTACATTTAACAGAACTGACTCTACTTGGTCTCTGTGGCGTGTGTGCTGGGGCGAGAGAGAGGATGATCTCTGTAATGATCTGTAGGGAGTAGGGACTGTCTCTATTAGGCCTATTCCACAGCCCTGACCACACCACAGAGAGAATGGAGAAAGCACTGACCTGTACTGCCCTGGCCTTGTCACCGGACAAAACTTCTCCAAGTGCTATTCCTAATAGGGAGCTATTTATATAGCCTAATCATAGATAGCTCTTTGCTATGCAGTATTTCCCTCCAAACAAATCAACTGAAGGATTACTCAAGTTCTTGTTATTTTCCTCAATATCAACTCAACACAAGTTGCACTCCTGAACTGAATCAAGCCTTTATAGCTGTATTCTTACCAAGAAAACACTTAAGTCCATCATTAGATTTTACCATAATGTATTCTGTCATGGTGTTTCTCTCCCCCTACAGGCGGTGCGTATCATGGAGTTGGCCCTCCAGAAGTATGGGAGCTATGAGATGTTTGAGCAAGCCACAGGGGGCAACCTGCTCACCAAGTGTCGTATCTGGTACCTGGTCAAGAAGTACATGGAAAAGGAGGGCTGTATTGGGGAGGTGAGAGGACATGGACCAGCTGGAGTAATCTGATTCCAAATCTGTGGTCAAGGGCAACTTTTACCTGGAGAAAGGTATAAGATACCCCTTACCACAGATCCAGGGTCAACTACAGTGCCTTCAGAAAGGATTCACACCCTTTTTCCACATTTTGTTGTGTTACAGCCTGAATTTAAAATGGATTAAATATCGATGTTTTTGTCACTGGCCTACACACAATACCCAATAATGTCAAAGTGGAATTATGTTTTTAGATATCTTGTGTCAATAAGTATTCAACCCCTCTGTTATGGCAAGACTTAATAAGGTGAGGAGTAAAGATTTGCATAAAAGTCACGTAATAAGTTGCATGAACTCATGCCGTGTGCAATAATAGTGTTTAACATGTTTTTTTTATGACTACCCACACATACAATTATCTGTAAGGTCCCTCAGTCGAGCAGTGAATTTCAAACACAGATTGAACCACAAAGATCAGGGAGGTTTTCCAATGCCTCGCAAAGAAAGGCACCTATTGGTAGATGGGTAAAAAAAAAAGCAGACATTGAATATCCCTTTGAGCATGGTGAAGTTATTAATTACACTTTGGATGGTTTATCAATACACCTAGTCACTACAAAGATACAGGCCGTCCTTCCTAACTCAGTTGCCGGAGAGGAAGGAAACCGCTCAGGGATTTCACCATGAGGCCAAGGGTGAATTTAAAACAGTTACATAGTTTAATGGCTGTGATAGGAAAAAACTGAGGATGGATCAACAACATTGTAGTTACTCTACAATACTAACCTAATTGACAGAGGGAAAAGAAGGAAGCATGTACAGAATATAAATATTACAAAACATGTATCCTGTTTGCAAAAAATGTGGCAAAGCAATTAACTTTTTCTCCTGAATACAAACTGTTATGTTTGAGGCAAATCCAATACAACACATTACTGAGTATCACGCTCCACATTTTCAAGCATAGTGATGCTTGCATCATGTTGTGGGTATGCTTGTAACCATTAAGGACTGGGGAGTTTTTCAGGATAAAAAAGAATGGAGCTGAGCACAGGCAAAATCCTAGTAGAAAACCTGGCCAAATATACACTGGAGTTGCTTACCAAGAAGACAGTGAATGTTCCTGAGTGGCCGAGTTACAGTTTGACTTAAATTTACTTGAAAATCTAAGACCTGAAAATGGTTGTCTAGCAATGATTAACAACTAATATGACGGAGCTTGAAGAATTTTGAAAATAACAATGTAATCGCTGCCAAATGTGCTTCTACAAAGTATTGAATCAGGGGTGTGAATACTTACACTACCGGTCAAAAGTTTTAGAACACCTACTCATTCAAGGGTTTTTCTTTATTTTTACTATTTTCTAGATTGTAGAATACTAGTAAAGACATCAAAACTATGAAATAGCATTCTCTCAACCAGCTTCACCTGGAATGCTTTTCCAACAGCCTTGAAGGAGTTCCCACATATGCTGAGCACTTGTTGGCTGCTTTTCCTTCACTCTGCGGTCCGACTCATCCCAAACCATCTCAATTGGGTTGAGGTCGGGGGATTGTGGAGGCCAGGTCATTTGATGCAGCACTCTATCACTCTCCTTCTTGGTAAAATAGCACTTACACACCCTGGAGGTGTGTTGGGTCATTGTCCTGTTGAAAAACAAATGATAGTCCCACTAAGCCCAAACCAGATGGGATGGTGTATCGCTTCAGAATGCTGTGGTAGCCATGCTGGTTAAGTGTGCCTTGAATTCTAAATAAATCACAGACAGTGTCACCAGCAAAGCACCCCCACACCATAACACCTCCTCCTCCATGCTTTACGTTGGGAAACACACATGTGGAGATCATCCGTTCACCCACACGGTTGAAACCAAAAATCTCAAATTTGGACTCCAGACCAAAGGACAAATTTCCACCGGTCTAATGTCCATTGCTCTTGTTTATTGGTGTCCTTTAGTAGTGATTTCTTTGCAGCAATTCGACCATGAAGGCCTGATTCACACAGTCTCATCTGAACAGTTGATGTTGAGATGTGTCTGTTACTTGAACTCTATGAAGCATTTATTTGGGCTGCAATTTCTGAGGCTGGTAACTCTAATGAACTTATCCTCTGCAGCAGAGGTAACTCTGGGTCTTCCATTCCTGTGGCGGTCCTCATGAGAGCCAGTTTCCTCATAGCGCTTACATTTTACATTTACATTTTAGTCATTTAGCAGACGCTCTTATCCAGAGCGACTTACAGTTAGTGCATACATTTATTTTTTTCATACTGGCCCCCCATGGGAATCGAACCCACAACCCTGGCGTTGCAAATGCCATGCTCTACCAACTGAGCTACATCCCTGCCGGCCATTCCCTCCCCTACCCTGGACAACGCTGGGCCAATTGTGCGCCGCCCCATGGGCTTGATGGTTTTTGCGACTGCAAAGTTCTTGAAATGTTCCGTATTGACTGACCTTCATGTCTTAAAGTAATGATGGGCTGTCCTTTTTCTGTCATTATTTGAGCTGTTCTTGCCATAATACAGTGGCTTGCGAAAGTATTCACCCCCTTGGCATTTTTCCTATTTTGTTGCCTTACAACCTGGAATTAAAATAGATTTTTGGGGGGGTTGTATCATTTGATTTACACAACATGCCTACCACTTTGAAGATGCAAAATAATTTTTCTTGTGAAACAAACAAGAAATAAGAGAAAAAAACTGAAAACTTGAGCGTGCATAACTATTCACCCCCCCCCAAAGTCAATACTTTGTAGAGCCACCTTTTGCAGCAATTACAGCTGCAAGTCTCTTGGGGTATGTCACTATAAGCTTGGCACATCTAGCCACTGGGATTTTTGCCCATTCTTCAAGGCAGTTGGATGGGTTCCGCTGGTACAGCAATCTTTATGTCATACCACAGATTCTCAATTGGATTTAGGTCTGGGCTTTGACTAGGCCATTCCAATACATTTAAATGTTTCCCTTTAAACCACTCTTGTGTTGCTTTAGCAGTATGCTTAGGGTCATTGTCCTGCTGGAAGGTGAACCTCCGTCCCAGTCTCAAATCTCTGGAAGACTGAAATAGGTTTCCCTCAAGAATTTCCCTGTAATTAGCGCCATCCATCATTCCTTCAATTCTGACCAGTTTCCCAGTCCCTGCCGATGAAAAACATCCCCACAGCATGATGCTGCCACCACCATGCTTCACTGTGGGGATGGTGTTCTCGGGGTGATGAGAGGTGTTGGGTTTGCGCCAGACATAGCGTTTTCCTTAATGGCCAAAAAGCTAAATTTTAGTCTCATCTGACCAGAGTACCTTCTTCCATATGCTTGGGGGGTCTCCCACATGCCTTTTCGCGAACTGCAAACGTGTTTGGTTATTTTTTTCTTGAAGCAATGGCTTTTTTCTGGCCACTCTTCCGTAAAGCCCAGCTCTGTGGAGTGTACGGCTTAAAGTGGTCCTATGGACAGATACTCCAATCTCCGCTGTGGAGCTTTGCAGCTCCTTCAGGGTTATCTTTGGTCTCTTTGTTGCCTCTCTGATTAATGCCCTACTTGCCTGGTCCATGAGTTTTGGTGGGCGGCCCTCTCTTGGCAGGTTTGTTGTGGTGCCATATTCTTTCAATTTTTTAACAATGGGTTTAATGGTGCTCCGTGGGATGTTCAAAGTTTCGGATATGTTTTTATAACCCAACCCTGATCTGTACTTCTCCACAACTTTGTCCCTGACCTGTATGGAGAGCTCCTTGGTCTTCATGGTACTGCTTGCTTGGTGGTGCCCCTTGCTTAGTGGTGTTGCAGACTCTGGGGCGTTTCAGAACAGGTGTATATATACTGCGATCATGTGACACTTAGATTGCACACAGGTGGACTTTATTTAACTAATTATGTGACTTCTGAAGGTAATTGGTTGCACCAGATCTTATTTAGGGGCTTCATAGCAAAGGGGGTGAATACATATGCACGCACCACTTTTCCGTTAAACAAGTTATTTTTTTCATTTCACTTCACCAATTTGGACTATTTTGTGGATGTCCATTACATGAAATCCAAATAAAAATCCATTTAAATTACAGGTTGTAATGCAACAAAATAGGAAAAACGTGAAGGGGGATGAATACTTTTGCAAGGCACTGTATCTATCTTTTGACTGGTACTGTATTTCTGTATTTCATTTAAATACATTTGCAAAAATTTCTAAAAACATGTTTTCACTTTGTCATTGTAAGGTATTGTGTGTAGATGGGTGAGAGAAAAATAAATATTTAATCAATTTTTTTTAATTGTTCCTCCTAAATCTCCCAAAAGAACAAACCCCCTAAGATCACTATAATTACAATTCTGCACACCCCAATCATAACAATTCCCTCATATGATGTAGCCGCCACATAGTAACCCCATATCCTGCTACGGTACCGTATCGCTTATTAAGGTAGACGTTTCTTAACTACCTATCTCTATGTGGTGTCTTTGCCAGATAGTGCTCCATATAAAGTGAGTCTCAACATCTCTCCTTCTCTCTGTCGTCAGATAGTGGTCAACGTGACAGACGACCTCCTCTCCAGAGCGTCCATGACGGTGGTGAACAGCCGTCCCACTCTGACCATCAACATTGCCACAGCCCGGGAACACTGGCTGGAGGGCATGCTTCGACACGAGATCGGTTGGTACTATAACTCCATTATACCTCTAGGGGTGCGTCGTTTTGTCAAGTGGTGCACATATCCCAGTGTTTGTTCCAGTATTACACCCACACAGTAATGTATTTCAAGGGTGACATAATGCACACATTTGTCCTGGATCAGGGAGAATGGGTCAGGAGAGCTAGGTGCAAAACATGTATTGGTTGATAAGAGGCACTTCCGCAACCACAGCACATTTATATTAACACAATCATTACTCATGGTCCTGGTCCACTCAATACTGAACTTGCTGTTCACGCACAGTAATTCACCGGCCCACTAGTCAGCTCTGCTGTACTCAGCGGCACTGTTATTTCTTCTAGGATGAGGTCAGCTTGGGTCTCTTCACCCTGTTGGTGCAATATAGCCACTGTGATCATTTCCTGTGTCTGTGCCCTCTTCCTAGGCACACACTACTTCCGGGGCATCAACAACGCCCAGCAGCCGTGGAACATCGTAGTCGGCAGGAAGAAGCACAATCTCCGACCTTTGAACCCTACGGAGGAAGGGCTGGCCAGCATCCACTCTGTCCTGTTCCGTAAGGACCCTACCCTGTGGAGGGCTGCCTTACTCTACTACACAGTGTACCAGGCCAGCCGCATGTCCTTCTCTCAGCTGTTCCACAGCCTGGGACGCTTCGTCCAGGACCCCAACACACGCTGGGACTACTGTGTACGAGCCAAGAGGGGACAGACCGACACTGCACAGCCAGGTAACTAACACAGACACAACCTTTTGTTCACACGCCCATACAGATGTAGTATCTTAATTTGAGCCGGTTTGCTACAGCAGGAAAATAATCTTGCAGCAACAGGAAATGTGAATTATTATGTTGATTATAATTAATGGACATTTTTGTAGGGGTTGATACATCTTTCGTAAGGGAAAATCAAGTCTGACATTTTTAAGTATAAACTGCAAGCTTCAGAAGCCTTTTTAAACCTCAAATATACTACACGTTTTAAATGTTCTGCATTGCATGAAAGTTCTCCTGCAACTGGGTAATCAAATTAAGATCTTACATCTGTACATAGGCATTCCTGCATGCAGCCACACACCTATCTCTTACTTTAGCTTTTCCACCTACTGGAGTCAGCATTTTCTACCAGGCCTTGGGGGTTTTTAAGTTCAGATGTAATGAATGTGGACTTGGCTGTTTCAGTACGTACTGATGTCATCTCCATGGGCTTGTGGTTGTATATTTCAGGTTGTTTGAGGACGTACTGATGTCATCTCCATGGGCTTGTTGTTGTATATTTCAGGTTGTTTCAGTAAGGACCAGGTGTACCTGGATGGCATCCTGAAGATCCTGAGACACAGAGAGAAGATTGACTTCCAGCTGCTCATGTCCCTGGGCAAGGTGCGTAACAGGGGGTCTGTTTAGTGTGTCAGACTAGGACCCGTAGACATAGCAAGAGTAGGTTTATCAGGAGGCTGCCAAACCGGCTAACAAGGTCACCAATTATTATTCTATGATCTGCATCCTATGGCTTTTTGTGCATAATTATTATTTTTCAAAGGGTTTGCATTACACTGCAGACAGGAGACACAAAGGCAATATGTTTGATGTGTTTGACTGCACAGCTTTCGTATCGCTCTCCTCTCTTCCTCTTTCTCCTTCACCATAACGACAATGCTTATTTGCACATGAAATTGAATGAGATGCCAGGCTGAATAAGCTTACGTAACTACAGCTGTATGAGGAGAAAGCAGAGCAGACCATGTTATTCTGCCTGAGAAGAAGAATGACTTCAGGCATAGAGAGGGAACACATGACTCAATGTGTTTCACACAGATGGGCTTACAGTGTTACTGCTGTCTGTTTTAGGCATATCTGTATAGCACAGGTGGCCAACCCTCCTAGAGAGCTACTTGGTATGCAGGCGTTTATTCCTGCCCTGCTCTAGCACATCTGATTCTACTAATGAGCTGCTCATCAGAGCATGGATTCACAGTTCCAGGTGTGTTAGAGTAGGGCTGGAACAAAAGCCTGCCAAGAGGCGGTTTGGCCAGTGGCACTCCCTGCAGAATAGAAACCTGCTTTTATTACATTAGCACAAATTCGATCTTGATTGTTTCTGTCAGTCTGACGTTTTTGTTCGCTTGTTCTAAAATACATTAGCATGATCTTGATTGTTTCTGTCTGTCTGCTTGCCCAGGTGTCGTACGAGGACGTGGATCGGCTGAAAGGTCTGGCGCAGATGGAGCACGTGAGGATACCTCACTTCCTGCAGGACACGGCGTGCTACGCTGAACAGCTGGAGAAGATCATGGAGGTCAACCAGCTGACTGACGAGGAGCTCAGGGTGCTCATCTGAGACATGGTGGACTAGAGGAGGGCCTGCACACTCAGTTACTCCTACACATAGCTTTTATAGGTTAACAGCAACCTGACCAAGATCCATTTGGGATCTAAACGTTTTGTATATAACAAAGGCATAGAGGTTGTTATAAGGTTGTTATAAAGGTGTGTGTTGGAGTAAGTGAGTGTGTTGGTTCTTCTGGCCCGGTACCCCATGAGAAGTGACTCTACGCTCTTCATCTGAGCATGCCCAGAAAGAAGTGACCCCTGACCCTCCAGCATGCCACACCTCCACCGAGCTACTGGGCTACCGAAACCTCATTAAAGTCAGTGACATCATCCACAGTGACAACCCTTGCATCTTTCACCGCCACTACCATCCCCAACAGGCAAAATGGCATTTGATGTCATGATGATGTAATTTCCTGGTTGTAAACTGGTTTTCCACCACCTATGGTAGTTGTGTGATGTGACATGACTTGTGCAGAGTACTGTATTGTATGTAGGGTTTCCCTCTCCATCTCGCTCACCTCTCCATCTCTCTCCATCTCTCCATCTCTATATCGCTCTCTTGCACCCCAAAGCTAAGTGTACTTCTATTTTCAATCTCCAGTTCCAAAGACCAATGGGTTCCTATACTAATGTTTCTAAACAGAGTTTTACTGTGGACTTGGTTGGTTGCTGTTGTGATAGTTGATGTTCAGGGAATTACCCATGAACCAGAGAGTGTGTGTGTTTGTCAGGATCGGGCTGCAGTGAGAGACATACAGGAGAGAGATGGCTATGGTATCATAAAAGCACAACACTGATTTATGATGTGCCAGGTCACAGTGGAGAAAGGCATGTGGAAGAGGCAACCTAACGAAGCACAAGACAGCAGCATAGTGCTGAGATAGTAGAATTGGGATAGCATAGAAATGCATTGTGGCTCATATGTATTTGTGCCCCGTTGACATATCCAGCAAGAGGTTACCTTGGTGCAGCAGCATCAATCCCTACAAACACACCCACAGTCTTAAGATTTGCACTTTTCTCTCCAGCATTTATAACCTTTCACCTATGAACTTTGAACTGCTTTGTTTCTGGCAGTTTCCTTAGAGATAACCTTACAACCTTACATTGATGAACTCTCCTTGCTGCATTTTAAATCCAACCAATAGGACTAGTGTTTTTAAAGGCACAGTGCAACATAATATTGTACTGTAATGTTTTTCTCCTTTTGGTCAAACATGATTGACAGGTTGTTGATGTTCTTGCTTTTGGTACCTGTTTTGAGAACTGAACACTGTGATATTTGATAAATATGGTTATATTGACACTTCCACCTAGCCTGGTCCTAGATCAGTTTGTGCTGTCTTGCTAATAGTAATTTCCAATGACCATAGGAGTTGGCAGGACAGCACAAACTGATCTGGGACCAGGCTAACTTTGACCTGATGTAGGTAGCATGTTTGCTGCTGCTATTTTACCACAAATGGCCCTGGGTATGATCCAACTGTATGATGAGCACTGGTGTTTATAAGTTATGTTGCACTATATATTGTATTGTACTGTAACTGTACTGTATTTTAATACCTCCTGGTGTTCACTGAAGCCCTGGGAAACCCTAATAAATTGGATCCATCACCTTGGAGACTTGGCTTTGTGTCTCTGTCTCAATCTGGGGCAAGAGGTGTTGCAGTCACCTTGTCCCATTCATTCATCTCCGGTTTTGCTGTGAAACTGGACTCCATTTATTGGCACCTACAAGCACTGACATTTTTACATTTTAGCAGATGCTCTTATCCAGAGCGACTTACAGTTAGTGAGTGCATACATTATTTATCATACTGGCCCCCTGTGGGAATCGAACCCACAACCCTGGCGTTGCAAACGCCATGCTCTACCAACTGTGCTACATCCCTGCCTGCCATTCCCTCCCCTACCCTGGACCAATTGTGCGCCACCCCATGGGTCTCCCAGTCGCGGCCGGCTACAACAGAGCCTGGATTCGAACCAGGATCCTTAGACCACTGCGCCACTCGGGAGACATGCTGGACAATAGGCCTCTGTCTACACGGGGACCACCAACAAGAACAGGGCCTCTTATCCTGGGCTTCCACTCTGCTCCATAGAACCTGGGTCGTATTCACTAGGCACGAAATGGAAGAAAACAGGCCGAAACAGGGAGGTACTATCGGAACTTGTCCAATAAGAAATGCTTGTTTTAGTTTTCTGTTGCACAACGTTTTGAAACGTTTTTCTACTGGTGTGCCCTGGTTTGTTAAACTGATAGGTGCTTGTTCTACTTGAGGAGACAACTTCATAGTGTGGGCTTGTCAGGAGGTGTTTTCTATAGTTAGATATGGGTGTTTATCAGTGGAGGCTGCTGAGGGGAGGATGGCTCATAATCATGGCTGGAATGGAGTCAATGGAATGGTACCACATGCACGTGTTTGATACCATTCCATTGACTCCATTCCAGCCATTATTATGAGCCATCCTCCCCTCAGCAGCCTCAAAGGCAAGTTTCTAAACATTCTGAGACAGTTTTTATTTTGTTAGGGCGTGAACTGTATTTCACATGGCTTGGAAGCCAACCATAAATATTTCACAGAAGCATTTTGTTTTAGAAGCTTGTCTGGTCAAAGTGGGTCAGGCGTTTATAGGACAGGGTGACAGCTGAAGTGTAGGTGGGCAGAAGGAGAGGAGGCCTCTGCAGTCCAAATATTTCACCACTAGAGGGCAGTCACATCCACTACTTTCTCCATAACTCTATTGGGGAGCGATATGATTCGACTACGATATGTGAGGAATCACTTAAAAACTGAAGAAAGCGCCAACTCAACCCCCAACATCATATACCAATGATGAAAGTAGTATTATGAAGATTACAAAAGGTGCATTTTACTTTAAACACATTCAATCCTAATGTAACACTGCTATTATTGACCGATAGTAACCATACTCTTACTGAGGATATGATTGTATACATGACATCACAGACCAAAAGTTCCCTCTGAACTTCCTCATCCTGATGCTGACAGTGATGTAACCATAGAAATAGAGGATGTAACATCCCCTAAGCACAGTTCACTCAGTCTTGTGTCACTGAAAGAAGAACTTGGCTGAACTGAAACGATAAGCTGTCGCAAGAGCAGAGCTCGACACTTTCCAGACACTTACCTTCAGGATGTCACAGCTTCCAAATAGTCCTTATTTTCACATCTGGTTGGAAAGCCAGGTCTACCCTTTTAGGATACTGATAAAGAATACTCTTGAATGTCTGCCCACATGACAAAATACTACAGTTTACTATAGAATACTACATTACTTACAATATAATTCTATCATAAACTGTAGTATACTGTAGAATACTATACAACACACTGTAGGATCCCTCGATCATGTGTAGTGTAGTACTTACTATAGAATGTTGTAGTATACTGTAGAATACTATAGTAAACACTACAGTATTCTCTGGAGAGAAAAACCACTGTAGTAAATACTACAATAAGGTCTGCAAAAACACTGCACTTTTTAAACTATAGTAAATACTACAGTGTTTAATTTGCATATGCCCTGCCCATTCCCCTCCCCCATGTCGCAGTTTGTGCCACCGATAAGTGAGAAACCTACATGCCAAGTACAGACCATATATTGTGTTCCCTACAGATACATTTTTACTTATTTTTCTTTCTTTTTTCTTTTTCTTTTTTCTTTTTAATCTTTTTTTTTTTTTATCTTTTTTTTTATGGGGGGGATGGATCAGCTTAATATTGCAGATAGATTGTATCTTCTATCAATGTAATTGTCTGCATCACTTCCAATCCCCCATGTTTTTTATATATATACTCCCCTTTATTACTTTTCAACCCCGCCATCCTTTCCCTACCTGGAGCAAACTAGTGAACAACAACGCCCAGGCCTCCACCTCCGGTCTATACTTACTATCTACACCTTATGGACAGAGTTAATTTTACAATAATTATATTATATATATATATATATATATATATATATATATATAATTTATTTTTTTTGCTCCTGAACTTCTTCTACTCTCAACCTCTCCGATCATTTTCATGATGTCCATCCGGTTTGCTTCTATATGCCATATCTTTCTAACTGTGCTCTTTCCCAAAAGCTTCCAACATACAACCTATATACTTATTATGGACACAGTATGCTTACATTATTAGCTATCTTTGTTATTATTTGTTGTTATTCGTTATTAGTCCCATCCTTCAACTCTATTCAATACCTCCCACCTATCTCTTAACACCATCCATATAGGATTTCTATTTGCCATGTATATTTCAACCGTACTGTGATGTTTTACAAAAGTTCTGAACCTTTCTATTCTCATTGCTTCTACAGATTGTGAATTAAAAATAAACATTTTTGCTAAAAGTATTATTATATTATTGATTGATTGACTATGACTTTTCAGATCACCCAGTAATGCTATCTGCAAGGTTAGCTCCAGGTAAATATTGCAATCCTTTACCCATTCCTGGACCTGTGTCCAAAAACAAGCTACAAATGGACAGAACCAAAACAAATGATCTAATGATTCTGTCTCTTCACAGCAAAATCTGCAGAGCTGGGAAGATTGTATCCCCCATATAAATAACATTATACTGGTAGCAAGAATTTTATATAATAATTTAAATTGAAAGATTCGAATTTTTGAATCCGGTGTCGTTTTGCGTGTCAGTTCATAAACACTATGCCATGGGATCGGTACGTCAAAGATCTCTTCCCAACTATTTTGCAATCTATATGGGACGGCTGTCAATCCTTTGGTCCTTAAGTGAAACTGATATACTTTTTTATTTATCACAGTTTTCCTTAACCAATTATGTTATTTAATGCAAGGCCGACAGACAAGTTCCTTACTTTCTCCCCCTTCCACTTTCCTCTTCCACTTTTGCGGTAAGGCTGCAATTATATGGTTGTAATTTTGGGTAGAGCAGACATTTCCATATGTTTTTGTTAGCTGCATGTGTGACATAACTCCACCAGTTCTACCGATGATATCATTTACGAAGATTATACCTTTTTTAAACATTCTGTCAAAAAATAAAGTTTTTTTGTCAATTAGTATATTTGAATTTAACCACAATATTTGTTGCATTATTTGTTCTGTCGTTTCTGGAGGATTAAAATGAAATTGCAACCAACTTTCTATGGCTTGTTTTAGAAATAGTGATATTTGGGAGATGATTTCCTTTTCAAATAACTGCAAATGAGTTGTTGTAATCTGAATAAAGGGAAAAAGGCCTTTCTTGAACATTGGGTGAGACAATCTTACTAATTTGCTTGAGAACCAGTTCGGATTTAAGTATAACTTTTGTATGACTAAAGCTTTTAGTGATAGGTCTAATGCTTTAATATTTAATAATTTCTGTCCTCCGAATTCATATTCATTATATAAATATTCCCTTTTAATTTTGTCTGGCTTGCCGTTCCAAATAAAATTGAATATTTTTTTCTCATATAATTTAAAAAACTGTTCGCTAGGCATAGGCAAGACCATAAGCAAATAGGTAAACTGGGATAATACTAAAGAGTTAATCAGGGTGATTTTTCCACAAATTGACAGGTATTTTCCTTTCCATGGTAGTAAGATCTTATCTATTTTTGCTAACTTTCTATTAAAATGTATTGAAGTGAGATCATTTATTTCCTTTGGGATATGTATTCCGAGTATATCCACATCACCATCAGATCATTTTATTGGTAAACTACATGGTAATGTAAACATTTTATTTTTTAGTGATCCAATACGTAATATAGTACATTTGTCATAATTTGGTTGTAATCCAGAGAGGTTAGAAAATGTATCTAGATCCTCTATGAGGCTGTGGAGGGATTCTAGTTGTGGATTTAAAAGAAAACATGAATCATCAGCGTACAATGACACCTTTGTTTTTAAGCCCTGTATTTCTAATCCTCTGATATTATTATTGGATCTGATTTTAATAGCTAACATCTCGATGGCCACAATAAATAGATATGCTGATAGTGGACAACCTTGTTTCACTCCTCTTGACAGTTTAAAACTTTCTGAGAAATAGCCATTATTTACTATTTTACACCTAGGGTTACTATACATGATTTTGACCCATTTTATAAGAGATTCTCCAAAATTGAAATGCTCCAGGCATTTATATATAAACCCCAGTCGAACTTTATCAAATGCCTTTTTCGAAGTCTGCTATGAATAGCAGGCCTGGTTTCCCCAGATTTTCCATAGTGTTCTATTGTTTCCAATACTTGCCTTATATTATCTCCAATGTATCTTCCATGTAAAAAACCTGTCTGATTAGAATGAATAATATCCGACAATACCTTTTTAATTCTATGCGCTATACATTTTGCTAGGATTTTTGCATCACAACACTGAAGTGTAAGGGGCCTCCAATTTTGTAAATGGACTGGATCTTTATATTTTCCACTTGTATCCTGTTTCAGTAATAATGAGATCAGACCTTCTTCTTGAGTGTCAGATAATCTACCATTTACATAGGAGTGGTTAAAACATGCTAATAACGGTCCTCTTAGTACAGTGGGGGGAAAAAGTATTTAGTCAGCCACCAATTGTGCAAGTTCTCCCACTTAAAAAGATGAGAGAGGCCTGTAATTTTCATCATAGGTACACGTCAACTATGACAGACAAATTGAGAAAAGAAATCCAGAAAATCACATTGTAGGATTTTTTATGAATTTATTTGCAAATTATGGTGGAAAATAAGTATTTGGTCACCTACAAACAAGCAAGATTTCTGGCTCTCACAGACCTGTAACTTCTTCTTTAAGAGGCTCCTCTGTCCTCCACTCGTTACCTGTATTAATGGCACATGTTTGAACTTGTTATCAGTATAAAAGACACCTGTCCACAACCTCAAACAGTCACACTCCAAACTCCACTATGGCCAAGACCAAAGAGCTGTCAAAGGACACCAGAAACAAAATTGTAGACCTGCACCAGGCTGGGAAGACTGAATCTGCAATAGGTAAGCAGCTTGGTTTGAAGAAATCAACTGTGGGAGCAATTATTAGGAAATGGAAGACATACAAGACCACTGATAATCTCCCTCGATCTGGGGCTCCATGCAAGATCTCACCCCGTGGGGTCAAAATGATCACAAGAACGGTGAGCAAAAATCCCAGAACCACACGGGGGGACCTAGTGAATGACCTGCAGAGAGCTGGGACCAAAGTAACAAAGCCTACCATCAGTAACACACTACGCCGCCAGGGACTCAAATCCTGCAGTGCCAGACGTGTCCCCCTGCTTAAGCCAGTACATGTCCAGGCCCGTCTGAAGTTTGCTAGAGTGCATTTGGATGATCCAGAAGAGGATTGGGAGAATGTCATATGGTCAGATGAAACCAAAATATAACTTTTTGGTAAAAACTCAACTCGTCGTGTTTGGAGGACAAAGAATGCTGAGTTGCATCCAAAGAACACCATACCTACTGTGAAGCATGGGGGTGGAAACATCATGCTTTTGGGCTGTTTTTCTGCAAAGGGACCAGGACGACTGATCCGTGTAAAGGAAAGCATGAATGGGGCCATGTATCGTGAGATTTTGAGTGAAAACCTCCTTCCATCAGCAAGGACATTGAAGATGAAACGTGGCTGGGACTTTCAGCATGACAATGATCCCAAACACACCGCCCGGGCAACGAAGGAGTGGCTTCGTAAGAAGGATTTCAAGGTCCTGGAGTGGCCTAGCCAGTCTCCAGATCTCTACCCCATAGAAAATCTTTGGAGGGAGTTGAAAGTCCATGTTGCCCAGCGACAGCCCCAAAACATCACTGCTCTAGAGGAGATCTGCATGGAGGAATGGGCCAAAATACCAGCAACAGTGTGTGAAAACCTTGTGAAGACTTACAGAAAACGTTTGACCAATGTCATTGCCAACAAAGGGTATATAACAAAGTATTGAGAAACTTTTGTTATTGACCAAATACTTATTTTCCACCATAATTTGCAAATAAATTCATTAAAAATCCTACAATGTGATTTTCTGGAGAAAAAAAATCTAATTTTCTCTGTCATATTTGATGTGTACCTATGATGAAAATTACAGGCCTCTCTCATCTTTTTAAGTGGGAGAACTTACACAATTGGTGGCTGACTAAATACTTTTTTCCCCCACTGTATATCAAAAAAGGTTTGGTATACCTCGACTGGTATGCCATCCAACCCTGGAGTTTTCCCAGACTTAAAGTCTTTAATTGCATCCAGAAGTTCCTCCTCTGTAATTTCACCTTCACATGAGTCTTTCTGTGTGGCTGTTAATTTGACATTATCAATAGAAAAAGATCTCTACAATTAGCTTCAGTTAGAGGAGATGGAGGCGACTGAAAAGAAAACATATGCTTAAAGTACTTTGTTTCTTCCTTCAAAATATCATTTGGTGAATTATGGGTAACTCCATCAATTGTAACCAGTTTCATTAAGTTATTTTTGGAAGCATTCCTATGTTGAAGATTAAAAAAAAAAAATGTACATTTTTCCCCATATTCCATCCATTTTGCTTTATTTTTATAATATATTACACTTGATCTTTCTTGAATAAGTTTCTCCATTTCTTTTTGTTTTTCCTCTAATTTATTCTGAGCCTCTATGTTACAGTTTTTATTGCCATCTATCTGTTCTGTTAGACTTTCTATTTCCTTTCTTAGTATAAACTCTTTTGACCTAAATTGCTTTTGTTTTCGAGATGAGTACTGAATTGCATGGCCTCTAAAGGCACATTTAAAGGTGTCCCATACAATAAGGGGATTCGCTGTACCTATGTTATGTTGGAAAAAGTCAGTTATAAATTCCTTTGTTCTAATTATAAATAAATTATCATCCAATAGGCTTTGATAAAATGTCCAATATCCTCGCCCACGTGGAAATTCAGTAAGAGTAATGTATATGCCTATTATATGATGGTCCGACCGCATTCTGTCCCCTATCAACACTTTTTTTTAAACTTTTGGTGCCAAGGAGAATGAGATAAGAAAGAAGTCAAGACGACTAGCTTGATTCAGTCTCCGCCATGTATATCTCACTAGATCAGTATATTTAAGCCTCCATATATCTACTAGTTCTAATGTATCCATGACATTCACAATTTGCTTAAGAGCATGTGGGTGATTGTTTGTGGTCTGATTTCCTTTACGGTCCATTGAGCTATTTAAAACAGTATTATAATCCCCCACCATAATAATATTGTCTTGAATTGCTTGCAGGCTTGATAATGTATTATATATATTGTCAAAGAATTGTGGATCATCATTATTTGGTCCGTAAAGGTTAATGAGCCATATCTGTTTATGGTCCAATAACATATTTAAAATAATCCATCTACCTTGCGTATCTATTTTGACAATTTGCACATTCGGATCGAAATTACTATTAATTAATATCATCACCCCTTTTGAATTTCTTTGCCCATGGGAGAAGTATATCCCCCCATTCTTTTTTCCACGCTACTTCATCTCGAATTGTTGAATGAGTTTCCTGTATACAATAGATATTATATTCCTTCTCTTTGAGCCATGTAAATATTGTTATTCTTTTGTTATTATCAGCTAAGCCATTACAATTATAACTGGCTATACTTATTTCACAATACACCATAATGAGATACAAGTTTCAAGTCTATTTATCATTATATATGTTTGTAAATTGTATGTATTATGTTTATAAATTAAATATTGTCTAGACTACTCGACATATTTTACATTAGGGTGTTCAGACATAGCCTACAAACGTCAATGGAAAAGGTGAACTGTCTGTTCTACCGCAAAACTGCGCTTCAGATCGGATAGCATTGAGCAAAATACTTTAAATACCGGTAGACTAGCTATTTACTACTGTGAAGTGGGTCCAATTAAATGAGTGATGGGACGAATGGTAGCCTATTCTAACTTGTTGCCTATAGGCTATTTCGTGAGTATGAAACCATCAGTTAGAAAAGGTGACGAATTTATTATGGAAATGAAATAAATAATCTGAAATAGATTTTTTTATTTTATTTTAGAATACAAAGATAAAATCGATTTTCGCTCTTCTCTCGAACAGCAAATGATTGTATCTTATTATATTTAGCTACTTGTTTTTTTGTTATGAATAAGTCATCATATATTCCCCATTTGCACAAGGCTACTTTTGCCTTCTTGCGATGCAATACTTCAACCACTAGAAACTGTGTACGCATGGTCTACGGTTTGCAGGAGGATAAGCACATTCATGTCAAGTTCAGTTTTTATAAATGCCAACTTTTGCTTGAGAAATGTTGCACAAATGTTTTGGGGCATATTTTGTGGGTACCCGATGTTAATAAATGAGGCCCCAGCTCTCATCCATCCATCCTAGGCTTTATGGGGAAATGCAGAGACTAACTTGGAGAGAAAATATACAGTACTTCCATCATTGAGTTAGGAGGAGAGGAACTTCTTCTTGGAGGGTTACCATCTATCTTGGCTTGACGTTTATCAGAGGGAGTTCAGGAGACTTGATAGGTTGGACCATTTAGTTATGTTTTATTTTATTTTTTTATTTAACCTTTATTTAACCAGGTAAGCCAGTTGAGAACAAGCTCTCATTTACAACTGCGACCTGGCCAAGATAAAGCAAAGCAGTGCGATAAAAACAACAACACAGAGTTACATATGGAATAAACAAAACGTACATTCAATAACAAAATAGAAAATCTATATACAGTGTGTGCAATTGTAGTAAGTTATGGAGGTAAGGCAATAAATAGGCCATAGTGCAAAATAATTACAATTTAGTATTAACACTGGAGTGATAGATGTGTAGAAGATGATGTGCAAATAGAGATACTGGGGTGCAAATTAGCAAAATAAATAACAATATGGGGATGAGGTAGTTGGGTGGGCTAATTACAGATGGGCTGTGTACAGGTGCAGTGATCGGTAAGCTGCTCTGACAACTGATGCTTAAAGTTAGTGAGGGAGATAAGAGTCTCCAGCTTCAGAGATTTTTGCAGTTCGTTCCAGTCATTGGCAGCAGAGAACTGGAAGGAATGGCGGCCAAAGGAGGTGTTGGCTTTGGGGATGACCAGTGAGATATACCTGCTGGAGCGCATACTACGGGTGGGTTTTGCTATGGTGACCAATGATCTAAGATAAGGTGGGGATTTGCCTAGCAGTGATTTATAGATGGCCTGGAGCCAGTGGGTTTGGCGACGAATATGTAGTGAGGGCCAGCCAACGAGAGTGTACAGGTCACAATGGTGGGTAGTATATGGGGCTTTGGTGACAAAACGGATGGCGCTGTGATAGACTACATCCAATTTGCTGAGTAGACTGTTGGAGGTTATTTTGTAAATGACATCGCCGAAGTCAAGGATCGGTAGGATAGTCCGTTTTATGAGGGCATGTTTGGCAGCATGAGTGAAGGAGGCTTTGTTGCGAAATAGGAAGCCAGTTCTAGATTTAACTTTGGATTGGAGATGCTTAATGTGAGTCTGGAAGGAGTTTACGGTCTAACCAGACACCTAGGTATTTGTAGTTGTCCACATATTCTAAGTCAGACCCGCCGAGAGTAGTGATTCTAGTTGGGCGGGCGGGTGCAAGCAGCGTTCGATTGAAGAGCATGCATTTAGTTTGACTAGCGTTTAAGAGCAGTTGGAGGCCACGGAAGGAGTGTTGTATGGCATTGAAGCTCGTTTGGAGGTTTGTTAACACAGTGTCCAATGAAGGGCCAGATGTATACAAAATGGTGTGATCTGCGTAGAGGTGGATCTGAGAGTCACCAGCAGCAAGAGCGACATCATTGATATACACAGAGAATAGAGTCGGCCCAAGAATTGAACCCTGTGGCACCCCCATAGAGACTGCCAGAGTTCCAGACAACAGGCCCTCCGATTTGACACATTGAACTCTATCTGAGAAGTAGTTGGTGAACCAGGCGAGGCAGTCATTTGAGAAACCAAGGCTATTTAGTCTGCCAATAAGAATGCGGTGATTGACAGAGTCAAAATCCTTGGCCAGGTCGATGAAGACGGCTGCACAGTACTGTCTTTTATCGTAGATTTATCGGTAGCTGGGAGGAGGTGCTCTTATTCTCCATGGACTTTACAGTGTCCCAAAACTTTTTGGAGTTAGTGCTACAGGATGCACATTTCTGTTTGAAAAAGCTAGCCTTTGCTTTCCTAACTGATTGTGTATATTGGTTCCTGACTTCCCTGAAAAGTTGCGTAACGCAGGGGCTGTTCGATGCTAATGCAGTACGCCACAGGATGTTTTTGTGCTGGTCAAGGGCAGTCAAGTCTGGGGTGAACCAGGGGCTATATCTGCTCTTAGTTCTGAATTTTTTGCATGGGGCATGCTTATTTAAGATGGAGAGGAAAGCACTTTTGAAGAACATCCAGGCATCCTCTACTGACAGAATGAGGTCAATATCCATCCAGGATACCTGGGCCAGGTCAATTAGAAAGGCCTGCTCGATGAAGTGTTTTAGGGAGCGTTGGACAGTGATGAGGGGTGGTCGTTTGACCGCGGACCCATTACGGACGGAGGCAATGAGGCAGTGATCGCTGAGATCCTGGTTGAAGACAGCGGTGTATTTAGAGGCTAAATCAGTTTTTTACAGGGGCAAAAGTTTGGACACATCTACTCATTCAAGGGTTTTCTTTATTTTTACTATTTTATACATTGTAGAATAATAGTGAAGACATAGAAACTATAAAATAACACATATGGAATCATGTAGTAACCAAATAAGTGTTAAACAAATCAAAATATAGTTTATATTTGAGATTCTTCAAATAGCCACCCTTTGCCTTGATGACAGCTTTGCACACTCTTGGCATTCTCTCAACCAGCTTCATCTGGAATGCTTTTCCAACAGTCTTGAAGGAGTTCCCACATATGCTGAGCACTTGTTGGCTGCTTTCCCTTCACTCTGCCGTCCAACTCATCCCAAACCATCTCAATTGGGTTGAGGTTGGGGGATTGTGGAGGCCAGGTCATCTGATGCAGCACTCCATCACTCTCCTTCTTGGTAAAATAGCCCTTACACACCGTGGAGGTGTGTTGGGTCATTGTTCTGTTGAAAAACAAATGATAGTCCCACTAAGCCCAAACCATATGGGATGGTGTATCGCTGCAGAATGCTGTGGTAGCCATGCTGGTTAAGTTTGCCTTGAATTCTAAATAAATCACAGGCAGTGTCACCAGCAAAGCACCCCCACACCATAACACCTCCTCCTCCATGAATTATGCGTTTGAACCAATCTGTTGTGTTGTGTCACGTCTCCTCCCGTTGCTCCCCTCCGGCGTTCTGATTCGCCGGTCTACTGAGCCACCGGTCTGAGTGCTCCACCTCGGCAACACAGGAATGGAAAGCCAACGCACCCTAATCACCTCCAGCGCACCTGCACCTCATCATCTCATCACCACCATTATATAGCCCTGGACTGTTCAGTCATTGTTGTGTGTAATTGTTAGCGTTGTGTCGTTTACTCGCTCTTTGTTATTTTCTTTCTCATTGTTAAGTAAACCTTTACCTTGTTGATTCCTGCGTCTGTGTCTTGCCTCTTCGTATCCTCAGTACTTGTCACAGAATTAGACACCTCTCACGAAAATGGATGCAGCAGGTAATCCTCCTGGAGTATCCCAGCACCCCGACCAGCACAAGCAGCAGCTAGCCCAGTTGAACGCCGCCTTGCAGGAAGTGCTCCAAACTCTGCATAATCTGCCCAGCGCTCAGGCTCCACCTCAGGGAGCGGCGAGTGCACCCAGTCCACCTGTTCCGGTGCTGTCACCAACTTCTGAGGGACCCCTTGCCCTACCGGAGCGCTATGACGGTACAACTACTAAATGTAGCAGCTTCCTGCTACAGGTTTCACTTTATCTGGCGCGTCAGCCTGGGGCATATCCATCTGACCAAACCAGGATAGCACTGGTGATTTCGCTACTTAAAGGAAAGGCCATGGAAAGGCCATGACAGTCTGGGAAGGAGGTGAGGCCGTGGCGCTTCCCTACTCCACCTTCCTCGCTCAGTTCAGGGCGGTGTTTGATCATCCCACGGAAGGAAAGGACTTGGGTGAGCATCTCCTCCAGCTACAACAGGGAGAGGGGCCCGAGTCCGAGTACGCTCTGAGCTTTCGCACGGTGGCGGCGTCTTCCGGCTGGAATGAGCGTGCTCTGCGCACGGCCTTCAGGAGAGGCTTACGGGAGCACATCAAGACGGAACTCGCATGTCGGGACGAGATGGACCTTGATACCCTCATCGCCACGTCCATCCGTCTTGATGACATGTTGAGAGACAGACGGCGTTCCCAACACCTCACGGAGCCTCAACGCTCACCCCATCTGAGCTATGGAAGCTCACCCCATCATGTCAGTGATTCGCTCGTTAACACAGGTGAGAGTGTTGACGAGGACAAGGCTGGAGATCACTCTGTCATGCTGATTGAGTTAGAATAACAGACTGGAAGCTTTAAAAGGAGGGTGGTGCTTGAAATCATTGTTCTTCCTCTGTTAACCATGGTTACCTGTAAGTAAACACGTGCCGTCCTCATTGCTTTGCACAAAAAGGGCTTCACAGGCAAGGATATTAAGATTGCACCTAAATCAACCATTTATCGGATCATCAAGAACTTCAAGGAGAGAGGTTCAATTGTTGTGAAGAAGGCATCAGGGTGCCCAAGAAAGTCAGGCAAGCTCCAGGACTGTCTCCTAAAGTTGATTCAGCTGCGGGATCGGGGCACCACCAGTGCAGAGCTTGCTCAGGAATGGCAGCAGGCAGGTGTGAGTGCATCTGCACGCACAGTGAGGCGAAGACTTTTGGAGGATGGCCTGGTGTCAAGAAGGGCAGCAAAGAATCCACTTCTCTCCAGGAAAAACATCAGGGACAGACTGATATTCTGCAAAAGGTACAGGGATTGGACTGCTGAGGACTGGGGTAAAGTCATTTTCTCTGATGAATCCCCTTTCCGATTGTTTGGGGCATCCGGAAAACACCTTGTCCGGAGAAGACAAGGTGAGCGCTACCATCAGTCCTGTGTCATGCCAACAGTAAAGCATCCTGAGACCATTTATGTGTGGGGTTACTTCTCAACCAAGGGAGTTGGCTCACTCACAATTTTGCCTAAGAACACAGCCATGAATAAAGAATGGTACCAACACATCCTCCGAGAGCAACTTCTCCCAACCATCCAAGAACAGTTTGGTGACGACCAATGCCTTTTCCAGCATGATGGAGCACCTTGCCATAAGGCAAAAGTCATAACTAAGTGGCTCGGGGAACAAAACATCGAAATGTTGGGTCCATGGCCAGGAAACTCCACAGACTCCATTGAGAACTTGTGGTCGATCCTCAAGAGGCGGGTGGACAAACAAAACCCCACAAATTCTGACAAACTCCAAACATTGATTATGCAAGAATGGGCTGCCATCAGTCAGGATGTGGCCCAGAAGTTAATTGACAGCATGGCAGGGTGGATTGCATAGGTCTTAAAAAAGAAGGGTCAACACTGCAAAGATTGACTCTTTGCATAAACTTAATGTAATTGTCAATAAAAGCCTTTGACACTTATGGAATACTTGTAATTATACTTCAGTATACCATAGTAACATCTGACAAAAATATATCATAACACTGAAGCAGCAAACTTTGTGAAGACCAATACTTGTGTCATTCTCAAAACTTTTGACCACGTCTGTATGTACCCACCAGTGTTCGTGACCGCCTGCTGATCTGGGCGGACACCACCCTTACGGCAGGGCACTCCGGTATTACGCACACCCTGCATTCTCTAACACAAAAATACTGGTGGCTCACCTTGGCTACTGATGTCTCTCGCTATGTCAACTCCTTTTCCGTATGTGCTGAATCTGCAGACCGTGCTCTGTAAAGTCTTGCAACGCGGACGTAGTAAACCGTGTACTTATTGCGACGTAGTGTTGTGTAGTATGAGTGTAAGTACAACTTATTAAAGTTTGAGAGTGTCCCCAAACGAAGACACCTCGGAATGCCCCGGCAGGCAAACTAGTTCCTCTACCAGTGCCTCAGCGACCTTGGTCACACCTGTCCATAGACTTTGTCACCGACCTCGCACGTTCTGATGGCTTCACCACAGTCATGGTGGTCGTAGATCGGTTCTCAAAATCATGCCGTTTTTTGCCACTAACTGGTCTTCCTTCTGCTCTCCAGGTCGCTGAGGTCCTGTTCCAACAGGTCTTCTGCCACTATGGACTTCCGGAGGACATCATCTCGGACTGTGGCCCCCAATTCACTTCCCGAGTGTGGAAGGCTTTCCTGGAGAAGATCGGGGCCACGGCCAGCCTCACTTCCGGGTATAGGCCTCAGTCGAATGGGTAGGTGGAGCGCATGAACCAGGAGCTGGGGAGGTTTCTTCGTTGCCACTGTCAGGACCGGCAGGGTGAGTGGGCGAGGTTTCTTCCCTGGGCAGAATATGCCCTGAACTCCCTCGTTCACTCCTCCACGGGGCAGACTCCCTTCCAATGCATCCTGGGGTACCAGCCGGCCCTGGCCCCTTGGACACCCAGCCAGACCGATGCGCCCGCTGTCAACGAGTGGTTCTGCAGGGCCGCCCATGTCCATCTCCAGAGGGCGATTCGTTGGCAGAAGGACCAAGCTGACTGCCCTCCGGCGCTCTTATTCACTGGTCTACTGAGCCACCGGTCTGAGTGCTCCACCTCGGCAACACAGGAATGGAAACCCAACGCACCCTAAACACCTCCAGCGCACCTGCACCTCATCATCTCATCACCACCACTACATAGCCCTGGACTGTTCAGTCATTGTTGTGTAATTGTTAGCGTCGTGTCGTTTACTCGCTTCTTGTTATTCTCTTTCTCATTGTTAAGTAAACCTTTACCTTGTTGATTCCTGCATCTGCGTCCTGCCTCTTCGTATCCTCAGTACTCGTCACATGTTGTGACAAGGTAGGGGGGGTATACAGAAGATAGCCCTATTTGGTAAAAGACCAAGTCCATATTATGGCAAGAACAGCTCAAATAAGCAAAGAGAAATGACAGTCCATCATTACTTTAAGACATGAAGGTCAGTCAATACAGAACATTTCAAAAACTTTGAAAGTTTCTTCAAGTGCAGTCGCAAAAACCATCAAGCGCTATGATGAAACTGGCTCTCATGAGGACCGCCACAGGAATGGAAGACCCAGAGTTACCTCAGATGCAGAAGATATGTTCATTAGAGTTATCAGCCTCAGAAATTGCAGCCCAAATAAATACTTCACAGAGTTCAAGTAACAGACACATCTCAACATCAACTGTTCTGAGGAGACTGTGTGAATCAGGCCTTCATGGTTGAATTGCTGCAAGAAACCACTACTAAAGGACACCAATAAGAAGAAGAGACCTGCTTGGGCCAAGAAACACGAGCAATGGACATTAGACCGGTGAAAATGTGTCCTTTGGTCTGGAGTCCAAATTTGAGATTTTTGTCTTTGTGAGACGCGGTGTGCTTGAACGGATGATCTCTGCATGTGTAGTTCCAATGGTAAAGCATGGAGGAGGAGGTGTTATGGTGTGGGGATGCTTTGCTGGTGATACTGTCTATGATATATTCAGAATTCAAGGCACACTTAACCAGCATGGCTACCACAGCATTGTGCAGCGATATGCCATCCCATCTGGTTTGGGCTTAGTGGGACTATCATTTGTTTTTCAACAGGACAATGACCCAACACACCTCCAGGGTGTGTAAGGGCTATTTTACCAAGAAGGAGCGTGATGGAATGCTGCATCAGATGACCTGGCCTCCACAATCACCCGACCTCAACCCAATTGAGATGGTTTGGGATGAGTTGGACGGCAGAGTGAAGTAAAAGCAGCCAACAAGTGCTTAGCATATGTGGGAACTCCTTCAAGACTGTTGGAAAGGCATTCCAGGTCAAATAAAATCAAATCAAAATGTATTTTTCACATACACGTGTTTAGCAGATGTTATTGTGGGTGTAGCAAAATGCTTGTGCTTCTAGCTCCGACAGTGCAGTAATATCTAACAAGTAATATCTAACAATTTCACAACATATACCCAATACACACAAAGTAAGGAATGGAATTCAAGAATATATACATATATGGACAAGCAATGACAGCAATGACAGAGCGGCATGGACTAAGATATAGTACAATATTATAGAATACAGTATATACATATGAGACGAGTAATGCAAGATATGTAAACATTATTAAAGTGACTAGTGTTCCATTTCTTAAAGTGGCCAGTGATTTCATTAGGCAGCAGCAGCCTCTAGTGTGCTAGTGATGGCTATTTAACAGTCTGATAGAAGATAGATAGAGATATAGAGATAGAAGCTGTTTTTCATTCTCTCGGTCCCAGCTTTGATGCACCTGTACTGACCTCGCCTTCTGGATGATAGCGGGGTGAACAGGCAGTGGCTCGGGTGGTTGATGTCCTTGATGATCTTTTTGGCCTTCCTGTGACATCGGGTGCTGTAGGTGAAGCTGGTTGAGAGAATGCCAAGAGTGTGCAAAGCTGTCATCAAGGCAAAGGGTGGCAATTTGAAGAATCTCAAATATAAAATATATTTTGATTTGTTAAAAGTAATAAAGAAAAACCCTTGAATGAGTAGGTGTGTCCAAACTTTTGACTGGTACTGTATATATACATATACATAAATACACATACATACATATATATACATATCCTTTTTTATAATTGATTTTCCTTTATTACTTTCCTACCCCACCACCCCTCCCCTAATTGGAGTAAACTAGTGAACAACAATGCTTAGGCCTCTTCTTCCAGCTTGTACATACTATATACATTTTATGGACACAGTCAATTTTACTATAATTCTATTTTGTTTGTTTTTACTCTTGAACTTCCTCTACCCTCAACCTCTCCGATCATTTTCATGATGTCCATCCGGTTTGCCTCTACATGCCATATCCCCCAAACTGTGCTCTTTCACAAAAGTTCACAACCCATATACTTATTATGGACACAGTATGTTTTACATTAGTTATTTTGTTGTTATTAGTTGTTATTAGTCCCAACCTTCAGCTCCATTCAACCCCTCCCATCTATCTATTAACACCATCCATATTGGATTTCTACTTGCCATATATTTCTCAACTGTGCTGTGATGTTTCACAAAAGTTCTGAACCCTTCTATTCTCATTGTTTCTACAGATTGTAAATTGAAAATAAACATTTTTGCTAAAAATATTATTATATTATTGATCGATTGACTATGACTTTTCAGATCACCCAGTAGTGCTATCTGCAGGGTTAGCTCCAGGTAAATATTTTAATCCTTCAGCCATTCTTGGACCTGTGACCAAAAACAAGCTACAAATGGACAGTACCAAAACAAATGATCTAATGATTCTGTCTCTTCGCAGCAAAATCTGCCCAGAACTACACGGCAGGACCTGGTCAATGACCTGAAGAGAGCTGGGACTACAGTCTCAAAGAAAACCATTAGTAACACACTACGCCGTCATGGATTAAAATCCTGCAGCGCACGCAAGGTCCCCCTGCTCAAGCCAGCGCATGTCCAGGCCCATCTGAAGTTTGCCAATGACCATCTGGATGATCCAGAGGAGGAATAGGAGAAGGTCATGTGGTCTGATGAGACAAAAATAGAGCTTTTTGGTCTAAACTCCACTCGCCGTGTTTGGAGGAAGAAGAAGGATGAGTACAACCCCAAGAACACCATCCCAACCGTGAAGCATGGAGGTGGAAACATCATTCTTTGGGGATGCTTTTCTGCAAAGGGGACAGGACGACTGCACCGTATTGAGGGGAGGATGGATGGGGCCATGTATCGCGAGATCTTGGCCAACAACCTCCTTCCCTCAGTAAGAGCATTGAAGATAGGTCGTGGCTGGGTCTTCCAGCATGACAACGACCCGAAACAGCCAGGGCAACTAAGGAGTGGCTCCGTAAGAAGCATCTCAAGGTCCTGGAGTGGCCTAGCCAGTCTCCAGACTTGAACCCAATAGAAAATCTTTGGAGGGAGCTGAAAGTCCGTATTGCCCAGCGACAGCCCCGAAACCTGAAGGATCTGGAGAAGGTCTGTATGGAGGAGTGGGTCAAAATCCCTGCTTTTCTGATGTATCAAATACTTATGTCATGCAATAAAATGCAAATTAATTACTTAAAAATCATACAATGTGATTTTCTGGATTTTTGTTTTAGATTCCGTCTCTCACAGTTGAAGTGTACCTATGATAAAAATGACAGACCTCTACATGCTTTGTAAGTAGGAAAACCTGCAAAATCGGCAGTGTATCAAATACTTGTTCTCCCCACTGTATATGATTTTAACCCATTTTGTAAATGCCCGAGGCATTTATGCATTAACTCCAGTCGTACTTTATCAAAAGCCTTTTCAAAGTCAGCTATGAATAGCAGGCCTGGTTTCCCAGATTTTTCATAGTGTTCTATTGTTTCCAGTACTTACCTAATATTATCTCCAATGTATCGTCCATGTAAAAAACCTGTCTGATTAGAATGAATAATGGCCAACAATACCTTTTTTCTCTCAATCATTCTTAGCCTCTATGTTACAGTTTTTATTGCTATTTATCTGTTCTGTTAGACCTTCTATTTCCTTTGTTAGTATGGACTCTTTTGACCTAAATTGCTTTTGTTTTCGAGATGAGTACTGAATTGCATGGCATCTAAAAGCCACATTTAAAAGTGTCCCATACAATAAGGGGATTTGCTGTACCTATGTTATGTTGGAAAAATTCAGTTATAAATTCCTCTGTCCTAGTTAAAAACAAGTTATTTTCCAATATCCTTGCCCACGTGGAAATTCAGTAAGAGTAATGTATATGCCAATGATATGATGGTCCGACCGCATTCTGTCCCCTATCAACACTTTTTAAACTTTTGGTGCCAACGAGAATGACATAAGAAAGAAGTCAAGACGACTAGCTTGATTGAGTCTCCGCCATGTAAATCTCACTAGGTCAGGATATTTAAGCCTCCATATATCCACTAGTTCTAATGTATCCATGACATTCATGATCTCCTTAAGAGCATGAGGGTGATAGCTTGTAGTGTGATTTCCTGGTCTCTTTTTCTTATTGGTGTCCTTTAGTAGTGGTTTCTTTGCAGCAATTAGACCATGAAGGCCTGATTCACAGTCCCCTCTGAACAGTTGATGTTGAGATACGTCTGTGACTTGAATTTTGTGAAGCATTTATTTGCGCTGCAATTTCTGAGGCTGGTAACTCTAATTAACTTGTCCTCTGCAGCAGAGGTAACTCTGGGTTTTCCATTCCTGTGGCGGTCCTCATGAGAGCCCGTTTAATCATAGCGCTTGATGGTGTTTGCGACTGCACTTGAAGAAACTTTAAAAGTTCTTGAAATGTTCCGTATTGACTGACCTTCATGTCTTAAAGTAAAGACGGACTGTCGTTTCGCTTTGCTTATTTGAGCTTTTCCTGCAATAATATGGACTTGGTCTTTTACCAAATAGGGCTATCTTCTGTATACCCCCCCTTCCTTGTCACAACACAACGGATTGGCTCAAACGCATTAAGAAGGAAAGGAATTCCACAAATTAACTTTTAAGAAGGCACACCTGTTAATTGAAATTATTTCCAGGTGACTACCTCATGAAGCTGGTAGAGAGAATGCCAAGAGTGTGCAAAGCTGTCATCAAGGCAAAGTGTGGCTATTTGAAGAATCTCAAATATAAAATATATTTTGATTGGTTTAACACTTTTTTGGTTACTACATGATTCCATGTGTTATTTCATAGTTTTGTTGTCTTCACTATTAATTCTACAATGTAAAAATAAAGAAAAACCCTTGAATGAGTAGGTGTGTCCAAACCTTTGACTGGTAGTGTACAGTGAGGGAAAAAAGTATTTGATCCCCTGCTGATTTTGTACATTTGGAAAACCTGGTTCAGTCTGCTTTCCACCAGACACTGGGAGACAAATTCACCTTTCAGCAGGACAATACCCTAAAACACAAAGCGAAATATAAACTGGAGTTGCTTACCAAGACGACATTGAATGTTCCTGAGTGGCCTAGTTACAGTTACAGTTTTGACTTTTAAAAAAAACTTAATCTATGGCAACACTTGAAAATGGCTGTCTAGCAATGATCAACAACCAACTTGACAGAGCTTGAATAATTTAAAAAAAGAATGTGCAAATATTGTACAATCCAGGTGTGCAAAGCTTGTAGAGTCTTACCCAGAAAGACTCACAGCTGTAATCTCTGCCAAAAGGTGATTCTAACATGTATTGAGTCAGGGGTTGAACACTTATGTAATTAAGATATATTAGAGTTATATACTTTGACATGAGTAATTTGTGTAGATCGTTGACAAAAAATGAAATTTAAATCCATTTTAATCCCACTTTGTAACACAACAAAATGTGGAAAAAGTCAAGGGGTGTGAATACTTTCTGAAGGCACTGTAGTTCAGAGATCAGGGTGTGTGAGTGTGTGTTCACATACTGTATCCTATCTTCATCTGGACAGACAATATTTGAAAGGAGCTAGTAATTGGTTCCCGGGCTCCATGTCAAGTTGCCTCACTTCCACACACAGACGCTAAGGACCTGTTTACATAATTTAATAGAGCAGTTTTTAATGGCTTCGACACCTAAGCTCCAGCCTCCCATTTCACTCACTGACTTAAATGTACCAGTATTACTGTGCATCAGTGTGCAAGCTTTAGGCTACAGCTACAATAGGTAGGTCACAGGCACAAGTACAACAATTAAATTAACATTAGTTGTGTTTGCGTATATCATATTGTATTGAACAATCTAGGGCTCTGGTGGTTGGATCTCAGATCAAAGATCAGCATAGTTGACACAGAAAATGTCTATTAATGTCATTTTATTTCATATACATTTTAAAAATGTTTTGGCACACTCATGTCTGTAACACACACACAGTATCTGTCTTCTATGATTTACTCCAAAACAATGTCATGATAGTCTCTACAGTACATTGCTAAAGGACACTAAAAAGGCAATCTCGGTGCTTCAATTCATATTCGTCAGGTAAATCCACCCTTTGATCCACTGCAAAACCCAGGCCAAAGCAGGATCCAGTCCAGGGCAAAGTCAAGTCAGTTTGATATCACATCCACAGTGCCACAATCTCCCTCCACAACGGTCGCGCCTGTATTTCCATGGCGACCGCGAGCGGCAGTCACCGTTCGTGTTTCGACATACTTTCTCCTCTCTCTACCACGGCAACTCTGTTTCTCAGCTCCTTCTGCGCCACATCCACGAAGAACTCAGCCATGACAGGACAATGGTCGGACACCACCCCGCCCCACGACCAGTTGTCAGGTATCCAGGGGTTGGTCAGGCCCTCTCGCACCACCAGACAGTGTCCTGCAGGGGGAAGCACACACGGAGATACAGACAGGTCAGAGGGTAACACAATCAGACTCTATTCCTGGTGGCACTACAATCCCTCCATAGCCAAGCTCATAACACTAACAGACACATGCAAATCTAGCATTCATGTGCCAATTGTTAGATTGGCATGTTATTGCAGTGGGAATAACTAGAATGGTATGAATACTACATATTCTGACACACACAGTTACATGCATAGACATCAGACAGACAGACGTACCTGCGTAGCTCTTCTTCAGTGACTTGCTGACCCAGATGTTGTCCAGACAGAGGGAGCCCTGGGGGGAGCGGGTGCTGATGTTGGTGAACATGTTGGGGGGCACCAGGGGGCTCAGCCTCTCCTTCCTAAGCTGGTCCAGCTCACTGCTCTGGGGGGGCAGGCCAAAGTCCCCCAACACCACCAGGCCCTTCTGACCTGTCACACAGATGAACCACAGATGGACATTAGCGATGTAGCTACATTAGCTTTGTAACTAGGTCAAATAAACAAATACAATAAACCACTGAGGAAGCGAAAGATGGTAAGAATAAAGGAAGAGAAAGAGGACGTAAACTTAGAAAATACAGAATAGGGTGACCTTTGACCTTCAGCTACTGACCTTTCAGTATGTCCTGGATACTGGAGGTCAGTCTATGGGCCTTAACCTCCTCAGAGTGGTGGTTCCTACCGTTGGACTCCCCAGCCCTAGCCGGAGCTCTCATGTGGACATTGACCATTGTCAGCTCCAACAATCCAACCTAGTCACATATTAACTATTAACATAATGTTAGTCTCTCTGGCAGGACATTATATGGTTATAATGGTATTGATAGGGGCAATAAAATGAGTCATGCGTTCTGTTCGTAATTTCAGTTTAGGGAGTTCCCACCAAACACGCACTCCTTGTTGACTTACATAAAAGTGGGCGAGATACGGCCGGGGGTGGGGGTGCTTCCCGTTGCCATTGACGACAGGACTCTCCAGGACCGAAGCATCTTTCAGGTCAATCCCAGAAGAGCTGTCCCACAGGAATCCAGAATAACTGACTCCCTGGAGGAGAGAGGAAAACAGGAGACACAGTCAAAGGAATAACTGACTCCCTGGAGGAGATTGGACAACAGGAATCTCAGTCAGAGGAATACCTGACTCCCTGGAGGAGATTGGACAACAGGAGACACAGTCAGAGGAATAACTGACTCCCTGAGGAAACGGAGGACAACAGACAGACAAGAGTGAAGAAAAGAGACTAGTTAAACTTTCAGGACGCCTTTGAACCAGTATTGGAGTCAACTCAGTCTTCAGTGAACTTCCCAAAGCCAGAGCTCAGCCTCTGTACTATATCACTAAGGGTGTTTCCTGGTTAGCCCTCTAAATATAAAGAGCCTGGGGATATCTGGCCTATATACTGTAGATATCCTCAGTTATCCTCTCTGTTGGTTGAATGAGCCCCCTCTCACCCAGGGAGGGTATAAGCCTCTCTGAGGGGATCATGTGCTGGGGTAAGAGGGGATAACCGCAGGGTAACAGGGGGTAACCGCAGGGTAACAGGGGGTAACAGCAGGGTAACAGGGGGTAACAGCAGGGTAACAGGGGGTAACAGCAGGGTAACAGCAGGGTAACAGGGGGTAACAGCAGGGTAACAGGGGGTAACAGCAGGGTAACAGGGGGTAACAGCAGGGTAACAGGGGGTAACAGCAGGGTAACAGGGGGTAACAGCAGGGTAACAGGGGGTAACAGCAGGGTAACAGGGGGTAACAGCAGGGTAACAGCAGGGTAAGAGAGGGGCACGGTCAGCATCACAGCTAGACCCAGCGGCAGATGGCCCAGTTTGATACTGAGAGAGATGTGTGTCATAGATCACTGCAGTGGAGCCTCAGACAGATATGATACCCACTGGCTACATCTTCCTGCTGCTAAGTCAGTGGAGCGTTTTAAACCATGTGCAGAGGGCAGATACCAAACACACACTAAAAACAAATCAAAATCGTACACACACATCCCACCCCACCACCAAAAGCCATTATAAAAACTAAATCAAATCGTACACACAGATCCTTCTATTGTGAACAGATCAGGGCAGGAGCAGAAGAGTTATAGCTCCATTCCAAAACATCTTAACAATACAGCTCCTTGACAAACTGCAGAGGCTGGCAGGACTAGGAGAGGGAGGGCTGGGAGGCTGGCAGTGGCAGGACTAGGAGAGGGAGGGCTGGGAGACTGACAGTACTAGAGGTCATAGCGGAGGACAGGGATGGGAGGCTGACAGTACTAGAGGACAGAGGGGAGGACAGGGATGGTAGGCTGACAGTACTAGAAGACAGAGGGGATGACAGGGCTGGGAGGCTGACAGTACTAGAGGACAGAGGGGAGGACAGGGATGGTAGGCTGACAGTACTAGAGGACAGAGGGGAGGACAGGGCTGGGAGGCTGACCGTACTAGAGGACAGAGGGGAGGACAGGGCTGGGAGGCTGACAGTACTAGAGGACAGAGGGGATGACAGAGCTGGGAGGCTGACAGTTCTAGAGGTCAGAGGGGAGGGTTTGTTTACGACCCCCCTCCACATCATCTGTACTATCCATCTTATTGACAGGAGCCATCCCCACAGAGACGCAGAATAAAGCTCAAGTTTATATCAAGGGTCCATATCAGGACTAGCTTCCTCTGAGGATAAACACCGCTATTTAGTCCTTCTGGTGTTTGGGAAGACAGAGTGTGTGCGTATGTGTGTCCTCTCCGAGAGATTCTTGGTGGTTTTGGACAGACATTATGGGAATGTCCTCTCTAAGGGTCCCATAAATCAACCAGCTTTAATCATACTGTACTAGACCTTTGATTCCTACAGCAGGCCTTATATCATGGGATCTATTTCGTTACGTCTGGTCACTGATAACAGCCCCTTAGTAGGTTCTGTTTTATGAGTGTAGAAAGGTTGTTTGAGAGTGTAGTAAATGTTTTACTAATAATGGCTGTGTTTATTTCTGGGCTGTGTGAACTATTGAGATGGTGGTCTGTTTCAGATGGGATGTGAGAGAGGGGTTGGAGGGTGGGGGGGGGGGGAACAGAGTGGGAGAGAGATGGAAAAAGAGAGAGAGAAGCAAGAAAGACAGAACGGAAAAGAATACAATATTTTTTTGTGCAGTGATGTAATCAGTAACCCTACCTTGTTGGACAGTCCAGTGGGTTTCTCAGAGACGGTACTCTTCCAGACCCCCCGTGGTCCTCTCCACTTCCTCACGCTGTCCAACGAGCCCTGGTTCAGTTCCACACAGAACTGCAACACAATAGACGAGGGGTACATATTATTACACAACACTGGACAGTAGACCATAGAAACAGTGTAGTAGTCATTCTATATTCTATTTTTATGAAGTGGGCATTACAATATATGTAGGGTGTGTATGACTACACAGAGCAGTACATCACAACAACTGTCAACACATGATTGGTCTCTGTTGATTTATCCTCTACGATCTGTTCTTAAAATAGCCACAGAAGATATTTAAAGACTTACAATTAAATGAACACCGTTTTTAGTATGAAGTGAAAGCTATAGAACTGAAATGTCTCCTCAAATGATACCTTTAGACCTACAATTATACCATTTGAAATGACCTCAAGTAGTACCATATCCTACAGGAAATAGACTCAGAAAAAGGAAGTGACCAAATGTCTTTCAGGGTGCACCAGACACCAGTAGTGTTCTAACATGTGAAAGGTCACACGGGAGAGGGAGACAGTCTGCCTTGCATTCCTTCTCTCCCTGGCTGAGCTGCTACTAGGTCTACTATCAGTCCCAGAGGGAGAGCTTCCCTATGGGGCACCAGGAAAGCAGAGGGTGCCCTGCCTGGGTCTTTACCACATCAATAAATACCCCATCATCCTCTCCTGTAGGCACTATTAATGTCAAGCACCAACTCAGGCTGACACATTTACATTTACATCATTTAGCAGACGTTCTTATCCAGAGCGACTTACAAATTGGTGCATTCAACTTATGATGGCCAGTGGGACAACCACGTTTTTTATTTATTTTTATTTTATATTTTTTTTAATGGGGGGTGGGGGAAGAAGGATTACTTCATACTATTCCAGGTATTCTTTAAAGAGGTAGGGTTTCAAGTGTCTCCGGAAGGTGGTCAGTGACTCCGCTGTCCTGGCATCGTGGGGGAGCTTGTTCCACCATTGGGGTGCCAGAGCAGCGAATAGCTTTGACTGGGCTGAGCGGGAACTGTGCTTCCATATAGGTAGGGGAGCTAGCAGGCCAGAAGTGGATGAACGTAGTGCCCTCGTTTGGGTGTAGGGTCTGATCAGAGCCTGAAGGTAAGGATGTGCCGTTCCCCTCACAGCTCCGTAGGCAAGCACCATGGTCTTGTAGTAGATGCGAGCCTCAACTGGAAGCCAGTGGAGTGTGCGGAGGAGCAGGGTGACATGAGAGAACTTGGGAAGGTTGAACACCAGACGGGCTGCAGCGTTCTGGATAAGTTGTAGGGGTTTAATGGCACAGGCAGGGAGCCCAGCCAACAGCGAGTTGCAGTAATCCAGCACCAAGCAGCCCACAATAAATGATGCTAATAACAAAGTTTCAAAACGGCAGCCGGAAGAAAATAAGGGGGGGCGCCAAACAGTTGCGGCGCCAAACCTCCCAGCCCGTAGAGAATTCCTTTTACGTTTTAGAGTACATTTTGTATCATTCTACACACTTTGCCATGGGGTGGAGAGAAGATTTAGTAATTCTATAAATCATTTCCTGCAATTCTACACATTTTTCCATAGGGCGGAGAGAAATGTTTGCAGTTTTTAATATGACATCTGAGTGAGACTGACTAACAAAATCAATGGGGGCCCCCTGGGCAGTAATTCATCCATGATTACTACAAGACTAATTTACCAATCGGCCAGCTATCTAAAAATGTTAGCTGACATGGGCTAACTGACTGACTATCAGTGACTGACATAACAAGAGAAAAACTGCTGATGCTCAACCAAATTTCACCTTGTGTATTCCACTATTGTAACTCGCAACAGTAAGTTGAGAACCCGACTGAGTCCCCCCCCCAAAAAACAAAATATATATAAAAATTCTGAGTTCGAAGTTAATCAGCGTTGATCGATACTGTGGACAGGGGGCCATAAAACACTAACTGGTCACCATGGAGACCGTGGATGTTTTAGCAGGAGTGAGTAAGAGGAAAGAAAGCTTTATTCCAGATAGTTACTTGTTGTCATGGAAATAAGGAAGCATAGCAAATCCACACATGACCACCATGTTTCACTATGGTGTTACAATAGATAAATACAGTACTTGTCTGAGGGAAAGAATACAAAGGAAATGTGTGGGAGTGTTTTAGTGTGGGTCAAAATTGTAAATAGTGTGGGTGTGTCTTGTGATGTAACCAACTACCCCACCATGTTACTCTACTCTTGCTTGTTGTTTGGTTAGCCCAGGGTTAAGGGCTTGTGTGAAACAAGGGTAAGCCACCTCGGTCAGATTTAACCTAGGGTTAATGACAGCACTGGGCTAAGAAAATGTGTGTGTGAAAGTCCCTACTGTCAGTCAGCCTCAGCCCTAATGTAACTCTGGTTAACACAGTCAAGTTGTTTTGAACTTCACACTAGCAAAATCTGGTAAACAACTAGAACACCAAGAGTAATCTTTTAGGGGAATCCTTATTCACTGCTCAGTAATTCACCACAAACCACAGAAGGTTCCTTAGCTACAAAACAGAACAATAAAACAGTGACTAAGACTGCTACACATCCTTAGAGTGACTAAACAGTAAATATGTCAACTCAAACTTTTGCTTTAGTCATAGTGTCATAGCGTGTGGTGTGTGATGCTGCATCACAGACAGAGACTTCATAAGGTGTGTTGACCATATTTGCAGAGATTACAAAGGTAAACAAATTATAACAGAAACCAATAGAAAGCCAATCAAAGTATGTATTTTGGTGTTGGGGGCTTGTCGAGTGGAAGTGCTATCACCCCTGGAACACATATGCCACTGGAGGCAGCAGTTCAATCCCCCGTTCCGCCTCTCACATTCTATACTGCATCCCACTCATCTATCTCCCCACCTCATTTTCTAATCCCGATCAGTCAATAAAACGTCAAAATACCTCCCAAAAATATATAGGCTAAAGTATGCATTTACAGTTCTATCTTGTTTTGTCTGATTATAGGGGGAACTCTCAACTAGAAGTTATGAAACTAGAAAAGGTAATTTCAGTTTTGGAATTTTATGTAACATTCAAGTTGTGGAATTCCATTGGGGAGTTAAAGAAACCCTACAGGGAGTTGAGGAATTAGTTGGGGGAATAAGACAAGATGTGATGTTAGAGCAGTGACAGAGAGAGTCTCTGGCAACTTGTGTAGCCTTTGGGTTTGGACATAGTGTGAAATCAGAACCATTCACACTTCGTGACTCACTGACTGCCTGCAGTGCAGAGATAAAGGGAGGGAGAGAACATTTTATCCGTGGAAGACGAGCGGAAAGAGGAATCATTTCTCTTCAGAGCATCCTCCTCCCCTCCATCTCTCCTCTGCCTATATTTTCCTCTCAGCTCCCTTCTCTCCTCTCTCTTTAGAGAGAAACTCTCAATCCCTCTCGTCAGAGAGAAACTCTCAATCCCTCTCGTCAGAGAGAAACTCTCAATCCCTCTCGTCAGAGAGAAACTCTCAATCCCTCTCTTCAGAGAGAAACTTTCTCTCTGTAACTCTCTCTGAGAGACATTAGCTCTGCCGACCTAGTTCTCTCTCCAGGAGCACATCACATACGGTCTCTCTCAATCTCCCCCTGGCTCCCTCGGTGTAAACTATGTTCTATTTCCAGGCTTACATTTAAAGTGTGATCTGTGAAGCCACTCTCCTGTGCTTTCACCGCAATAAATAAGTCAGTAGTTGCTACGGTAGGTGTGGAGAAAGGAAGAGGGTGTATTTCTTACGAGTGCGAGGAGATAGAGATGGGGGACACTGCCCTGGTATGCTGCTGTACACCGCTAGAATACCTGCTTCTCTATTACTGGATGTTATGTAACATCCTCAACCCATTAGGGGTTCTCTCTGCAGGTCTGTGCTCTACTTTGGTAATGAGGTTAGGAGAATGTAGCTGTGGACAGAATCAGAGAAGGTCATGTCTAGGGGCTGCCTGATATACGATCATGAAGCAATATGAGGTTGATGTCTGGTGAATATGCACTCAGTTAAGTGGATAGATCTATAGATAACAGATCAGATCTAGTCTGAAGATCATTTGTGTGTTTACAAGTATATGTTGGCCGGTGTCTAAATTATGTTGGTGTTTATATCAGCGCTGGAGCAGACTTTTAGAGAGAGAAAGAGAGAAAAAGCTGGAGAGAGAGAAAGAATGAGAGAGAAACTGAGAATTATGCATAATAGAGGAAGAACAGAAGGTTAAGTGGGTGAGAGATAGAGAGAAAACAAGGGAGGGAGGTTCGCTACATGTTTTTACGGTCAAGAGCATCTCATAATTATCACGAACATAAAGATGATATGTACTGGTGGACTAATGGGTACACAGAGCTTTGCTCCCCAAATCAATAAGAAAATGTATTTTATCTAGTAGGTGAAGAAAGGGATTGCTACACTGTACCTTGTCAAGGGCCTCCCGATCTACCAGGTCTTGGACTGCCAGTAACTTGATGCTGGAGAGAGAGAGAATGAGAAGAGAGAAAGAGAGCGAAAGAGAGAGAGAGAGAGAAAGAGAGAGAGAGAGAAAGAGCGAGAAAGAGAGAGAGCGAGAGAGATGGTGTGAGACACATGGATGCATCAATAAAACAGTGGCGAATCATCTCTGTTATCCAAGCTGACTTTTGTGTTATTATTAGCCATATGATAGGGTAGTATATATACACACACACCAGTTCTGGTAATAGAGAGGAGAGGCCAATGCATTATTTACACAACAACCACAACAGTTATGAGAAAACACAGAGGGCCTCCATCCACATACAGGATGCTTCCCCCCCGAGGCACCATGTGACAACTAACTCACTTCAATGGATATGTCTGAAATGGCACACTATTCCCTACATAGTGCACTATACACAGTGGCTCTGATCCAAAGTAGTGCACTAGGGAATAGGGTGCATTTCAGATGCATGCAAATAATTTATTATGCAGAGAAAGGCAGAGGGGGGAGAGTAGACTTTGGACTATGGGCAGCAGGTAGCCTAGCAGTTAAGAGTGTTGGGTCAGTAACTGAAAGGTCGCTGGTTCGATTCCCTGAGCCAACTAGGTGAAAAATCTGTCGATGTACCCTTAAGCAAGGCACTTAACCCTAATTGCTCCTGTAAGTCACTCTGGATAAGAGTGTCTGCTAAATGACTATTATTTATATTTTTAATTATTTACAAGCTGAGGAGATTTTATATCAAACACATTGGTGCAGAGATAGCGTGGAACCGAACTTTACTATTCCGTAAACAATCTGATTACTTTCTAATCATTTTTCCAGCCCACTAGTCAGCATAATAAAAAAAGGGCAAAGCATAAGCACCATTCTCTCCCTCCGTCTTGACCCACTCTCCTCTCTCTCGCTCCATCCTGCTACACACACACTGTTCTCCTGTCCCCCTCGCTCACTCAGATCCACACTGCTGGCTATTAACTAAATGAGCAAACTGAACATTCCTCATTCGTTCACTGACACATTCAGACAAGTAAAAAACAAATAGGCCCCAGAGAAACCTAATTTGATAATAGGATTTATAATTGTTTTTATCTTCAACGGCTTAGACTATGGAATACAGTTGTAACAGAAGAGGTATTTCACAGATGGGATTACACCCCCCACTGTTACAGTATGTCCATTATGGAAATATCTTATAGCACCTCCTCATGTTTTACTGCACATCCTCGGTCTCCAATGCCGACCAGGTAGTGTTTTATGGCCCCCTGTCCACAGTATTGATCAAAGCTGATGAACTTTAATTAGATAATTAAATCTACAGCAGTGAAAAATGACTAAATTTTCTTCGGGCTAAAACATGTAGTCTAGTGTATTTTATGCCTATTGTGAAGAGGTAATTACACACACACACACACACACACACACACACACACACACACACCTAGTAATCCTAAAGAGAGATGGCGAAATGAGGTTGCGTAGGCAGGGGGGGGGGTTCTATTTGTGAAACGCTGCTGCTACTTCAGGGACACCACAAGCTTAGCTCCCATGCCAATCATTCCAAAAGAGCCTTTCAACAGATTGCATTCATTCACAAAGTATTTGTGAAACTGGGCCGGTTACATGGTGGGTTGCTGTGGCCCACATGTACTCCATGAATGAAGACAATCGGTTGGGATAACAGTTATGATATAAGACAATCAAGGTATGTGACAAATGTAAGGGGAAGTAATAATAACTGCCCTAAATGAGTTGGTTCTGCGTAGCTGTGACAGACTTGCGTCATGTGATGCAGCAAATGTTGATAAGGCATTGGGAATGAGATTGGCTGAGGGAATGTTTGACATGATTTCATGGTCCTACGAGCTGGTGAGTGGCCAACCCACACGGATTCAGTCAGGCTTCTCAATGGCGTATTATTCAAGTCCATACCTCCTCTCTCTCCCCTTAGTATGCTACCCACATTATCCTTATGCAAAAAGCAACTCAATTTGCATTTTCTGGTCTGAGTTGTGGTTTCTCCTTCACCTGGTGCCAGGTCCCATAGGTGCTTACTCCACCTAGCTGCTGCACTGTGCACTCAATCACTCTCTAAGACAGCACCACCCACAGGGCAGTGGACTCCCTCTACCCACCCACAGGGCAGTGGACTCCCTCGCTCTCTACCCCCCACAGGGCAGTGGACTCCCTCTACCCACCCACAGGGCAGTGGACTCCCTCTACCCACCCACAGGGCAGTGGACTCCCTCTACCCACCCACAGGGCAGTGGACTCCCTCTACCCACCCACAGGGCAGTGGACTCCCTCTACCCCCCACAGGGCAGTGGACTCCCTCTACCCACCCACAGGGCAGTGGACTCCCTCTACCCACCCACAGGGCAGTGGACTCCCTCTACCCCCCACAGGGCAGTGGACTCCCTCTACCCACCCACAGGGCAGTGGACTCCCTCTACCCACCCACAGGGCAGTGGACTCCCTCTACCCACCCACAGGGCAGTGGACTCCTCTACCTACCCACAGGGCAGTGGACTCCCTGCCTCTACCCCCATAGGGCAGTGGACTCCCTCTACCCACCCACAGGGCAGTGGACTCCCTCTACCCACCCACAGGGCAGTGGACTCCCTCTACCCACCCACAGGGCAGTGGACTCCCTCTACCCCCCACAGGGCAGTGGACTCCCTCTACCCACCCACAGGGCAGTGGACTCCCTCTACCCACCCACAGGGCAGTGGACTCCCTCTACCCACCCACAGGGCAGTGGACTCCCTCTACCCACCCACAGGGCAGTGGACTCCCTCTACCCACCCACAGGGCAGTGGACTCCCTCTACCCACCCACAGGGCAGTGGACTCCCTTGCTCTCTACCCCCCATAGGGCAGTGGACTCCCTCTACCCACCCACAGGGCAGTGGACTCCCTCTACCCACCCACAGGGCAGTGGACTCCCTCTACCCACCCACAGGGCAGTGGACTCCCTTGCTCTCTACCCCCCATAGGGCAGTGGACTCCCTCTACCCACCCACAGGGCAGTGGACTCCCTCTACCCACCCACAGGGCAGTGGACTCCCTCGCTCTCTACCCACCCACAGGGCAGTGGACTCCCTCTACCCACCCACAGGGCAGTGGACTCCCTCTACCCACCCACAGGGCAGTGGACTCCCTTGCTCTCTACCCCCCACAGGGCAGTGGACTCCCTCTACCCACCCACAGGGCAGTGGACTCCCTTGCTCTCTACCCACCCACAGGGCAGTGGACTCCCTCTACCCACCCACAGGGCAGTGGACTCCCTCTACCCACCCACAGGGCAGTGGACTCCCTTGCTCTCTACCCCCCACAGGGCAGTGGACTCCCTCTACCCACCCATAGGGCAGTGGACCCACCCACACACCACCCAACAGCCTGGGGAAACGTCTCTCACGTTAGACCCCTCACACGTCAGATCCAGAATGCTGTGGAATCTGTTATCGTCACCTCTCGACTCTTCAACCTTCACTTCCCAGTTAGTTCTGGAACCAGGGGTCCAGTACATGAATATGTATCAGGAGACAGACAGTTCCGGAACCAGGGGTCCAGTATATGAATATGTATCAGGAGACAGACAGGACAGCTAAGATTGATTCTAATTCTAGCATACAGCTCAGTCACTGTGGATGTGACTGGAGAAGTGGACTGGAGACCTTGCGACTAGCAGGATTAGTGCTCTGCCACACTCTACTCCCAACACGTCTCAAGTTCAGTAGGTTGTCAGTTTTCCAGCGGTTATTATTGAACATTACACAACACTACTGTTGCATCTGTTCTGACTTTGACCCTTTATGCAACGCCGAATCTGCTAATATAACTAAAAAAATACATATGTCAACGTTAGCCTCCCGGTCTTCTCTGCTCGGGACTGATTAGGTGGAGGTGGTTCACTGGAGCACCCAGTCCATAAAAAGAGGGAGGGAATGAAATGAAGAGCATAAACGAGAGATTAGTCAGGGATGACCGACGAGACTAACCTGATAAGAACAGACAGCAGAGAATCCACCCAGAGATATGAGACTATTTCACGGTCATATATCGACTGATATTAAACGGAGACAAATTATTATAGAATGTACTATGGACCCATTTGCAAAGGAACACTCAATATCCAGCACTAGAGATTTGTATTTATTTATATCTAGCTACTTTGGTTGCGGTCTTCAAATTGTTTGATGCTTTTGCTTACCCACCACACGAGTTTCCACCCTACCTTAACACCCTAATTCTTTCATATTAGATTGTGAGAGAGATCTCGACATCTCTGGTCTCTGTTCTCAAAACAGGAACTAGTGAATACAAACAGGTCTGGAGCCAGAGAGCTCTACGAGGGTGACAACACCCCTTCCCTTCCTCTTCTCTAGGTGTGATCACACAATGAGAGGCTACCATAGAAATAGAATGCCTCTGGGGCTCCACGGCCTCCTTGCACTGACCACAGGTGACCTGGCCGCAGTGCAGACACAGGGTCTGATGCTAGTGTGACCATGACCTTCCAGGAGAGTGTGTACTAATATATGCAGTACCAGTCAAAAGTTTGGACACACCTACTCATTCAAGGGTTTTTCTTTCTTTTTACTATTTTCTACATTGTAGAATAATAGTCAAGACATCAAAACTATGAAATAACACATATGGAATCATGTAGTAACCAAAAATGTGTTAAATCAAAATATATTTTATATTTGAGATTCTTCACCCTTTGCCTTGATGACAGCTTTGCACACTCTTGGCATTCTCTCAACCAGCTTCATGAGGTAGTCACCTGGAATGCATTTCAATTCACAGGTGTGCCTTCTTAAAAGTTAATTTGTGGAATTTCTTTCCCTCTTAATGCATTTGAGCCAATCAGTTGTGTTGTGACAAGGTGGGGGGGTATACAGAAGATAGCCCTATTTGGTAAAAGACCAAGTCCATATTACAGCAAGAACAGCTCAAATAAGCAAAGAGAAACGACAGTCCATCATTACCTTAAGACATGAAGGTCAGTCAATACGGAACATTTCAAGAACTTTGAACGTTTCTTCAAGTGCAGTCACAAAAACCATCAAGCGCTATGATGAAACTGGCTCTCATGAAGACCGCCACAGGAAAGGAAGACCCAGAGTTACCTCTGCTGCAGAGGATAAGTTAATTAGTGTTACCAGCCTCAGAAATTGCAGCCCAAATAAATGCTTCACAGAGTTCAAGTAACAGACACATCTCAACATCAACTGTTCAGAGGAGACTGCGTGAATCTGGCCTTCATGGTCGAATTGCTGCAAAGAAACCACTACTAAAGGAAGTAGAACCACCAATAAGAAGAGACTTGCTTGGGCCAAGAAACACGAGCAATGGACATTTTGGTTCCAACCGCCGTGTCTTTGTGAGACGCAGAGTAGGTGAACGGATCATCTCTGCATGTGTGGTTCCCACCGTGAAGCATGGAGGTGGTGTGATGGTGCTTTGCTGGTGACACTGTCAGTGATTTATTTAGAATTCAAGGCACACTTAACCAGCATGGCTACCACAGCATTCTGCAGCGGTATGCCTTCCCATCTGGTTTGCGCTTATTGGGACTATCATTTGTTTTTCAACAGGACAATGACCCAACACACCTCCAGGCTGTGTAATGGCTATTTGACCAAGAAGGAGAGTGATGGAGTGCTGCATCAGATGACCTGGCCTCTACAATCACCCGACCTCAACCCAATTGAGATGGTTTGGGATGAGTTGGACCGCAGAGTGAAGGAAAAGCAGCCAACAAGTTCTCAGCATATGTGGGAGCTCCTTCAAGACTGTTGGAAAAGCATTCCTCATGAAGCTCGTTGAGAGAATGCCAAGAGTGTGCAAAGCTGTCATCAAGGCAAGGGGTGGCTACTTTGAAGAATCTAAAATCTATTTTGATTTGTTTAACACCTTTTTGGTTACTACACGCTTCCATATGTGTTATTTCATAGTTTTGATGTCTTCACTATTATTCTACAATGTAGAAAATAGTAAAAATAAAGAAAAACCCTTGAATGAGTAGGTGCGTCCAAACTTTTGACTGGTACTGTATAAATAACAGGATAGCGTGTTCAGACTCCTCAAATCCTCACTCATTCCTCCTCATAGCTCGACAGGATAGGCAGATTAACAAATGCACCCCATGCAGGCACCAAAAAAACAAAAAAGAATAATGAGAAAAGAAGGCTCTACTGCAATGTAGAAACAAGTGAGAGGGCACGCACACCAGAATGAAAAAAGATGGAGGCTTGCAGCAAAGGTCAAAGATCCACACTGCAGCAGAAGAGGGAGAGCAGAGTCACATTATATACAGCTCAGAGAAAAACTGTAATCCCTCAATGTCATTACAATGGAGAAAATAACCACTGTCACGCAGAAACTTTGAATGATTTACCAGGGTAGGAAACCTACTGTAGACGTACACACACGCACTGAATACACAATGAAGGAAAACTGTCTGTACTTGTCAGATAAGCGTAAATCTGATAACACTGATATAGTTTTGTAACTAAAATTAATGAGCTGCAGCACGAAGGTCACCTTGGAATAATCCTGTTTCAGAGTGTACTGTACTAGATAGCGGTTTATAAGTGCAGACTGGTTTGAGAGATGATGGTGTATCAGTGTAGCTTGTTGTTTGGGTCAATTGAGAACCAGTGCAATGCTGGTTTCAAGGCAGAGTGTGTACCAGAGTAAACTGCAAACTGGTTACAGTTACAGGAGGGGCACGATTGCTCCCGTCCTGGCACTGACAGAAGCAGTGTTTTCTGGGTAATGCTTCTCACGCACAGTCTGTCCTACTATCGGCCACAAACTGCGGCGCTAATGGAATTTTCCACCAGTGCCTTCTCCCTCTGTGCTCTTAACACTCAGCGCCAGCACCACACACACACACACACTCTCCGGTCAGCATTGACCTCCCCAACACCACACACCATCGCTCATGACCTCAGCATCAATCTTGAGACACTCACACACACCATCACAAAACACGCTGACAGGGCTGAGAGAAACTGTGCTTCTCCGATAGCTCCGTATTTCATTGGGATGCACAGAGGTTGTGTACCATAGCAGCAGAGTCCAGCACATAGTCATGCTGTCTGTTTTGACAGGCAGTCTGCTCTGTTCTGTGAGTCGGAGGACATACCTGCTGCTGTGGGTTAGATGTAGATGTGACCTTCCCATCATGCACTAGGACAGGGATTAACATGGTGAGTGGCAGGCAGACAACACCTGCATTTAACATCAATTATCTAAAAACGCGTAAACTACGATTATTTTTTTAATGTTGTAATTTAGACCCTATTTGACATCATCTGAGGTGTTTGTGTTGTGCCCATCATCGGTTGAGACACAGCATGCTCTTGAATACAGGGTGCTGTGTTTATTCAAGAATTTATCAAATAGTTTGACAACCCTGTTTGTAAGCTTTTAAATGATATCAAACTCAACCATGTATCTTTTGCAGTGATGAAGGCATGGATGTCTCATGGTAAGGTATGCAAAATGGGTCAACTTTGAGCACCACCATCCTAAATGTTTTGGCATTCAGGTAAAAAAAAAAAAACACTTTCTGACCACTTCTTCCATGGGCAAATATGTATGGAAAGTTTCGTTCAAATCAAAAAGTGATTGAAATCAAATGGAACGACCCAATACAGAACATAATGCTTCAATATTAGAAGCAAGAGTACACAGTTGATCTGTAATACCAGTAATATGTTTAGGAGTCGTCGAGAAGATCTTGTCCAGAGATTGTGTGGTGATGGGAATCACTGGATGATTACATTACGAGACTGATCGACTGACCTTAGAATAGCCAACTAGATAAGCTGATACTATTTTCCCTGATCAGATCATGTCCATTCAGATGAACACAGAACACATTGTTTCTGTTATTGGGCTGGTCTGGTTGAATCGATTTAGATCAGAAACACTGTCAGGGTTCTAATGACAAACCTCATTAACGATGAAGATCAGAACACATTCCAACAGGTCTCTAATCCACACCCCTGTCCTGAGTGTGTCAGACATACCTTGGGGTGGGGGAGTTTATTGCTTTTTAGGGTTGATTGTATAGAAGTTCAGACTGCAGTGAAAGCAGTTGTTAGTTTGCCCTCAACGTAAAAACAAGAGTGGTTTCCTCAGTACATCAAGTCAGTTCAGACCCATTTAAACCTTGGAAGGCCTTTTCCACTAACCCTGTAGAGGCTGACCTAGAGTGAGAGAGAGTGTGTTTAGGGCAGCATGTGAGTTTATTTTCGCTAGAGCTGCACGTCCATGGTTAACCTCATGTGGTTTCTCAGTTGGCTGATTTATGTCCAAATCTAATTTACACTGACCAAGACAAAATCCCCTACCACTAGCTCAAAAGAAGAAAGAAGTTGCCTCTTGTGACAGCCAAAGTGAAAAAATGGCACAATCGATATCGCAATGCATCACACTCCACCGATCTTGCAAAACTGACATTACAGCATTTCTGTGGCCTACCGTTCCCTCGTCTACCGTTCCCTGACACAACATAGTCCACAGAGAGGATATCCCTGGAGTCTGTCAGTAATACAGCTGTTCAACATCTTAGCCAGACTACTTGTTTTTCTTCTAGAGATACGAGTCAACTGTGTGTCAGCAGCTCTATTCTACACATTCTCTGTACTGCTGAACTGTATTAACCTTACTCCCTGCTAGCCTATAGTAACCTCCCTATCCCCGTCACGTCCCTTCTAGCTAGTCAGCCTGATGGGGCCACTTCCCTGTTCCCTTAGTCTCCGTCTGTCTCAGCCAGGGAGTGGTAGTAGGAAGACCAACCGCTCAGCTGACTGATTACACATAACTCGAGGGGTGTTCCTCTCCTCCAAGGCTGCATCAGGCTGGCGGCACTTGTAGACGATTGTTTGTCTAACCTTTGGTTCCGTGTGGTGCAGCACAGAGCAGAGCGGAGGAGTTCATTGAACTCCAGTGGCTCGCTCCATGTGCTAGCTGGAGGCAGGCCAAGACAATCCAGCTCAGCCTGCACTGTAAACACAAGTATTAGCCCTGCTGCCTGCCTGCAGCCTGTGATCTTTCGCTCCACAGCTCAGCGCTAAGCAAACAGACAACACCCTCTCCACCTCTCCTCACACACTTCTCGCTACACCTCCCGTTCCTCTTCTTTCTTACCTCGCTCTATTCCCATCCACCGTCTCTCCCTCCCTTGCTCCCATTCTCTCCATCTTCCCCTATTCCCCCCGCCACCTCTCTCCCTTCATTCCCTCCGCACCCAGGAAACGGGAGGGAGAGCCAGGGGAAGTATCAGAGCTTTTGCTTCCAAACCAGTACAGAGGAGGAAAACAAGGAAGTATTTGGGGTCAAAGTACATTTGAACAAATTGGGTCCCCTATTTTTAGGATTAGGGGTTAGGTTTAGGTTTATGGTTAGAATTAGGGTTAGAGGTTTGTGGTTAGGCAAAATAGGATTTTCAATGGGAATCAATTGTGTGTCCCTACAAGGTTAGTAAAACATGAGTGTGTGTGTCACTGTACTTTTTGAGACTAGGGTGGGGCAGTAATAATAAATAATAATATGCCATTTAGCAGACGCTTTTATCCAAAGCGACTTACAGTCATGCGTGCATACATTTTTTTTTGTGTATGGGTGGTCCCGGGGATCGAACCCACTACCTTGGCGTTACAAGCGCCGTGCTCTACCAGCTGAGCTACAGAGGACCACAGTACTTAGTGTTCTTTCTTTACATTCAGCGACAGACACGAGGGGATCATGTGCATGATGACAGTACTCTCTCGTGACAGACTGGATTTGGGACTGCACCGTAATATTTGACTCTGGGTGCAGAAATTACCATGACAGGTACACATGTTCTGACGGTAGCGGTTTCAGGGGCAGTCCGCCAATCAGGGCGTTAGGGGCGGCCCCCCACTTGTGATTGGTCAAACTTTGATTATTTTTTATATACAAAGTGTACAAAACATTATGAACACCTCCCGAATATTGAGTTGCGTAAATAAATTCTAACAGCACAAAGTAAATGGACCGTCCTGGGGAGATGAAATGTGCATCCATTCAGTCAGAACTTCTGGGTCTGCTCTAGTCTCCTTTTCCCAATGAGTCTCTCACACCAGACGGCTTACTTCTGAATACATCTGCCCTATCAGGTACAGATGGCACTAAACCAAAAAGCTAATTGTAATTAACTTGTAAATAAATAATCATAACAGTTGTGGGTAACTGGGACCTGATAAACCGGACAACTACATCCAACAAGAGTCGAAGGACAGAGGGATACACTAGCTAGAACCTTCTCATCCCGGATCTGACAGGACAAAAAAAAGCATGTCCAATTGTATTGTTTCCCCCGGTGTTCATCATGTTATACTGTAGGTCACATGTGTGGACTAAAACAGCTTAAAACCAGGTGTATCACAAAACATGATCATATTAATTAGTTAGCTACACTAATTTTGAGAAACATTGAGAAATAGTTTGGTAGATCTTTTGGTCAAATTAACCAGTTATCTACCTGGTAGCTTGCTTGCTAGTTAACTCTAATTTCAAGTCTTTCTAAACTAATATCTAACTCGGAAATATGAAGTTATTTCAGAATGAAAATTAGCTGGCTAGCGCATCATGTTTTCTGACATGTTAGCTAGCTATCCCCAATTAGATAACGTGTTTTAACTTGCGTCTGCATACTTGTTGCGTTCTCCCTGGTGTACAAGCTCGTTCTTTCGTGAGCTGGTTGCTCATTCTAAATAGTATAATCAAATCTGTTCAAAACAGTGGCAGCGTGCAACAGTGGTAATTTGTTTTTTGCATGCAAAAGTCAAATACGTGTATTTATGCTGTTGTTCAAAATGCACAGATCGCTTTCTAGATCTTCTCAAAGAAACTACCGGTAGTTCGAAAAAGTACCATCATATTTCTGTCATGCTACTTTGTTGACAACTCCAACCACCTCGCGCCCCGGGTATTCACCCAATCAGCGGCCGCCACGGCGTTTCAGTCTTAACACCAGGGATAGTTTCAGTCTGCCGCAAACACAGTGTGTCTGTGTGTGTGTCCTAACAGTCTGAGATATGGCTTTTGGTCAGTCTGAGATATGGCTTTTGGTCAGTCTGAGATATGGCTTTTGGTCAGTCTGAGATATGGCTTTTTCTTTGCAACTCTGCCTAGAAGGTCAGCATCCTGGAGTCGCCTCTTCACTGTTGTCGTTGAGACTGGTGTTTTGCGGGTACTATTTAATGAAGCTGCCAGTTGAGGACCTGTGAGGCGTCTGTTTCTCAAACTAGACACTAATGTATTTGTCCTCTTGCTCAGTTGTGCACCGGGGCCTCCCACTCCTCTTTCTATTCTGGTTAGAGACAGTTTGTGCTGTTCTGTGAAGGGAGTAGTACACAGCGTTGTACGAGATCTTCAGTTTCTTGGCAATTTCTCACATGGAATAGCCTTAATTTCTCAGAACAAGAATATAATGACGCATTTCAGAAGAAAGTTATTTGTGTATGAGTGCCGTTCAGAGGGTGAATGGGCAAGACAAAATATTTAAGTGCCTTTGAAAGTGGGATGGTAGTAGTTGCCAGGCACACCAGTTTGAGTGTGTCAAGAACTGCAATGCTGCTGGGTTTTTCACACTCAACAGTTTCCTGTGTGTATCAAGAATGGTCCACCTCACAAAGGACATCCAGCCAACTTGACAAAACTGTGGGAAGCATTGAAGTCAACATGGGCCAGCATCCCTGTGGAACGCTTTTGACACCTTGTAGAGCAAGCTGGTCTCAGAGCATTTCGTATTATTCTTTACGTAAGTCTGAGACACTCTGTATGATATGTTACGTTTCATATGGTATGTATTAATTTGTGGTTGTCCATCACCCATTTCGTATGATATGTTACGAATTACAATTCGTATTATGTTACGAATTTGCAAAACGTACAATGTCACGAATTAGAAAAATTCTCAATAATTTATGAATTTGAAAAAAACGTATGATATGTTACGAATTCTAGCTAGGTGGCTAATTAGTTAGGTTAGGGGTTAAGGTTAAGAGTTAGGTTAAAGGGTTAGGGTGTGCTAAAAGGGTTATGGGAAGGGGAAGGGTTAGCGAACATGCTAAGTAGTTGCAAAGTAGCAAAAAAGTATTAAGTAGTTGAAAAGTTGCTAATTAGCTAAAATTCTAAAGTTGTCAGTGATGAGATTCAAACTCGCAACCTTTGGGTTGCTAGACGTTTGCGTTATACGCCCACCCATCCACCCCGATCAACCACCCTTATGTAACCATACCAAACATAACATATCATACTAATTAGTGTCTCGGATTTACATTTACTATGTTATGTCTAGTCTATGAGAGCAGGCTGTGTAGAGTCCATGCCCCAACAAAGTTAAGCTGTTTTGAGGGCAAAAGGGGGTGCACAACTCAATATTAGGAAGGTGTTCCTAAATGTTTTGTACACTCAGTGTAATCTACAATGTATAATGGACATGTCATTATGTCAGGACAACGTATGTCTATAAAATGGACAGTTTATGTCTGTAGGTTTTAGATCAATACTTACTCGTTTTCAAGCAGTGTCATACACACGACCTCTTTGATGCCAGGATTGTTGGCCTTTTCACAGGAGCAGTTCTGGAGGTTCCAGGTAGCCACCCTGACCACCGCCTTCCCTTCCCGCATCCCCGACGGAGGCTCTACGTTGGGCCGCACAGACATTATCCGAGTCGGCCCCCCAGGTGGAAGATCCAGATCCTCACTCCGGAGACTGAACGATGTGGGGCTCGGATGAGACTTGGTGGTGTATGTCAACCCCCCGTTGGTATTGGTGGAAGGTGTTCTGGAACGCTCCACGAACACTTGAAAGCGGATTTTGTCCAATAGAGACGAGTTTATGTGATTGACCCTCACCAAGTCTTCGATGCTTTTAAACGGACCGTTTTCTATCCTGTATTCTACTATGTTCTTCGCTACTTTATCTGTGATGCCACGGATGCTCATGAGCTGCGCCGGTGTGGCGGTGTTAATGTTCATACCTGTGCATGACAGGTATGGTTCGAAGTCTTTACGCTGAGACGACGGCGAGTGTTGGGACGAGCTCGTCCTGCTCGAGACGCATATTTCCAGTCTGATGATCTCCAGTTTGCCGGCACCAATTCCGCTCACGAGAGCCAAGTCCTCTACCTTTTTAAACCCCGCAATGCAGTCCCGATACTGCACGATATTCTGCGCTACCATGCGGTTCACTCCGGGTAGAGTCATCAGCTCCTCCTCGGTGGCGGTGTTGATATTCAACCGCTCCTGGTTCACGAGGATGTGGCTGAAGTTGCACGCGGCGCTAAATTTGCGCTTGCTGTTACTGAAATCCGTAGGGTCTTTGGGGATCGAGCGGTGGCACCCCAAATTCCCACCCATGGCTGCGGCTCAGTTGGCAGTGCAATTTACTGTGGCTTGGAACAGTCTAAACCGTGGGTAGACCCGGCAGAGCCGCGAAGGCAGCCGCACCACAGCAGCAGGCGCGCAACGTGGAAAAGTAGCCTACAGTGTGATTGATCGACTCCTGCTCAGATACATGCCCTGCATGCAAGAAAGTTGTAGACGTGACAGTTTTAATTTACAGACATATGAGCCGTAGTACGTTTTATCGTCTGTTTGTTTTTTCGGGATTAAAATAGATAGAAAATATGCACCAGACAGGTTTACGCACAAAACAGCAGTTCGACTCGGTTCCCCTCGCAGGTCCAATTCTTTAGCCCTTTAGCTGTCTATCTCATTTTTGTCACCAGCCTACTGGTGTTATTTCCTTGCTGAATGTTCAGGTATATTAACCGTCCACACCGGTCAGCTTGCCTAGAGGAACTGTCGGTCAACAGTTGCCTGCTGATGCTGCAGCACCGTGTTCGCGTTAAACGCCAGCTGGTCTCATCGTCACACCAGGGGGGCGTGGCTCTAACCTGACTGACGAATCCGTTTTTCTGTCCACATGTTCTACTCTGTCCTTGAAGATGACTTCAGATCTGATGCCGTGTACATTAGAACACATGCTTAAATTAAAATGGTTACAATCTAAAGAGAGAAGAGCTGTCAAAATTTAGATATCTCAATACAGGCTATCACATGTAAAATGTAGCCTAATAGTTTAGGCTAGGCTACTTTCACTTGCATAAAGAACATTCCTTTACAAAAGGATTAATCAACTGTGGACTGTGGAGAGGTATAATCCATTGTATGTGTTATAAGGAATATTACTTCATCAACAGGTTATAAAACACTTAATCCACATCAAAATCCTAAAATTTGATTTTCTATTAAATCTCCTAATCTGTTGGTCTCTGTTTGACACCGCTGAAGCGGGTCAGAAGGTTACACAAGTGGGTACACAGGACTTATTTCGATTAAGTAGGCAGTCTACATACAACGTGCATGTTGCCCAAGGTGCTCTTTATGAAAAGGAGAAGTGCTCATGATAATGCTAAGGTACAGGACTGTTTTGCTAGCACAGACTGGAATATGTTCCGGGATTCTTCCGATGGCATTGAGGAGAACACCACATCAGTCACTGGCTTCATCAATAAGTGCATCGATGATGTCATCCCCACAGTGACCGTACGTACATACCCCAACCAGAAGCCATGGATTACAGGCAACATCCGCACTGAGCTAAAGAGTAGAGCTGCCGCTTTCAAAGAGCGGGACTCTAACCCGGACGCTTATAAGAAATCCCGCTTTGCCCTCCGACGAACCATCAAACAGGCAAAGCGTCAATACAGGACTAAGATTGAATCGTACTACACCGGCTCTGACGCTCGTCGAAGGTGGCAGGGCTTGCAAACTATTACAGACTACAAAGGGAAGCACAGCCGCAAGCTGCCCAGTGACACAAGCCTACCAGACGAGCTAAATTACTTCTATGCTCGTTTCGAGGCAAGCAACACTGAAGCATGCATGAGAGCATCAGCTGTTCCGGACGACTGTGTGATCACGCTCTCCGTAGCCAATGTGAGTAAGACCTTTAAACAGGTCAACATTCACAGGGCCAGACAGATTACCAGGAAGTGTACCAGGAAGTGTCTTCACTGACATTTTCAACCTGTCCCTGACTGAGTGTGGAATACCAACATGTTTCAAGCAGACCACCATAGTCCCTGTGCCCAAGAACACTAAGGTAACCTGCATAAATGACTACCGACCCGTAGCTCTCACATCTGTAGCCATGAAGTGCTTTGAAAGGCTGGTCATGGTTCACATCAACACCATTATCCCAGAAACCCTAGACCCACTCCAATTTGCATACCAACCCCCCCATACGCACACAAAGCTTATTTCTCTCAAACTTTGTGCACAAATTTGTTTACCTCCCTGTTAGTGAGCATTTTAGCCTTTGTCAATATAATCCATCCACCTGACAGGTGTCCATATCAAGAAGCTGATTAAACAGCATGATCATTATACAGGTGCACCTTGTTCTGGGGACAATAAAAGGCCACTCTAAAATGTGCAGTTTTGTCACACAACACAATGCCACAGATGTCTCAAGTGTACAATTGTCATAATGACTGCAGGAATGTCAACCAGAGCTGTTGCCAGAGAATTCAATGTTCATTTCCCTACCATAAGCCACCTCCAACGTCGTTTTAGAGAATTTGGCAGTACGTCCAATTGGCCTCACAACCGCAGACCGTGTGTAACCACGCCAGCCCAGGACCTCCACATCCAGCTTCTTCACCTGCGGGATCGTCTAAGGGGAGGGGGGGTGGGGTGCTGAGGAGTATTTCTGTCTGTAATAAAGGCCTTTTGTGAGGAAAAACTCATTCTGATTGGCTGGGCCTGGCTCCCCATTGGGTGGGCCTGGCTCCCAAGTGGGTGGGCCTATGCCCTCAAAGGCCCACCCATGGCTGCACCCCTGCCCAGTCATGTGAAATCCATAGATTAAATGTATTTCAATTGACTGATTTAGTGACTGACTGTAACGCAGCAAAATCTTTGAAATTGTTGCATGTTGCGTTCATATTTTTGTTCAATATACTATGTGTAACATGACTTTTTACACACAGCCACCAACAAATACTACTCGAACGTGTCTCCATGTTGTTCACAGTCACAGAGGCCCCTACGTATTCTCAGTTTTGCATTTCAAATAGTGTTACAACACTTAATTTATTTTAGGTAAAAGAAATACACAGATATGCGTGCACTGTGCAAGCAGGGATATAATATAAATTGGTATTTCAAAGCTTCAAATAGCCCACAGCCACCAGGCTCTCTCTCTCTAAAATGGAAATAAATTAGCTAGGTCCCCGTTTCGTCCCTCTCCATTCAAATAGAAATATGCAGACAACAGAACAACCAATGAGAGAGAGGTGCTGAAGATTTTTACATAACATGATGCATTGTGGCCAGTTTCAATGTACAGCAAGGCTAAGTAATTCAATTCTGTCTCTCTACATTACAGGTTTTTTCACCTCTGATTTGATTAGAATCTCATTTGCATTTTAGATGAGCCAAAATGGGATAATGTTGGATTTCATCTCTAGCGACATAAAGTTGGTGATCAAAAAGCTATTGAAATGTATAACACTTTCTGAACTACATGTATGTAATGCTGTGAGGGTTCAGCATAACAAAGCAGCGGACTACCCTTTTGGATCCGTGTATGCAGGCTTTTGCTCTAGCTCTGCTCTAAGTACACCTGATTCAGCAAATCTAGGCCACCCCTGCCCAGGAATCTCCCTGGCATAAACCAGGAAGCTGTAGACAGGAAGCTATCTGATCGCCATGCAGCCTACACCAGTACAGTACCCTCACCAGTACTGATGGGGAAAGCCATGCATGCAGTGTTCACATCACACCTCTTTATATAGCATCAGAGTGTTTCATGACATGGCTCAAAGTCAGAACACTTCCATGTTCATTTCAACCTGGCTCTTATTACGCAATACCAAGGTCAGAATCACTGAGAAGAAAACACCAACAGGTAATACATCTGTATGATGTCTACAGATGATAAAAACCAGAAAACAAGATGTACCAAAACAAACAAAGTGAACACAGCCAAAAATAGCTGAGAAGATTTAGATATAATAAGTGATGAACAGACAGATGTCAAAGTGCCATCTTCCTCTGCCAGTAACCCTGTGCTCTGTTCCATGCCACTTCTTTGCCAATATTACTAATCCTCTAGCTGTGGCAGCCAAGGCTCCTGGCCCCACTTGACTTGCAGAGAGAAGACTGGAGGTTGGTCTACAGAGCATGGAGCTGGAGTGTGACCAGAGGACAACCAACATCTTGTCTTCTTAACCCCTATTCAACTTCTCTCAATTGCTCTGATTAAATCACCACTAAAACTAACTTGCCTATGTGGACACAGACACGTATACGAAGTGTGTCACAGTTGGCAAGACTGGTGCTAGCACTGCCAAGGTAGTGGGTTCAATTCCCACAGGGATTACATACTAAAAATGTATGCACTCACCAACTGTAAGTGGCTTTGGATGCAGGTATCTAGAACCTAAAAGGGTTATTCGGCTGTCCACATACGAGAACCATTTGGAGAACCCTTTTTGAGTTCCAGGTATAACCCTTTTGGGTTCCATGCAGAACCTTTTTCACAGAGGGTTCAAGATGGACAATTCACAATTCAGATCTTTTTTCCATTAATCGGTCTTTTGACCAATCACATCAGATCTTTTTCAGAGCTGATCTGATTTTTCAAAAGACCAATTAGTGAAGAAAATATCAGAATTGGGCTGCTTGTGTAAACGCAGTCAGAGATGCACAAAGACACACAGACACAATCATTGTCTGGTCCAATGACGTAATGGGATTCTGGCTAACAAAAGGCCCGTCTCTGTGGTGGCAGGTGGTGAAACGGTGCAGACACTCAGACAGAATAGAATAGAATCCGGTCCCTGATCCCTTAATGGGTCCAGAGACTAACGTACTGCTATGCAACCATACTGCGTGGCACAATGAGAGAGAGAGAAATAGAGAGAGAGTGAGTGTGGCACACCAAGCGAGTGCACTATGTGTGTTGGCTGGGCTCCCCGTAGTGTGCCATCAAACCCCTGCAACTTATCCAGAACGCTGCAGTCCGCCAGGTGTTCAACCTTCCCAAGTTCTTCCATGTCACCCCGCTCCTCCGCACACTCCGCTGGCTTCCAGTCGAAGCACGCATCCACTACAAGGCCATGGTGCTTGCCTACGGAGCAGCAAGAGGAACTGCCCCTTCCTACCTTCAGGCTATGCTCAAACCCTACACCCCAACCAGAGTACTCCATTCTGCCACCTTTGGTCTCTTGGCTCTCCCACCCTTACGGGACGGCAGCTCCAGCTCAGCCCAGTCAAAGCTCATCTCTGTCCTGGCACCCCAATGGTGGAACCAGCTTCCCCCTGAAGCTAGCACAGCAGAGTCCCTGCCCATCTTCCGAAAACGTCTGAGACCCTACCTCTTCAAAGACTATCTTAAATAATTCCACAGCACTCCCCCTCGAAAATGTGTGCGTGTACTGAATGTGTGTGTGTGTGTGTGTGTGTGGAACAGCAAGTGTGTGTCACACAGTGTGTGTGTGTTTATGTGTTGCCTTGTCCAAGCCATGGGAACACAGAGAAAAGAGCTTAAACTTGTTGACAGCCGCAGCGGTAATTCTTCTCCCTCTGTTGTCTGTCTGCTTGGACCCACTCCAGTACACCACACACACACAGAGCTCCAAAAAACCAAAGGAGGTCATTGTCAAAACGAGCTATTAAGCAGAACAGACTGTGCAAGCCAAGTCAGGGGACTGCATTTAGCAAGAGCCCTTGTGTTTAAACAGCTATGGAACAGTATTTGGCAAAAATGAGGTCTCAGGGGTAATAGACTAGAGAAAGGCACGGAGTGGTGTGGACAGCGAGGGAGATCGGAGTATCGTACGGTGTTATGTAACAAAGATTGGATCCAGTTTCCCATGGACCGGGCAGCAAGAGACTGCTGATGCCAGTGGTATAGCATTAGTAACCACTCCACTGAGGCATAGAGCTGAATAGGGCACTGTAAATAGTCAGGGATCTTTATACCTAGAGTGTCTAGAGAAAGCCCACAACTGAGGCAGGCCTCAAAGTGACAATACACAGAGATTACAGAAAAGCTGAGGAAGATATATTTCTCTGTTTCTTCATTGCTCCCAAGCAGGTCAATACAGTAGATGTGTGATCAAAATGCACTATGCCCAACTGAAATTTTATGCAATTACTTTCAGTGGAGTAATTGGCTATTATCCTCAGTGCAATAGAAATGATTAAAACCTGGTTTGTAGGTACGTTCATTCTGGACTGCATGGCTCCAGGGCTGCTGACTGAGCACATGGCCAGCAGGATGTGAACCTTGACCTTTGTCCAGTTTGACTTGGCTGGGATGATGTGGTCAACAGACAGACACCAAGGACTAACGCCAACACAGCTTTCTGTGTCAAAGGGTGTCGGTCCACAGTGGACTCAATATCTATTGGCAGGCGTTTACTGCTTAACTATTACGATCAGTCAATTCCTAGATCACCGTCGTCTCTTTTCCAATAGTTCATTATTTGGTAACACTTTACTTGACACCCAGCGTCATAACACGTTATTATGACACGTCATAACTGTGTCATAATATGTCAACTGCTGACATAACTTGTCATAATATGGTCATAACACTGTCATGACACATATGTAGAGCTGTTGTGACATATATTGCGTTGTTTTATGGCTGGTTATGACACCTACATAAGATTGTCAAAACCCACAAAACCTACAACACAAGGCAAAACATTCCATTACACCATTGCCTACTTGTCAACAGTATGTTATTTTATATAACTTTTTCTGAAATTGACCATATTAAATTGTCATTGTAATTGCGCACACATTGATGCCAGACATGCACCTACCACAATGCTCTGTTTCTGATGACTGGGATGAATGCAGGAGCAGATTTCAGGAGCAGGACAAGACACCCTCTTTTTGACTGATGACTGACATAAGGGCATGTACGTGATAGGCCTGGCTGGCTTATATGATTGGGATGGTCATAATGCTTCTTGACAGTGTCATAAAGTGCATTTTCTTAGTCTAAGTAAATATGATTAAACACACGACTGTAGAAAATTCATTACAACAAAAGACTTAACAAACTTTCAAATGAAAGGAAAGTTCTTGGCAGGGAAAAAACATTTGAATACATTTGGGTTGAGACACTTATGTGGGTGTCATAACCAGCCATAAAATAACACAATATATGTCACAACAGGTGAGCAAGTAACAGCAAATATACAACAGAATATGCTTTACAGAACAGAGTTATAATCTTCAGGGGCTTCAGTTTAACTTTTTCTTTGCTGGCAGACAATCTTGGGAGACAGTCCAATGCATGGCCTACATCCCTGGCTCCGCGAATGGTCAGTCAACACCACGCTATGTGGGCTGAAACATTGGACCTTTAGTGGTCTGTTCAGATTGGTCAAGGCACCAACCACCTGGATAACCAGGTAAAACCCTTGACCAATCAGCAAGTAGAAAGGTGGGCAAACATAGGCAGCTGACAGTGGAGCTGTGGCGTGATTCTAGAGTGGCTGGGGCAGTGTGTGAGTTCCACACAGCAGTGGGGAGTCCAAAGGGACACTTTTTGTTTGAATAAACCAGAAATAAAAAAAGTACAAACAAGAAAACGTAAACTATACAGGGTTCTAGGAATTTGGACAATGACAAAAGAAAATAGTCCAAGTCAGCTTATTTCAGCTTGTAGGCCTTGATCAAGGAATTCCTGTAAGCCACTTACATTAGACGAGAGACTTTAGTCTCTTTCACCTGATGTGGGTAAAAGGCATCAAAAGATAACCAGCAGGACTCATACAGAATCTGAGTGCATTTCTCCACTCAGCAGGATTCAGGTTTGGAGCACACCATGATGAGATGATCAGGTAATCAGGTCTAAAGAGCAGTATGTTCAAGCGCACAGAGAAAAAGCCTGTGATAAGACTGATCAATCATAGCCTGGAAACTCCTGAGATATAACCCATGACTGTTTGGCAGGGTTCCCCAACTGGCAAGGTGCTTTTATTTGGGCCCCCAATTTTTTTGAGCCAATTTTTTTCGTTGCAGAATTCTCATTGTTGGACCTAAGACTGTAAAACCCCAGGAAATCAGCTCCAAGTGATTTTAGGTTTGGAAATCTGTTCCCAGGTATTCCCACTCATAATAGAGAAATGTGTGATAGTATAACATTTAAGCAAGGTTTGAAATACATTTACGTCATTTAGCAGACACTCTTATCCAGAGCGACTTACAAATTTGTGCATTCACCTTATAGCCAGTGGGATAACCACTTTACTATTTAAAAAAAATATTATTGGGTGGTGGGGTGGGGTAAGGGGGGGTAGAAGGATTACTTTATCCTATCCCAGGTATTCCTTAAAGAGGTGGGGTTTCAAGTGTCTCCGGAAGGTGGTGAGTGACTCCGCTGTCCTGGCGTCGTGAGGGAGCTTGTTCCACCATTGGGGTGCCAGAGCAGCGAACAGTTTTGACTGGGCTGAGCGGGAACTGTGCTTCCGCAGAGGTAGGGGGGCCGGCAGGCCAGAGGTGGATGAACGCAATGCCCTCGTTTGGGTGTATAATAATTATATTTTGGTCAAATATATCTGTTTGGGCGTCTTGTTGTCAATTTACAGTCTACAAATTATTTGTAATTATGTTCCGGCCCCCAGACCATCTGCTCAAGAAAACAAATCGTCTTAAACTGAATCTAGTTGATGATCCCTGCTGTATGGGATATGACGGAGTCCGTAGTTATTCACTGCCCCCTGCTGGTGAGATATAGCGTGCATCTTGGTGAGGAGGACAAATCGCCGAAGACAGCTTATGGCTTTTAATTTGACTCGAAGGTGAGCTAAGCCACGTCTTACCACAGTATTTCCTTTCCATCTTAACAAAAACCTTCTTAACAAAAAACGTTGATTTCAATAAAACCACGTTGGGTTGTATCATCACAAGTTTATTATGTGACTATAAAAACACAACAAAAGACAAATAAAAAATACAGAGATGCAGTACATGAACATAATTAAATGTGATGTAAGGGAAAGGAACCCCATAGTTGTTTATTACAGACAATATAGACTTGTTTATTTACAGTCAATGGAAATTGTAAGTAACAACAATAACAACAACAGGGTTGTGTTAACGGGTTGGGTCAACAACCATGCATTCCTCCCCACAGTCTTCTAAAACAGGGTTTCCTAGCCGTGGTCAAGGGGGCCTACTGTGTGTCAGCTGGAGTGAAATCCTGTATGCACAGTAGACCTCCAAGATCAGAATGGGAAACACCTGCAAACAAACATGAAACGAATAATGAACAAACGATTACTGTAGCAGGGCCAATATAATAGAGAACCAAAAATGTAAAACAGACAAAATAATAATAAATGAAACATTCTAACATGACTGAAGTTATACAATGGGGTCCATGGCTAGATCATTTAAATTACAAGAGATGGAAGAGCATATCATTTTGGGATGAGGGTAAAAAAAACAAAAAACAAAAGCGATGACTAAATAACTGAAAGAACAAAACCGTTATAAAACAAACGCCTGAGGTGTGTAGCTTGAGGTGAGTAGCTTCCTACTTCACCGTTTGGTCATTTGGCGTTAAATAGAACACTACAACATAGCAGTGCAGTCTGTCTCCAAGGTCATCTAACTAGAAAGAGAAAAAGAAAGAAAGAACAGTCTTGTTGCATTCTGGGGTTTAAAAAGAAATGAAAATCCTCTCCGAAATCATGAAAGAGCTGATAACTGTGTGTTTTGTTTTTCTGTGTGTGAGACTGTATGTGTGAGACTGTGTGCTTGAGAAATGTGAACCACAAAACATGATTGTACAACCATCTAACATGCCCATTTCAGGAAGAATAAGAAAGGTCTTTGGGGAGGAGAGAGAGAGAGAAAGGTAAAAGAAATTAGAACTAATATATAGTGATGGAGCATGTCCCAGGACTGAGCCTGTCTGAAAGTGAATCTAATGGAGGACCCTCTTTCTCTCCCCCAGTTAGAACCCACTTCCCCCAGACAGACCACGTTGCTCCTTCACACATACACACAGTAACAGGTTGTTGGTCAACAGGCAAACTGACGGTCCAGGCCGGTAAATTGGCAACTAATACATTGTTACACGGTGGTTCTCCTGCAATACTATTAAAATATCTTCTTCTTTTTGTTCTTTTCCAAGGTCCTGTAGGGGCAGAGAGAGAGAGAGAGAGATGTTGATTAAGAGGCAGAGCTCTTCATAAGGAACTGTGTATACAGTATTCGCTGCAGTGTGTGATATCCAAGCAGCACTTTGGCTGAGCACTTTGCAGTTTTCAGCCTTTCAACAGGTGTGTATTGTCTAAAAGGGTGTGTTTTGATCTCTGCCCTTTCCCAACCCTTCAGACAAATCTGTTTCTCAAAAAATTGACACTAAGTAATATTCCATCATATTCTACGAAGGTACAGGATGAGGTGAGGAGTAGAAAAATAAATACTGTATTATACGACACCACAAAAATACAGTGGGGAAAAAAAGTATTTAGTCAGCCACCAATTGTGCAAGTTCTCCCACTTAAAAAGATGAGAGAGGCCTGTCATTTTCATCATAGGTACACATCAACTATGACAGACAAAATGAGAAAAAAAAATATCCAGAAAATCACATTGTAGGATTTTTAATGTATTTATTTGCAAATTATGGTGGAAAATAAGTATTTGGTCAATAACAAAAGTTTCTCAATACTTTGTTATATACCCTTTGTTGGCAATGACACAGGTCAAACGTTTTCTGTAAGTCTTCACAAGGTTTTCACACACTGTTGCTGGTATTTTGGCCCATTCCTCCATGCAGATCTCCTCTAGAGCAGTGATGTTTTGGGGCTGTCGCTGGGCAACACGGACTTTCAACTCCCTCCAAAGATTTTCTATGGGGTTGAGATCTGGAGACTGGAGACCTTCGTTGCCCGGGCGGTGTGTTTAGGATCATTGTCATGCTGAAAGACCCAGCCACGTTTCATCTTCAATGCCCTTGCTGATGGAAGGAGGTTTTCACTCAAAATCTCACAATACATGGCCCTATTCATTCTTTCCTTTACACGGATCAGTCGTCCTGGTCCCTTTGCAGAAAAACAGCCCCAAAGCATGATGTTTCCACCCCCGTGCTTCACAGTAGGTATGGTGTTCTTTGGATGCAACTCAGCATTCTTTGTCCTCCAAACACGACGAGTTGAGTTTTTACCAAAAAGTTATATTTTGGTTTCATCTGACCATATGACATTCTCCCAATCCTCTTCTGGATCATCCAAATGCACTCTAGCAAACTTCAGACGGGCCTGGACATGTACTGGCTTAAGCAGGGGGGACACGTCTGGCACTGCAGGATTTGAGTCCCTGGCGGCGTAGTGTGTTACTGATGGTAGGCTTTGTTACTTTGGTCCCAGCTCTCTGCAGGTCATTCACTAGGTCCCCCCGTGTGGTTCTGGGATTTTTGCTCACCGTTCTTGTGATCATTTTGACCCCACGGGGTGAGATCTTGCGTGGAGCCCCAGATCGAGGGAGATTATCAGTGGTCTTGTATGTCTTCCATTTCCTAATAATTGCTCCCACAGTTGATTTCTTCAAACCAAGCTGCTTACCTATTGCAGATTCAGTCTTCCCAGCCTGGTGCAGGTCTACAATTTTGTTTCTGGTGTCCTTTGACAGCTCTTTGGTCTTGGCCATTGTGGAGTTTGGAGTGTGACTGTTTGAGGTTGTGGACAGGTGTCTTTTATACTGATAACAAGTTCAAACAGGTGCCATTAATACAGGTAACGAGTGGAGGACAGAGGAGCCTCTTAAAGAAGAAGTTACAGGTCTGTGAGAGCCAGAAATCTTGCTTGTTTGTAGGTGACCAAATACTTATTTTCCACCATAATTTGCAAATAAATTCATTAAAAATCCTACAATGTGATTTTCTGGAATTTGTTTTCTCAATTTGTCTGTCATAGTTGACGTGTACCTATGATGAAAATTACAGGCCTCTCATCTTTTTAAGTGGGAGAACTTGCACAATTGGTGGCTGACTAAATACTTTTTTCCCCCACTGTAGGTTGAACAATTGTTCATGGTTGACTCCATGTAATACTGTTCAATAGAAATGTATGTGTTGTAGTAGTGTGTTGTACCTGGAGGTGTCTAGTTTCTGTTGTTCCAGCACCCTCTGCTGCGCCTCCCAGTGGCTCTTCTCATCCTCCAGCTGGCGTCTCTTCTCCTCCAGCTCCTTGTGCTGGGCCTCCAGGTTCTTCTTCATCTGCTCGTGGCGCCGCTGGAGCTGCAGACAGGATACAGGACAGTTTGCACCATTTGCATGGCTGGAGTTGTGGGTGTGTATATATATGTTTGTGTGTTATATTCTTGTGTGCGCGTGCACGCATATACAGTATGTGTGTGTGTGTGTGTGTGTGACTGAGTATGATGTAATCACAGCTAGGACCATATTAAAACAACATTTCATCACATCTGTTGCTAAGAATCAGAGTTGGTGATGACTTGAAAGCGTTCAGTTATTCCCTTGGTGATTCTAAATCATAAGAATACATTGACATTTGAATATGATGATATCACATTTAAATAGAGCAACTTCAGTGGAATGTTTTGAATTTAGAATGTTTGGTTGTAAGGTGCCAATGTTGATTTGGAACTCAGATTGGTGGCAACACCCCAAGACTAGACGTGTGACATGTTTCTCCTATCTTAGCTTGATTCATTTCTCAAAAATGAGTGACTTCATTCAGCAATTTGTCCAGGCTGTACCATGGATGGCATCATGGATAGCAGAGGTTGAGGGGGACAGCCCGGTTTCTGGCAGCGTGAGCCGTACTGGACGTCCCGGCTCAGACAGGTGGCCATGCTCCTTGAACACAGCTAGCACCTGTCTGAGCAGGAGCAGAACCGTCTGGTTGACTGGTACACGGAGGTGAGGAGTATGTTTCTCTTTTACAGAGCAACAGTGAGATAGACAATGGACAGAATCATGCAGCATGAGAGGAGAAAGGCTTTGGAGTGGGAGGAGTGACCTGCAGTGTCTCTTTTCTGATGAGAAACTGGAAGCCATTCTGAGGGCTTCCTGTCTGCCTCTGAATCATCCTCTGATTGACAGCTCAAGCCCTCTATGGACTGTACCCATGTTGAATTACTAATGATGCATTTTGCAGTAGTAATGTAAAGTAAAATAAGACCTATTATCTATTTCTCTGTTAATAAATTAAATTAAAATGTAACCATTCAAAATTGTGGTGTGTCTTTTTAGTGAGATTGCTCTATGGAAAATGAATGAATAAACAAGGGACACACAAATGGAGTATTTTCAGTGATTTGTGTGAAGGTGTTCTGTTAGGTTCCAGTACCTCTTGCTCAGAGTCTTTGAGCTTCTGGATCTTCTCCTTGACCTTCATCTCAAACACCTGTTCCATTTCCATCTCCATCTTCTTCATCTTGGCCACATGCTCCCTCCTCTCCTCCTCCATCTGGGCCAGGGGACTCCTGCAGGGTTGAGGCAAGTACACACACAACATCCATCAGGCTAAAGCCTTGCACCCCAGCCCTAGCCCAGAGTAGTCAAACTCAGACTTTGGGCCAGGGTGGAAATTCCTGTCACGATCTCTGTTGCATACACTTATGCCTGGAGGAGGATGAGGAGGAGCAGGGGAGAGGAAGATCCCTGGATGTGGAAGACCCAGCGATTCAATAGCCATTTCTGTCTATGTTAGTAAAGCCAAGCCATTGCGTCGCTGAGTTAGTGAACGTCACCAACAAGTCACCAACTAGCTCTACTGGTACGGATGCTGAGTGAAGCTCACGAAGAAAGCAAGAGCCTAATCACAGGACCACAAATACGATTTTCCAGGAAGACTATTGGAGAGCATTCTACCAACACGTATTCAATGAAGATTTCTGGGCAGTTTGCTAGAGTGCCGTAGAATGATATCATCAATTTCATGACCTGGTAGGGGCATCTAGCATAAAGTAAAGAGCAGCATCTTTATGCAACACAGATATATGTATGAGGAAGAGGGAAAAACAGAGAGGAGAGAGAGTAAAAACATAGCTAACGTAAGGGGTTCTTGAAGAACTGAAATGACACTTACATGCCTTCATTTGTGTCAAATCTAAAAAAACAAACAGAAACATACACACACTTAGCATGCTGATATTATGATGACCATGCGTTAGAGTGCTATTCGCTAGCTAATGAATGCTGGTGGTTACTGTGATATAACAGTGCATCATTTTAGTGAGGTTCTCTGTACTTGGCTGTGAATTAGCAGTGGCTCAGGGTTATCAGACTGTGTTAGATCCAGCTGTGTGTGGGTGACTGTTAGTCCCTGTGATCAGGGGAGAGGATTGTGTTAGTGCAGGGCCTCGTCACCTTCCCTTCATCCACGCTGATACAGAAGACCTGGAATGGAGAGAAATGGAAAACAGAACCACATACAAACACCTTTGGTGGAGTTTTGGTTAGTACTCACTTAGTCATTGGTCCCTTGTTCTTGTTGTTGTCCACTCCGTTGTATGTGACGGCTGCTAGCTTCCTGCTGCGGTAGTTCTCATAGTGGACGTTGTTGGTCACGTCCTTCAGGTCCTGCATGTGGGTTCTGGATCAAATCAAATTAAACTTTATTTAAACTGCATGTAGGTTCTGGAACAAGAACACAGAACAGAACCACTGAAATCAAATCACTTTATTTACAACTAAAATTAACCACAGCAATACACTTTACAGTAAAAAACAATAATGACACTAAAATACATTTAAACAGTCAGAGAGAGCAGTGAGGAACGACATGGCGCTGAAAACTGGCACCATAATCTCTCTGCCATCTGCTGCTGCTCATGCAGCGTTTAAAACAGGACACTCAGTGGAGCATGACCATAATGCAGAGGTGTGTGTGTGTGTTATAACGGTACCTGATGAGCATGTTCCTCAGGATGGTGAAGTCACAGTGCTCTCCATTCTCCACTAGAGAGAGAGAGAGAGAGAGAGAGAGAGAGAGAGAGAGAGAGAGAGAGAGAGAGAGAGAGAGAGAGAGAGAGAGAGAGAGAGAGAGAAAGAGAAAGATAAGGGAGGAATAGTTAGAGAACAGTCAGTCGCCACAAGGGGGTGTGGCAGTCACAGGAGGGAGAGAGAGCCAGAGTGAGCGCTTGAGAGCTAGGCACAGCTCCAGGTAAGATCTTAATCGCATACTCCTCGCAAAACCCATTGGAGGAGAAGGTCAGGGACCTCTGGCTTTCTCATCCAATGGGTTCTGAGAAGGTGACGAGGAGAGAGGACGCGATGACAATGCGATTTAGATCTTCCCCTAGAGAGCTGTGGGGAATAGACAGGGAGGAGTGTATGGGTGTAATACTGTCAGCAGCCACATGGTGGTGGCAGACGCCACATTTTTATTTAACCTTCATTTAACTAGGCAAGTCAGTTAAGAATAAATTCTTATTTACAATGATGGCCTACCCCGGCCAAACCCGGACAACGCTGGGCCAATTGCGCGCCGCCCTATGGGACTCCCAATCAATTGTGCTACAGCATGGAATCAAACCAGGGTCTGCAGTGACGCCTCTAGCACTGAGATGCAGTGCCTTAGACCGCTGCGCCACTCAGGAGCCCATATACTCTCCCATATATACTAAATCCCCTGAGGTTTCTGTCTGACTGCTGTGTGTAGGGAGTGCATCACATAGCTGAAGAGTGGCCTTGCAATCTCCCGCCCTCTCTATGGTGCCAGAAACATTTTTTACATTCCAAAACTCACTCCCCATGGGCGGGTAACATTCAACCGCCACTGAGGTAGTCTCTAGTAGTAGTAATCGCACAGTTCATCCAGTCGAGAGCGCACAACTCTACTGTCTTATCCTTAACTACAGTCACACACACATAAAATAAATCATTACAGATCAAAGACCATGACTTGTAATCGGGTCATTGACAGAGATAAAGAGCTGTATCTGAATGTTAGAGTTTAGGGTAGAACTGATTATACCATTTACTCATCCAGCGGTAGAAAACAGTGGGGAACAGAGAGGGGATATGAAGGAGTTCTGGGGTTAGAGTGTATGTATGTATGTGTGTGTTGTGTGCATTTGTGTGTGTGTGTGTGTGTGTGTGTATGTACGTGATTTGAGCTCTGGGGTGATGACTGCTGGGGTCGTGAGGTTAAAGTTCAGAAGAGCTAGCTAAACTTCATAAACATGTCTACTCTACTAAGACCAGTGCTGTAGATTCTAGACTAATTTACAACCGTTCATTACATGGGGTTATATTCAAATTAAAAAAGAGCATATCCAATTTGTACCCATCAAGTCAGTTTGAGTTTGAAAAAGACAATGCAGAGGCATGAACAGGAGACACGTGTAAAATGGTGAACCAGTCCTCTTTCAAATCAGTGCTCTCAATTCATCTCTCCCGGTGAGCTGTTGCATTCCTGCGTGAAAATATTTCTTAGTCGGATGCATTAATTGTGTTTTTGAGGTAGTGGAACAATTTTTTATGAGTGCTAAGGCACTCTTGCAGCTTCCTGTCGTTCTGTCTGTCTGTCTAGCATCAAAGAAAACTGAACACACATATCCTGTTGAGTAGATACAGGACTGTCTGCTCAAAACACACCTCTCCATCTAAACGGCTGTTCTATTGAGTGAAAGTAGAACTAAATAGTTACACTTGTTGATACATAGCAACGGTCATTTTCATTTTTTAAGACATTAACAAATGTCATTTTCGTTGTATGCAATATGACCTAAGTACTACTCTATTTGTGTGTTTAGAACATTCCATGGTCATTATGTCACCAGTAGATAATGCTGAGTTTTAGCAGACAGCATTTTATCACTCAAGACACACGGACACACGGACACACGGACACACACACACAGCCAGAGAAAACATAAGTCTATGTTGACAACAAAACATACCTCTAAATGTCAACTGTTGGGCAGGAGGCTACTGAACTTAACCTGGTTCTAGTAATCTAATGTTTAGTATAGGAATAGTGTTTAATAGTGTTACATTTGTACTCTTTTTGCAGCCATGTAAATACTTGTGTAACTTCAACTATGTGAGCTGAAACTAGAAATGTAGATGGAACTAGAAATGTGAGCATTTGCATTGAGTGAGGCTAAGGGGCAAAGCATAACTGTCATTCTAAGTCAAACATGACCTGCAGATGCACTTCCCCCAACACACACACACACAAACTATAGGCAGAGTGCCGTTGCCAGGATAATGTATTGACCTCATAGTAGGGTGAGATAGACTGTATTACTTCCACACATTAACCTTTCAAAGTTAAACCCATAGACACAGTATGTGTAGGACAACCTTTGTGCTAATATGGAATAACACCCAGAGACTGGGTGTGTGTGTGTGTGTGTGTGTGTGTGTGTGTGTGTGTGTGTGTGTGTCCAGGCCAGTACCTGACTGTGACCTCTGACCTATGACTCCTCACCTTCCGCCACACCCCAGGGGTACTGCCTCCCTCGCACCCGCTTGTCGTTGACCACGATGATGGTGTTGCTACCAACAACAGCCAGGGGTAAGCGATCCTGCAGGAGGGAGGAACAACTGTTACACAATAAAAATAAATAAAAACCTGTTAGACAAGGCTATGTGGCAACACACACAGTCCACAGAAGTCAACTTTTGTGTGAACTTCGCTGCGGTGAAGTATATTCACGAGGTTACCCTTTTTTTTTTAAATTGGATGGAAGATTGACTGGAGATAAAGTAGTGTATTGATATCACAGCAGCTCTAATGGCAGTGACAGTTGAGAACAGTGCTTACTTAGAGTGTGTGTGTGTGTGTGTGTGTGTGTGTGTGTGTGTGTGTGTGTGTACAGTACATTCGGAAAGTATTCAGACCCTTGACCTTTTCCACATTTTGTTACGTTACAGCCTTATTCTAAAATGGATTCAATAGTTTTTTCCTCTCAATCTACACACAATACCCCATAATGACTAAACAAAAACAGGTTTTTAGAAACATAAAAACATAAATATCTTATTTACATAAGTATTCAGACCCTTTGCTATGAGACTCGAAATTGAGCTCAGGTGCATCCTGTTTCCATTGATCATCCTTGATGTTTCTACAACTTGATTGGAGTCCACCTGTGGTAAATTGAATTGATTGGACATTATTTGGAAAGGCACAAACCTGTCTATATAAGGTCCCACAGTTGACAGAGAAAAAACCAAGCCATGAGGTCGAAAGAATTGTCCGTAGAGCTCCGAGACAGGATTGTGTCGAGGCACAAATCTGGGGAAAGTACAACAAATTGTCTGCAGCATTGAAGATCGCCAAGAACACAGTGGCCTCCATCATTCTTAAATAGAAGTTTGGAACCACCAAGCCTCTTCCTAGAGCTGGCTGCCCGGCAAAACTGAGCAAGGGCCTTGGTCAGGGAGGTGACCAAGAACCCGATTGTCACTCTGACAGAGCTCCAGAGTTCCTCTGTGGTGATGGGAGAACCTTTCAGAGAACCTTCCAGAAGGACAACCATCTCTGCAACACTCCACCAATCAGGCCTTTATGGTAGAGTGGCCAGACAGAAGCCACTACTCAGTAAAAGGCACACGACAGCCTGCTTGGAGTTTCCCAAAAGGAACCTAAAGACTGTCAGACCATGAGAAACAAGATTCTCTGGTCTGATTAAACCAAGACGTAACTCTTTGGCCTGAATGCCAAGCGTCACGTGTGGAGGAAACCTGGCACCAACTCTACGATGAAGCATGGTGGTGGCAGCATCATGCTGTGGGGATGTTTTTCAGCAGCAGGGACTGGGAGACAAGTCAGGATCAAGGGAAAGATGAACGGAGCAAAGTACAGAGAGATCCTTGATGAAAACCTGCTCCAGAGCGCTCAGGACCTCAGACTGGGGCGAAGGTTCACCTTCCAACAGGACAATGACCGTAAGCACACAGCCAAGACAACGCAGGAGTGGCTTCGGGACAAGTCTCTGAATGTCCTCGAGTGGCCCAACAAGAGCTCGGACTTGAACCCGATCTCTGGAGAGACCTGAAAATAGCTGTGCAGCGACGTTCCCATCCAACCTGACAGAGCTTGAGAGGATCTGCAGAGAAAAATGGGAGAAACTCCCCAAATACAGGTGTGCCAAGCTTGTAGCATCATACCCAAGAAGACTCGAGGCTGTAATCGCTGCTAAAGGTGCGTCAACAAAGTACTGAGTAAAGGGTCTGAATACTTACATAAATGTGTTAATTCAGTTTATTTATAAATATATATATTTTTTACAGTTTGGAATTAGGTGACCCGAAAAAATGCTTCCTCCCAAGGATTTAAATGGCAGAAAAATGCCTTCTCTGTAAGGCCCTATGGTAGCTAACTAACCACTCAGTCTCTATGGTAGCTAACTAACCACTCAGTCTCTATGGTAGCTAACTAACCACTCAGTCTCTATGGTAGCTAACTAACCACTCAGTCTCTATGGTAGCTAACTAACCACTCAGTCTCTTCTCTTGTCAATACTGGGGCTGGTGGGGCCAGTACAGCCAAAAACACTAGTGTTAGATTTATTGGATTTATGTTATGCCTTCAGCAGGGCTGTAAACACGACATACCGTGATAAAGATGTGTGTGTTCATGTTTGTCAAGTTTTTTCTCTTATATTCAATTCCATCTCTTGGGTGGAGAATGAAAGCAGTGTGTGTGTGTGTGTGTGTGTGTTTGGGCACTGGGAGAATCCAAACCTTGATCTTCTTGACTATCTTGTTCTCCTCCTCATCGTCGGTCTCTGGGAACTCGTAGATCTTGATTTTGTGCTCCGTGATTTCTCGCATTATCTATAAAGACAGGAGGGGAGGGAGAGAGGAGAAAGTGAGAGAACGGTGAGAGCAAGGGGAGGGTGGGACAAAGAGAGAGAAAGCAGGAAAGAGAGAAAGATGAGAGAGATCGAGATGATATTTAATCATGTGAGTCCTGCTCCCCTCTGGTTGTGTCTATCTAGGCCAACGAGTCACAAATATCAATACTCACTCACGCTGAAGGGTCAGTCAATAGACAGGATGAGGAAACTGTGCTCAGCACACACACACACACACACACACACACTCGCTCTGTGCAACAACTGTGCATCACTTATTTATTGCATGGGTTCTCTCCCACAGGAATAGCTTGCATACACTACTAATCACACACAACTCACAAACTATCGACTTCTGCATTCAGAGAAAGACGTGTTTTTTAAACAAACCATAAACACACAGGTCACCCATAACACACAGTATGTACACACATACCTGCTTCTTGAACTGTTGGCACTCCTCAGGAGTCATTGTGTCAGCTTTGGCGATGAGCGGGATGATGTTCACTTTTTCATGTAACCGCTTCATGAACTCTATATCAAGAGGCTTCAATCTGGAGAGAGAGAAGAGAAAAACTCAGATTTCACAGCTTGGCTGACCTCAGGACTAAAAAAAACAGCATTTCCTGTCCAGAATTAATCTCCCTCTCCATGGCAGCATTGCTGCTGAAACTGCACATCTGGCCGGCCCACAACACACTGTAAATCCACTGAGCAGAACAGGATTCTTCTGTTCTGTCTTCCTGAAAACTGCTCTAATTTAAACAGCCATCACATTGGTATTTCATACAGAGTTACAGACTCCAGTCTGTTTGTGAAAGGAGATGCTGGGATATCTAAACAACGTTGAATCCTGGCACGCAGACAAGAAAAAGCTAAAGGGCATGCCAACATGTACAAGTCTCCGGTCTGACTTGGCTGGCTGTGGCTAGATGAAACTTTACGTTCAGAGAGTTAGATCAAAAGAGCAGAATGAATCTTCACACTGTGAGGAATGATTGTGTTTCAGTCTTCATTTTGAAAGATCAGTGTGTGTGAACACACACTTGGCCTACATTCACACTTTTCTCTCTGCCCTGGGTCCAGCTGTGCTGAGAGAGTCCCATGGGGACACAGAGGAAGAGACAGATGTTAAATGTGAATAGAGCCATATGGTGCTAGTCCTCTTGGATAACCTCAGACAGCAGCCAGCCAGGCAGGCCAGGCACATGAAGAGCAGAACAGAACAAGGACTTGGTCAGAGAAGACGGTGAGGAGCACTGACATCCAAATGGAGAGAGCGCTGGCCTGTCAAATGACCCTTTGTTTATGGGGAGCACAGAGTAGCCCAGCGTAGAGATGTAATGTAACAGCAGGGAGAGCTGAGTGTTGAGCAGAGCAGGGCACGGACTGGAGACAAGATACAGAGAGGAGAAACTGAGCCTCCAACAAAGTGAGCCCAGGAGAGGACAGATTACGTAAATGTCCCAGTGTGCCTCTCAGCAGCCCCAGTAGGGTGGGGCGGGAAGCGCAGCTAGGCTTAAATGAACAGTGACAGCTTGACTCCACACCAGGGGCAGGAGGGTGGATGACCAGCTAACATGTAAACAGTCTTAGGCTGCACATTACAGTGCATTCTTAAAGTATTCAGACCCCTTCCCTTTTTCCACATTTTGTTATGTTACAGCCTTACTCTAAAATTGATGTAATTATTTTTTCCCCCTCATCAATCTACACACAATACCCTATAATGACAAAGCAAAAACAGGTTTTTAGAAATGTTTGCTAATCTATCATTTAAAAAACAAACAGAAATATCTTATTTACATAACTATTCAGACCCTTTGCTATGATACTCGAAATTGAGCTCAGGTGCATCCTGTTTCCATTGATCATCCTTGAGATGTTTCTACAACTTGATTGGAGTACACCTGTGGTAAATTCAATGGATTGGACATTATTTGGAAAGGCACACACCTGTCTATATAAGGTCCCACAGTTGACAGGGCATCTCAGAGCAAAAACCAAGCCATGAGGTCGAAGGAATTGTCCATAGAGCTGAGACAGGATTGTGTCGAGGCACAGATCTGGGGAAGGGTACCAAAAAATGTCTGCAGCATTGAAGGTCCCCAAGAACACAGTGGCCTCCATCATTCTTAAAATGGAGCTGGCCGCCGGCCAAACTGAGCAATTGAGGGAGAAGGACCTTGGTCAGGGAGGTCACTGACAGAGCTCCAGAGTTCCTCTGTGGAGATGGGAGAACCTTCCAGAAGGATAACCATCTCTGCAGCCCTCCACCAAATCAGGCCTTACATTTTAGTCATTTTAGCAGACGCTCTTATCCAGAGCGACTTACAGTTAGTGAGTGCATACATTTTCATACTGGCCCCCGTGGGATTCGAACCCACAACCCTGGCGTTGCAAGGGCCATGCTCTACCAACTGAGCTACACGGGGCCTTTATGGTAGAGTGGCCAGACGGAAGCCACTCCTCAGTAAAAGGCAGATGACAACCCGCTTGGAGTTTGCCAAAAGGCACCTAAAGGATTCTCAGACCACGAGAAACAAGATTCTCTGGTCTTATGAAACCAAGATTGAACTCTTTGGCCTGAATGCCAAGCGTCACATCTGGAAGAAACCAGGCACCGCTTATCACCTGGCCAATACCATCCCCAGGTGAAGCATGGTGGTGTTAGAATCATGCTGTGGGAATGTTTTTCAGCGGCAGGGACTGGGAGACTAGTCAGGATCGAGGGAAAGATAAACGGAGCAAAGTACAGAAAGATTCTTGATGAAAACCTGCTCCAGAGCGCTCAGGACCTCAGACTGGGGCGAAGGTTCACATTCCAACAGGACAATGACCCTAAGCACACAGCCAAGACAACGCAGGAGTGGCTTCGGGACAAGTATCTGAATGTCCTTGAGTGGCCCAGCCAGAGCCCGGACTTGAACCAGATCGAACATCTCTGGAGAAACCTGAAAATAGCTGTGCAGCGGCGCTCCCCATCCAACCTGACAGAGCTTGAGAGGATCTGCAGAGAAGAATGGGAGAAACTCCCCAAATACAGGTGTGCCAAGCTTGTAGCGTCATACCCAAGAAGACACGAGGCTGTAATCGCTGCCAAAGGTGCTTCTACAAAGTAAAGGGTCTGAATACTTATGTAAACGTTATAGTTTTTTTATTTTATAAATGTGCAAACATTTCTAAAAACCTGTTTTACTTTGTCATAATGTGGTATTGTGTGTAGATTGATGAGGGGGGAAAAAAACAATAAGGCTGTAACGTAACAAAATGTGGAAAAAGTCAAGGGGTCTGAATAATTTCCGAATGCACTGTAGTTGTACTACTCATTTCTTCCCGTGACCAACACCCTGTCTAGTCTGCCCTGTTAGGGAACAGTCTCAAGATCATGCTCAATTAACCCTTGAAGAATTATTCAAATTTTCAGAAGCAACACGACAATTTCAACTCTGTGATTCACGACTGAATTTTTATGTTGTGTTTCAGCTGCAGTACCTACCCGTGTCCAGAGGGGGCGATGAAGTAGAGGCAGCAGTGCACTCTGTTGTCAGGCATTTGCCGTCTGTTGACCCGGGACTCTGAGTTGAGGTAATCCTCAAACTTACTGTCGATGTGATCGATGACTGGCTGCCAGCTATAGGAGAGCAGAGCACACATACATTACTCAATGTCAGGTAACAGTGTGTCTACATTTAATGTAGAATATACACATTCAGATAGAGATATAGGGCAGGCTAGTCAGTCAGCCGGTTAACCGGCCATCCAGTCAGACGTACCAGTTACTGTTGTCGACAGCGTCCCCGAACCCTGGCGTGTCAACGATGGTGAGAAGAAGCTGAACTCCTCCTTCCTTTACCAGCACCTTAGACTGCTCCACCTGAGATTGTAGAGAACACTAAATAATTACAACAAAGACGTGTAGAAATTCAGCACAGAATCATGTTGAACTTCCAAAAACACCATTACATCAATCTCTTCCCATTTATGGTTCATTTGAATAGGGCAGGGTTTCCCAAACTCGGTCCTCGGGACCCCAAGGGGTGCACATTTTGGTTTTTGCCCTAGCACTACACTGATGATAAAAAACAAAAACGTGCACCCCTTTGGGTCCCAAGGACCAAGTTTGGGAAACGCTGGAATAGGGACATGTACAAACATATTGACACATTGAAAAAAAGAATCATCCGATGCGTTGCATCATAGCGTGTATAAGAAATAATAACTAATGGTGACAGTTTGCAGTCTCTCCACCTCAAAGCACTCCTCCTCTGTTGAGGGGATGGGCTCAGACTCAGGGGCTTGGTTAGGAGGTCTGACAGTCCTTTCCTTTCATCTTTATCTAGAAAGTGTCTGTTCGGAGAAGTTAGCTACCCATTAAACTACAAAAGCCCAGGTAGAAAAAAATGTGGCATTATATCACAGATATCACGGATATAAATCACAGATAGAGAGACGGTTGTGGAAGATTGCCAGCCAGGCAGACTGTGAGGATGAATCCAGCAACACGGTCTTAGATCTTTGACCTTAGACCCAGAGAGAGCTGTATTTGGCTGCCCACCTGGAGTGTCCAGTAAGGGGTGTACAGAGCGGCTTGCAGAGTGGCCTCTTAGCTGATCAGAGAGCTTTAAAATCAGCAGGCGAGGCAGACCAGCACTTGTAATTAGCAGATGAGCTGCACTTCAATTAATTAAATCAGGAGGAACATATGGAAGGCCTGCCGTGTTCCGCTCAGATTGCAATGGAAGCCATCATTGTGTATGTACAGTAAAAGCAAGCTCAGCTTTAGCGGTTGTACACAGACCCCAACATAAAACACTACTATACCTCATGCTTTCACACACATCATATCACAACTGGATGTACTTCGTGATATAAGCGGCATTACTACCATTTTGTTTACTTGATGACATACTTCATTGCTGTAGGACCATTTTGAGAAAGCCAGCCCAGCCGGCAGCCCATGGTTTCCCAAAGAGCAGCACATTTCAGTTTAACCACAGGCAGCTAAACTGAGCCGTCACCTTCCACTTAGACAGCGCCACAGAATGCCCGTGGTCTGGGCCCGAGGCTGGGTTACGGCTGCTCTCCCTCTGCCCACCAGCTGGGCCCTGGCTAAAGGCTTCCTCTCCCACACACAGCCCCACTGTGGGCCCCACTGTGGGCAGGCCACCACCTGGCCGGCTAACACAGAGCAACAGCCTGAGAGCTGATTTAGCTAGACCTCCGAAAGAAAGAGGGAAATAAAAGAGAAAACAACTAGTGTGTTTTGGTAGGTGATAGTCAAGCTGATTTAGGTGAGAGAGAGAAGGGAGGGGGAGAGAGAAAGCGAGAGAGAAGGGAGAGGGAGAGAGCGAGAGAGAGGGAGATAAGGGAGAGAGAGAGAGAGAGAGAGAGAGAGAGAATAAAATAACAACTGTTTGAGTCAGTGATGAGTCAAAACATTTTGAGGATCAAAAAAGGAGAGACAGGTAATTAAAGAGAAAACAGGTGTTTAGTGGGGGAGCATCTATTTCCAGTCAGCTAGTGAAAGGGATCAGAGTTGGACCTAAAAAGGTGTCCTGCCAGGCCGGGCGGTAGGTCTGCTTTCTGGGTGGGTGACTTATCTGTCCCAAATCGCACCCTATTCCTTATTAGGTGCACTACTTTTGACCAGGACCCATAGTGCTCTGGTCAAAAGTAGTGCACTATGTAGGGAATAGGGTGCCATTTGGGACGCAATCTTACGGCTGTTTGAACAGGCCACTGTGTCCAGACCACCGTTCTGCCACAACACTAATAATGACACCATTTAGAATGGCTAGCTGGCTGTGCAGAAAGAACACTAAAAGCAGGAGTCACACTTTCACAGGTATCATCTTATCAATTCATCTACGTACATCCTCTCAAAATATAGCTAACTTTGTTGATTTGAAAGACTACGTTCACAAGCATGAAATGCATACTTTAGACAACCATCCTTGACCCAGAAACAATGCATACTTTTCCAAACCGTTATCTGTAGCATAGACAGGTCATGATGGGTTCTCTTCTGAAGGATGTTTTGAAAACACAGATGATATGTCATGTGTGAACTGATCTGTGTGCGTGTGTGTGTGTGTTCGTGCGTGCTCCAGCCACAGTTGAACTACTAACCAGCAGGGAAAACAATGGAGAGGGAAATTGCATGGATAGATTTTTTATTTTATTTCCAGCTAGTAAATCTAGATTTGTCGGTTGACGTGAGTCACTCAATCGTCAGAGCTGGAATGCACACAGCTTTTTTTTTTTATAAGGCAGCGTGACAACACGTCTGTCTGTCTGTCCAAATTTGTAATAATTCACAGTGGGGATCAAACTTGATCATTAACTAATTTGAGCCCAAAACGACAGTCCCCCCCCCAAAAAATGTGGTGTCCGTTCTGGCGGTCATAATTTATATAGGCTTTCTAGGGCAGACCAGGGCTTTCTAGGGCAGACCAGGGCTTTCTAGGGCAGACCAGGGCTTTTGGCACCGCTAAGTTGCTACGCAGGTTGCTACGCACCAGACCGGACACTGGGGGCCTGGCTAGAACACGGCTGTTCACACAGTGTGTGTGTGTGTGTGTGTGTGTGTGTGTGTGTGTGTGTGTGTGTGTGTGTGTGTGTGTGTAGTGCTGCCTTTTACTGCCCCTGACCTACCCTTACAGGAATCCATCAGACTGCACATTAAGCTCCTCCTGTCTCTTTACCTGACCTCTAGCCCCAGATTCAGACCTCACCCTGGTCCTTTAAGCACCATCAGAGTAGGACTTTCTCCCTTCTTCCACTCTCATTCCTTCTCCCTCTCTCTCCCCTCTTTTCCTCACTCACTTTCCCTCCCCCTTCTCTAGACTGTCCTGTTTACATTGTTTAAATTTTAGTCATTTAGCAGAGAGCTAAATATTCAGAGCAACTTACAGTTAGTGACTGGCCCCCCGTAGGAATCGAACCCACAACCCTGGCGTTGTAACCAAAACTAAAAACTGGTTACAGATATCTTCTCAGGCTCCATCATAGCATAGATGATTGACAGTGGCATTACAAAACAGGTTTCATTCATGCTATTCAACCGACTGCGCCCTTTACAGTGTCATGAATGGCAGATGCTAGTGTGAGACACTGAATGAACAAAAACAACTGACATGGACCCCTCCCTGTCTGGAAGGAGTTAGATGGTACTAAACAGTGTAATGGTAGGAGAAGAGGGATCAGTGCTGAGTAAACATCTACGAAATAATCTGTCCACATATTTAATCCCTCCCTCCTTTCTCCCTTCCCCCGCTCTCTTCCTTTTCACTCTCTTATCCCCCACCCCCCGCTCTCTCCCCTCTCTCGTTCTGTTCCTACCTCTCTCCTCAACAGAGTGAGTCATGCCACAGCCATGCCTCTAAGTGACTGACCACAATGTCCTCACAGACAGACAGGGAAGAGGAACACAACACTGACCATTTCGCCACACTCCTCTCCGCTACGGTTGGTTTGCTCAGCTGTGTTACACGAGGACATTGGGCTGGCAGACAGACATTAGCACGCTAAGCGCTAGCCTCGTCCCCTCTACATCTGTTCTTAACTAACCGACATAGACGCCTGCCCTGCCCTAGCCTGGTCCAGATTTGTTCAGCCAACTCCTATGGTTGGTGGCAATGAGCACTGGAGTTGGCTGAATAGGAGGAATACATCTGGGACCAGGCTAGCACTGTCCCTCCAATAACATAATATAGCATAACCCTCATCACCCCACAGTCTTCAGACCTCCAAACAGATCTGGATGGATCTTGGTGGGTCTGTTGTTCATTACCCAACCAATGCATTCCATTGGGTTTCATCACATCACTCTGGCTCGACTGGGAAACAAAAGACACCACAATTATGTGAAATGTCATTAGTTTGTGGTTCCTGGACAGAGGGAGAAGAAAGAAAGGCTGTAGTCATTCTTCCTCTCCTCCTCCTCTAGAATAAACAAGCAGAGAGTTCCCACTAACTACTCTTCCCTTCTGGGATCCTGACCCTGCCAAGTTTATCAGGAAACCTCTGGAATAACGCTCATGATTGGAGCCAAAGGAAGCAGAGAAAACACAGACATGCACTCTAATCTCGTTTAAACTTTAATAAGTGCTTAAGGGTGTGTAATGCGCAGGTAAACAAATAGGCGGGTGCTGGGTGAAAACAGAGCAGTGCTGTCTGGGCTTAGTGGAGATTTAGACTGTAGTGTTGAGAAGAATCACACATGAGAGGGAACAAGTCCAGAGAAATGCTGGAGCTTCTGTGGGTGTAAGCTAGCTACATAGAATACCACACACACCCAGGCAGAGGCTATGTTTCTATTGGCAGTGAATCACAGAAACGGGATCACTTTCATGCAACTTCAAAGGGGAGGTACAATACAATGTGGGTAATCCTTCTTGGATGGATGTTTCTGTGAAGTCTGAAAACTAGATAGCACTCCTGCTGCACACCTAACCTATGCTGAGGGCCCAGGAGAGGAAGCAGGTCAAACTAGAAGGCTAACCATTGATCAGGTGTTGTCATCATGAGACGGTAAACCAAGTCTGGCACCTTCAGTACTACTTCCTGTTAGTACTATGACTACTTCCTCTTCTTCAACTGGCATGGCGCCAGGTAGTGGTAGTAGTGACACCCAGACAGATCAGATCCTCCCGCTCCCTTCTCTTTCTCCAGCTCTCTCCTTGTCAGTCTCCCTCCTTTCCTCCCTCAATCTTCAGATTCAGAACCCTTAGTAAGGACTGGGATTTTTACTGTCAGTGCTGCGCCAACAAACAAAGACACAAACAACCTGGGTAGTCAACCCAGGAGTAGAGGAGAGGTTGACTGCGTCACTTCTTGTGTTAAAAATTCCAAACTGTCTATTCAATCAGCTAACATACAGCTCTGACATTCGTACCCTACAAGTCTGCAACAAGAAGTCTCTTCACAGTCCCAAAATACAAAACTAAGTCAATGCAATGCACAGTATTATATGGAGGCATGATCGAATGGAACTACGTGCCATCTAAAATCACTCAAGCAAACAGCAAAAAATCGCTTTAACAAAACAAATAAACCAGCACCTCACAAAACAACGCCTCTTTACTGACCAAAAAATTACAAAATAATAAATAAATCCACTCCTCCCGAGAACATCTGGTGTTTGGGTTAAAGATAAGATGTGCCATTGGCACAGTGAACTCAAACAGGCTGTAAGAGAAACATTGGAGAGATAGGAACAGAGAGATATTAGATTTAGGGGCATGTAGCCCAGCTCTGATAAAAGAGACCCATGTTTAACACCTGTTCAATCAACACAGGAAACAGTCTGTTTGGAGTGCCCCTCTGTGCTGTGAGGCGCGTGCATGGCCAATCCTATGGCGTGCACACACACACACTGCAGGCTGTTTATGGCTTTCAACACCAGGAATTGGCCTGGAGGCCATACTTGACATATTAAATGAGATCCAACGCCAGTCAGAGCTTGTGCGTGTGTGCGTGTGGTTGTGTGTGTGTGTGTCTGTGGCTGTGTGTGTGTGTGTGGCTGTGTGTGTGTGTGTGTGTGTGTGTGTGTGGCTGTGTGTGTGTGTGTGTGTGTGTGTGTGTGTGTGTGTGTGTGTGTGTGTGTGTGTGTGTGTGTGTGTGTGTGTGTGTGTGGCTGAGTTCGGGAACTCATTCAGGCAGCTGCAAGACAAACAGAATAAACCAAAAGGATGGGACATTTTGGGGAATCCTCTTAACTTCACATTAGGCTCATTCAAACCTGGGCTCAGAGATCAGCAAACAGATTAAGGCAGCTCTCTCAGCAAAACAGACATTTACAAATAGGTGTCTGCAGTGGTGATGTTTTACAGACACTTCTTGAATATTCCATATTCAGAAACATGGCAGTGTCAGTGATAAAACTGGACGGGAGAAGAAAAGTATTTCTCAACGTGTGGGCAAATAGAGTAGGAGAGGGAATATCTATAAAATCACTAATACCATTCATACCCCACTGTCAATACCACCATACCAGTAGCAAAACACTAGTTTGGACCAGTTTAGGAGAATCCATAATCCTACACAAAAATATAAAATCTCTCATCAATTTCAATGCTTCTCTTAATGAAAAATTACATTGTGAGTGTGTGTGTGTATCATAAATCACGGGGAAGTGTGGTGGTCTGATTGTTATCCCCTTGGTTGGTTGTAACTTGATTTCCCAGATTGACTGGGGCTCATCCCTCATCAGACTAGACTAATATTTCCTCCTTGCAGACTAGAAGACATGTGTATGTGTGCATCTGGCTACAGGTTTACAGCAGTGGCCATCAGGCAGCTAGGGATGTTAGGGAGGGATCGAAATGTACAGAATGGGGACCTGGAGGAAATTGGGGGAGGGTCAGGCTTTTTCAGTTTCAGTCAAGGGGAGGGTTTAGTATTATTATTATTTTTTATCTAGTCCAGCAGAGGGTCATGTAATTTGTAATTGATTAACTTTCAATACTTGTGTTTTAGAATTAGTTGCTTATTAGGATATATATATATATATATATATTAGGGCTGTCAAAAATAGCGCGTTAACGACGTTAATTAGTTGTTTGCTGTTAATTACGTCAATTTTTTTAACGCATTTCACGCATGCGCAGTGTGACAAATTATTCAGGTCAGGAAAGTGGTTGGGAGCTAGAGGCGAGATGGAGCAAGGTGAGCAAAGTGGGCCTATTGACGGATTCAAATATAAAAAGAATGATGATGGTACAGTTAACAAGTACAAGGTTATTTGCAAGATTTGTAAGGAGTTTCAATTTCACCGGAGCTGTTCAAGCTTGAAGTACCATGTCAACGCCAAACATGCGTTTGCTGGGCCGTCAGATTCAGCAAGTGGTTTGCGCCAGACCACGCTGAATGTTTGCAGGCAATTAACAAAATCAACCTCAGATAATTTGATATCTAGCCACTCCTGCAACCACTGTTCCCTGTGAACGACTTTTCTCAGTTGCAGGTCACATTGTGAACAAGAAAAGGTCAGCTTTACTTTCAGAAAATGTGAACAAGTTAGTTTGCCTCAGCAACTGGCTGAAAGATGATGAAGCTCAGTAGATTTGAAAGGTGATGTTCAAACAAAAAGACCAGTTTCAGTGCAACATGTTATAGTAGTTAGCAACTGGATTTTTGAGCAACTGGATTAAAGAATGGAGGAAAAGGTAAAAGATTGTTCTTTGGTTTGATTTAAAAGTTTTATTGAAAATGTTTTTTCCCACAGATGACTCAAATTGTGCAAAAATGTGGTAGGTCACTGTTATGATTTGACTACATTTATTGCTTTCTGTTCAATTGAATACTGTAAATTGTACATCCTGGTTAAGAGGAATGCCAAAGAGGAAGTGATGGAACATTACAAAGACAAATATTATGGTGTGTAGTATGTTTCAGCTTGATTTAAAACACCATTATTTGGCTGTGTTAATAAAACAGACATAATATGAAAATTATGTATCTGTGTCCTGTTATTTATCTTTTGGTATGCATTTCAGAAAAAAAATGGTTAGGATTCAGGTGTAATTGCAAATTGTGATTAATCATGATTAATCCACTGAAAATTCTGATTAATTTGATTAAAAATTTTAATCATTTGACAGCCCTAATATATATATATATATCTCTCTCTCTCTCTCTCTCTCTCTCTGGGAAAAAGTAAGAGACCACTGCAAGATGATCAGTTTCTCTGGTTTTACTATTTATAGGTATGCCCTGGTCTGCCCTATATATATATATATATATATCTCGATGTCGCCCCTCATCTCTGAATCTCCGCTGGACACGCAATATCAAGTGTGCCTATAGGCTATTTAGTGTGGTCTCAAATTATCCATAGCCTATAGGCTACAAAGTGCATGCTCGGAGAAGCACAGAGCAAAGTTATATTTCTAAGACAGCTGCTGGGATGGTGTAAATAAAACTAGGCTGCATTACACACTGCAATGGATATTCCAACCCTGAGCCCCGGCCTGCTCTGCTCTTGCTGATCAAAACCTTTGTGCGCTGCCTAACCAATGGCTGTGCTGTGTAGGCCTGCAGTGGCAGGTCAGGAGGAGAGTCAAAGGCTCCTTCACAGAATATGTTTTTATTAGGCGCGCGCAGACTAGACTATATCCCAGGGGTACTCAACTCTTACCCTACAAAGTCCAGAGCCTGCTGGTTTTCCCATCATTACCTGTCTATGCTACACCTGGTGTCCCAGATCTAAATCACTCTGATTAGGAGGGGAACAATGAAACAATGCAGTGGTACTGGCGTCAAGGTCCAGAGTTGAGTTTGAGGGATATAACCTGTTCAGTATGAGAAGGAGAGCGAGGATGAGGAGGAGGACCGGAGGTCAACTTTGATAGCTTGATACTACTATAATTGATTTGATAAAAACAATATATATATATGTTTCTTGCCCATGATGTATTTATCTGAGTTATTGACCTCACAATAAGCCAGATTCAAGTAACTTACATTGTGGTGGTGAAACATGAAGCAGCAGCCGCAGCACAATCAATCAGAAATGGACAGCTCATGGTTCTGAAAGTAAGTCAATTAGAGTAGGCATAACTCATTTCAACAGTCTCCATTTTAATTAGACTTACTAAGAACAAGAGGGCTTTGTGTTGGAGCCCATTTCTTCCTATTTAAGAAGTAAGAGGTAGGTCTACCTGTTTGACAGACGAAATTAGGCTATAGGATGCTATATCCATAGATTTGTTGGTCAATTCCTCCACCCACCATGCACTCTTTAAATAGCCTACCTCCGTGTCAGTGCAGGGCAGTTAAGTTAAAACCAAGACTCAAATTGAGGGGGTATGAGAGGGCATGCCATAGGCCTTCCTTTTATTAAAGAAAATGGCAAAAAGCACAGGCATACCCCTTGTTAGCTTAAGATATTTTAAGAAAATAAAACCGATCCGATTATATAAAGTGATCTATAACAGCGCTTTGGTATGCAGTGCTTTATGCTAGAAACAAGCTGTGAAATACCCGGGAAAGACGTGACTCCGATGCATATGTGGAAATATATAATTGTTTAGTTTCTCTGACATTCAGAGGCTGCGCTACAACCTTCTATAGCAGAGGAGACAAAGAAATAGACTTTGCTTGGGAAGTAATCTGTCACTATCAATTGACTAAGCTATTCACTTTCTGTATCAATATGTTTAAACCCAGACAGCTTTAAGGGAAACACTTGTTACCTTCTCTCATTGGGTTAAGCCATGGAAGAAGAGTAGCCAGTAGTTAAAGCTTACATTTTCCTGCGTCGGTAGGCCTACTCTGTCTGGGGTGGAAAGTTAGGCTTAACTTTTGAAAGTATCATGCTCAGATTCCTAATGACGTGTCAGATTTAATTATTTATTTAACAGGGACAGTTTCGATGCAAACAAGACACTGATTTGACATTGGAGAAATATGATAAGATGAACACATAGGCCTATCTCTCTGTCCATTCTTAGCCTGGAATTCCGGTAATTTGTGTGGTATTAAAAAAGATCCTGCTAATATGTAAAATGACAGAATTGCATGACATTTTTATAAAAGTTAAATTTTTCTCGGACCTGCAAATACGTTGATAGATTCATGCAATGCTTTTACTATACAGGATAACCTTTCACCCCTACTCTTGTTCACGGTGGTCTGCGAACACACAACCTTCTGTCCCGAAGCCCTGTGCGCTATCGAAATTCCTGCGTTGCCATGTAATGCTTACAGAACATAAAACTGTTTCTAAAACTGCATCTCTAAGGCTCTGGTCTGTGAGGGTAAACGGTAGACATGTTCTCTGCTATCCACTTTGTTTTAATTATTATTTTGGGTATAGGGGAGGGTCACTTGTTTTTTTCCCAAGCGTTCAGGGAGGGATTAGGTAAAATATATTTTGCTGAAGGGAGGGCCATCCATTTTCATTTCAGAGATGTCCGATTTCCTGCCTGTTACCCTTTTTAGAAATAACGTTCCCTGCCTTAGCGAGTACAACTAATTTCCCCTGACCTGAGCAACAACTTCTGTCTCAGTAGTCACTACTATTACACCCACAGAGAGGAGAGGAGCATGACTCCAGTTATAATGAAATGTACTAGTTCTCTCGCCAGCAAAAACTCCCTGTTGCTATTTGTTTTGCACACCATTCGTTTTCCCAGTCAATGAGTCAGTCTGATATTCTGTGTGTTTACAGAGGCCCATATCTTTGCAGTCAAAGTCATTCCTCCTAGTCTAAGTAGATTAACTGGTTGTAAGCCTTGTTATTCACAAACAGACAGACAGACAACAGACTGGGCAGCGGTGGTACCAGGTTATGAGTAGATACCACCCTGTCGGAGTGTAACAGGTTATGAGTGGCCAACCCAGAAGCGTGTCAGAGAGCAGGTATGAAGTGGAGGGAGGGTCAGGGCTGTGACATCAACGAACCAAAACAAGAGAACAGAAAGGGCAGGGTGGGAGCTGGCTGGGGCACACCTGTGTTAGCACAGCCTGGGGTACCAGCAGTTAACCAGGCCAATGCCAGGGTTAAACTATTCCAGAAGAGGCCACAGCCCAGAGAAAAATATTACAGGGCCTGTTTCGGACCGTTTTCTTCTATGTCATTCCCACTGAACACGACCCAGATCTGCATCAGACAGATTATGGCCAAACCTACTGGGTTAGGCCTACTGGTATGAATTCCTTTAGGCTCCAGCATTATAAAACCTGCTGACTTGGCAGTGCCTCAACATCAGATAATATACCAGAGAATAGCAGGCCGTTTGTGGGCAACAGAGGGACTTATGGGTAAGTCAGACAGGATGGAGACACGTTACCTAGCTACCACACTGCACATAAAGCAACAGAAAGGGGAAACAGCTTTTTAATGTGGCGAGTGAGCTGAAATATTTATTTTCTTTTGGAAAAGAACAGTCGTTTCCTGTTAGAGGAGGGAGGGGCGGGGATTACTAATCTGTTACAAAAGGGACAGAAGTATAACGTTTTATTCCTAGAGAGAAACACAAGTAGGGTGTTGAAAATGTGTTGGCGCTATGGTGCAACATATAATCAGGTGATCGTTTATTCACTGTGTTTCTATCTGTTCCCATTCAAATATACCATGAATAAATACATCAAATAGATAGGGCATCTTAGTGTTTACCTGTACAGTCTTCTTGATTCTGTGAGAGGGACCAGGGTATTCAGGAGAATACAAGTCTGTCAGGAAGAGGGAGTTGATCAGTGTAGACTTCCCCAAACCAGATTCACCTAGAGAAAGAGGGGGGGCAGATAAAGAGAAATGGGGGCGAGAGAAGAGTGAGAGAGAGGGGTAGAGAGATTAATTTCAAGAGGTGTATTTCGCACCGTTTTTCTAATCCTTGTTTTCACGCCAGACTGAGTCGCAACATCTCCAGATCGTTCCTCAGCGTCAAGTCAAGTTGTTTTATTAGTCGTATGTGAAGGATACACATGGTATACCCCATCCAACGAAATGCTTACTTGCAGGTTCCTTCTTGACAATGCAACAACAAGAAATAAAAGGTAAGAATACGAACAAAGTAAATGGCTCAGTAGAATAGAATAAACATTTTATCATAAGTATAATACAGGAAGGCACAATATATAGTACAATATTTACACTTGTAAATTGTGCAGTGTTTAAATTGAACATGAGATGGAGAGAAGGAGAGAGACAGGAGAGGGAGGGAGGGCTGAATATCTTTCCTCCCAGTCAAATTATTTTCTTGTCTGCATTTCAGGAATCTAATCAGGGATTCTTCTGATGAGAGAAGCCAGGGGATGGCAAAGTCATCATACTGTTACAGTGACTCTGTCTTACCACAAAAGATTTGGGGAATTTGTCTTGTACAGTGAGGGAAAAAAGTATTTGCTCCCCTGCTGATTTTGTACGTTTGCCCATTGACAAAGAAATGATCTATAATTTTAATGGTAGGTTTATTTGAACAGTGAGAGACAGAATAGCAACAAAAAAAATCCAGAAAAACGCATGTCAAAAATGTTATAAATTGATTTACATTTTAAATGAGGGAAATAAGTATTTGACCCCCTCTCAATCAGAAAGATTTCTGGCTCCCAGGAGTCTTTTATACAGGTAACGAGCTCAGATTAGGAGCACACTCTTAAAGGGAGTGCTCCTAATCTCAGTTTGTTACCTGTATAAAAGACACCTGTCCACAGAAGCAATCAATCAATCAGATTCCAAACTCTCCACCATGGCCAAGACCAAAGAGCTCTCCAAGGATGTCAGGGACAAGATTGTAGACCTACACAAGGCTGGAATGGGCTACAAGACCATCGCCAAGCAGCTTGGTGAGAAGGTGACAACAGTTGGTGCGATTATTCGCAAATGGAAGAAACACAAAACAACTGTCAATCTCCCTCGGCCTGGGGCTCCATGCAAGATCTCACCTCGTGGAGTTGCAATGATCATGAGAACGGTGAGGAATCAGCCCAGAACTACACGGGAGGATCTTGTCAATGATTTCAAGGCAGCTAGGACCATAGTCACCAAGAAAACAATTGGTAACACACTACGCCGTGAAGGACTGAAATCCTGCAGCGCCCGCAAGGTCCCCCTGCTCAAGAAAGCACATATACAGGGCCGTCTGAAGTTTGCCAATGAACATCTGAATGATTCAGAGGAGAACTGGGTGAATGTGTTGTGGTCAGATGAGACCAAAATGGAGCTCTTTGGCATCAACTCAACTCGCCGTGTTTGGAGGAGGAGGAATGCTGCCTATGACCCCAAGAACGCCATCCCCACCGACAAACATGGAGGTGGAAACATTATGCTTTGGGGGTGTTTTTCTTCTAAGGGGACAGGACAACTTCACCGCATCAAAGGGACGATGGACGGGGCCATGTACCGTCAAATCTTGGGTGAGAACCTCCTTCCCTCAGCCAGGGCATTGAAAATGGGTTGTGGATGGGTATTCCAGCATGACAATGACCTCAGCCTCAAAACCTTAATGACTTGGAGAAGATCTGCAAAGAGGAGTGGGACAAAATCCCTCCTGAGATGTGTGCAAACCTGATGGCCAACTACAAGAAACGTCTGACCTCTGATTGCCAACAAGGGTTTTGCCACCAAGTACTTAGTCATGTTTTGCAGAGGGGTCAAATACTTATTTCCCTCATTAAAATGCAAATCAATTTATAACATTTGACATGCGTTTTTCTGGATTTTTTTGTTGTTATTCTGTCTCTCACTGTTCAAATAAACCTACCATTAAAATTATAGACTGATCATGTCTTTGTCAGTGGGCAAACGTACAAAATCAGCAGGGGATCAAATACTTTTTTCCCTCACTGTATACTATAAAGGTTCAACTTCATTTTGTGTCTCCCTTTCCAACATGCTGTATATTGAGACTATATCCAACCTTGTTCCATGATTTTAATTGACTTAGTGTATTTCAATGAACATTTCCTTTAGCAAATATTCATTCCATAGTACGCTCATTCAATAGTATGCTCTGGAATTTGTATATGGGCTACATTTTCCTTCACCATCTTTGTCAGATTTTCAGAGAACAATCCCAGGTGCCTCCTTATGTCTGGGTAAGCCAACGCCATCAACAGTATACATAGCAATGGTTGGCATGGGGACGGGGGGGCCAAAGAAAGGGGCTGAACAAAGGGAGCTGTGTGATGAAAGGGGTCTGGAGTCGCAGGCTGGGCTGGCACAGGACCGAATCACACTGCTGCTGCATGCACCAACCGTGCTCTGCGTTTTTCCTGACCTTTAGAAGAGTGGTTAGGCCCAGCCTCCATCTACAACTCACTACTGCCAATGAACCAGCTACTGAACGCTTGTGTGCAAGGAAAGAGAGAGCAAGAAAGAGGCAGAGAGGGAGAGAGAGATAGAAACACCACACAAAGGAGAGCACTCTTTCGCGCTCCCTCCCTCCCTCCATCCCTTATAACGAGGCTCTTTCAACACACTCTTTCACATGGTAAATGTTTTCCGCCAGGGCTAGAGCCACACTGACCTCACAATAACAACGGAAATGTTTTAGCGGTCGGGCTGTTATGAGGAACGATGTGGATATGATCATCTATGTGGATATTTCTTCAGGACGGAAGTCAGGATTTAGGGCCTACTCCTCTCACTGAGAGCTGGGTGGAGAATGGTGGAAGGTGGGGAGGGGACATGTTGTGGTCTTGTGAAAACAGTGGGCTGAAATACGTCTTAAAAATGTCAGCTTGCATTAGGGAAACCATAAGCTGACAGAATGTCTGTGAAGCTGGTTCAATACAGAGATTCAGATCCAGCAGCATTGATTGGCAGAGAGAGAGGAAGCTTAGCTCTATGACCACAGAAAAGAAGACAGGAGCCAGAACACTACACATCTCTCTGGGTGGGAGGATGGAGTGAGGGATAGAGTGAAGGAAGGGAACAGGAGGGATGGAGGAGAGAGAGAGGGATGGCAGGATACCAGCGAGCAAGTTGTCTATTCAGACTTCAGAAGTGGGTTTGCTTGTTTGCAGACGAGAGAGAGGGAGGGAGAGATGGATGAAGGAGGGATATCAGAGCTGATGTAAGCTATTCAGAGCTGGAGTTGCAGAATTTGTTTGCGGAGTAGGCAGAGAGAAAGAGGCCTCTTTAATCCCTATGGTCACGGAAATGAGAATTGGGATCTCCATACACTGGGCTATAGCTGGGGCCTGGGAAGGGATCTCCCTACACTGGGATGGGATCCTCCGCAGTGGTCTGGTTAACAGGGAAAACTGGAGAGCAGTTAGCATGGATGCTACTGTTGTAGCCTAACCCCCAACTCAAAATGTGTCGTCGTTTGAAAACCAGTCAATTGAATATCTACAAAGGGCAATGGAATAGACTTAGTCTTGAGGCACTGCAGTGTTTGTAACGATGTGAGAGATCTGACACATTAACAGTATTAGGTGAAGCCTCTGTGATTGTACAGCTAGAACTATGCTGGTTTATGTGACCTGGACCTAGAAAGTAGCATTCAAGTGCCACCAGACCAGAGCATGACCATGGCCCTGGCACCCTCTCAGTGCAGCCCTGCCTGACCCATGCCTGCCAGTGGCCCTCCTCGATCAGCAACCAATCCAACCAGCAGCACACTTCCTTTAAAAGGACATTTCCAGCAGCTGTGTCAACCATGAAGGCTTATTCAGAGGAACTTCGCACTGCTCTGCATGCAAGGAGAGAGGGGCTTCCTGGGGCGGGAGGGGGGGGGGAGCAGGAAAAGGTTTGGATTGCAGAGAGGGAGGGAGAGGGAGACAGTTCATTTGACGGCGCTGCCTTCTACTGCAGTGACACGGGGCAGAAAATACACTGACGGCTGAAATTGAAAGTGGTTCTGTTCAGAAACTGGCTGAGGTAATCCTTCTTTCACTGTATTTAACGTTCAGGTAAAGTATGCCTCAGATGATAGTGTGTGTGGTGAAAAAAGGGATTTTCCCTTCAAATAGGGCACAGGAAAAGACAATAAAACTTTATAAGTCTGGCTAGCGCGTGACAATCTTTAAATATCTTCTGGCAAACCCATCAATTCCCTTTAACGAGTCAGCGAGTAAGTCAACTCCCTGACGCAAACATCTGACTGCTGTGGCCCACTTTCATTGACTTGGCCTGCCGACAATCAGTTCTGACCAAGAGAGCCTAAAGCCTGTCGCATGCTTGCTTCCCAGTCGAAACAGTTCGTGCATATATTATGACCATTTCGTGACGTTACAGTTCATTTTTGACTGTTCGTGCACACAACGTTTTCTCTTGAGGCAAGACGAAGTTCGGTAGCCGAAATCAATGCCCGTTTGTCGGTGATTGGTTAACAGTACTACTCCTAGGAGTGGGAACTATGGATGGGATTCTTCAATTAAATGCTTGATGTCATTCAACGAGAGACGACTGGTTTTCGTGCGCCTTTTTTAACTTGATAAATACTACAAACATCTTACTTAGATGTAAAATTGCTTAACTAAGACCTCCTCTGTAAAAGTCAAAATCACAGATTGTTAATGTTTTTATTTTAACCCATTTTTCTCCCCAATTTCGTGATGTCCAATTGGTAGTTACAGTCTTGTCCCATCGCTACAACTCCCCTACATACTCGGGAGAGTCGAAGGTCGAGAGCCATGCGTCCTCCGAAACATGACCCTGCCAAGCCGCACTGCTTCTTGACACACTGCTCGCTTAACCCGGAAGCCAGCCTCACCAATGTGTCGGAGGAAACGCCGTCCAGCTGGCGACCAGAGTCAGCTTGCAGGCGCCCGGCCCGCCACAAGGAGTCACTAGAGCGCGATGGGACAAGGAAATCCCTTAGATGCTGTGCCTTAGATGCTGCGCCACTCGGGAGGCCTAATTACAGATTTCTTGATAAATCTTAGATACATTTTGAATATTATGAGGAAGTGTATACTGGCTATGTTGTTAATACGGCGTCTCAAGAGGGATAAACAGTACGATTGCCGTTTTTCAAGTGAAGGTCTTTTAAAGAAGTATGTGAGACGTTCGCGTCACCTTGCAGAGTTCTGCTAGGAGCAAACCAAACCTAGTATGCGGGTGCCTTTAAAATACTTTGGCACACTTCACATCGCAAACAGGGATATTACATAAGTTCTCTGGTAATTAAGAAAACACACACACAGCGAAACACACCCAGAGAAACACACCCCACGGAGCAGCAGAGACTAAACAACATGCACTACTATCAGACGCTGAATCTCCAGCATGACATGAGCTCAGCTTCAATTACCCTGCCATTCTAATTACATGCTCCAGACAAAATTGAACCTATAACTGTCTTTTTCCTGCGAGCGCAGCACAGGGGGAAACTCCAGGGAGGGACCACTTGAATGCTTCAACTCTACTCAGACTGACAGCAGTGGGTCTGGAATAACAGGCAGGCATTCCCCCTGTTCTTCTCCTCGTTCTTCTCCTCATTCTTCTCCTCCTCCTCCTCCTCCTCCTCCTCCTCCTCCTCCTCTCTCCTCCTCTGGAGGCAGGTGGGAATGGGTTGACTCGACAGCCTGCCCACCACAGGGCCAGGGGACAGAATATGACCTCACTAGGGTGTTCACAGCCATTTCCTGTACAACCAAGTGTTGTACAGTGCCTTCAGAAAGTATTCCTACCCCTTGACCTATTCCCCATGTTGTTGTGTTACAGGCTGGATTCAAAATGGATGAATTTGTATTTATTTTTTCTTCACCCATCTACACACAATACCCCATAATGACAAAGTAAACCTTTTAGCAAATGTATTGAAAATGAAATACAGAAATCTTATTCATACCCCTCAGTCAATACATGTTAGAATCACCTTTGGCAACAATTACAGAGTCTTACTGTGACTTGTTTAGCACATTTTGGTTATAACAACAGGGTTGAATACATATTGACTCAAGACATTTCAGCATTGTTCATTAATTTGTAAATATTACTACAAACATAATTCCACTGACATTATGGGGTATTGTGTGTAGACCAGTGACACACAATCTCAATTTAATCCATTTAAAATTCAGGCTGTAACAACTAAATGTGGAAAAAGTCAAGGGGTGTTAATCCTTTCTGAAGGGACAGTAGCTCTGGGCAGGACTTATGGAACAGAGAGGACAGAGCGGAGTGGAGAATGGCAGGGATGTAATGGTGCCTGCACCCTGCCTGCGTCTCTCTCTCTCGTCAGATGTTCAGGCTCCAACTCTGGCTGCATGAATGGAATTACAGGAAACCTCCCACCCACAATCCAAAAGGCACACTACACGCCTCACACACATTCCAGAGGGGGAAATAAACCCTGCCTACCCTCCATTGCTCAAGCACATTTGTTTTAAATATGGTTTGTTCAAGTCCCGCTTTACATGCATGACAAGTTATCCTAAGACACATGAACGTCTATGGCCATGTGTAGGCTATATTACATATCCACATTCATTTCTTACACAGATGTGTCCACATCGTTCAAACAGAGGACTGTGTCCCAAATGGCACCCTATTCCCCATATACTAAACTACTTTTGATCAGAGCTCTCTGGACCCTGGTCAAAAGTAGTGCACTACAGTATATAGGGAATAGGGTGCCATTTGGGATGCAGATGGAGCCTCTAACAGCAATTTTCATGCATACTTCACTGATTCATACAAAGAGCTTTTTACACAGCAGTAAAATCTCCATCTGTTTTCCCAGATGAATCCCAGGTTCTTTTTTCTGTTCTTTGGGGTCTTATTTGGAAAAGAGGAGCGGGAGACGTAAAATGGGCTGCAAAGATCTCTACTCACCCACAACCATGAGAGTGAACTCGAAGCCTCTCTTGACAGACTTTCTGTACACTTGGTTTGGGAGATTGGCAAAGCCCACGTAACCTTCCAGAAGCTTCTGTTGCTGTAGACCGAAACCAAACATCAGTTAGTGCTTTTCCCAACTGTCCGGGCGGGTAACAAGTCTAAACAAAAGTCTGGTTACCAACACTTAACATTTCGCTACAGTAGCTGGGATATCACTGGCCTATAAAAACTGATGACTTGACGGGTCCAGGAAATATAAAAAAAACAGCAACATGGATAATTTGTTGAATTCAATCATTCATCAGATAATTGAATTCATATGCCCAATCTAACATTCTTACACTATATATACAAAAGTATGTGGACACCCCTTCAAATGAGTGGATTCGGCCATTTCAGCCACATCCGTTGCTGACAGGTGTATAAAAATCGAGCACACAACCACACAATCTACATAGACAAACATTGGCAGTAGAATGGCCTTACTGAAGAGCTCAGTGACTTCCTGTAAGTGCTGTTATTGTGAAGGGGAAATGTCTAGGCCACACAAGCTCACAGAACAGGACCGCAGAGTGCTGAAACGTGTAAAAATCGTCTGTCCTCGGTTGCAACACTCACTACCGAGTTCCAAACTGCCTCTGGAAGCAACGTCAGCACAAGAACTGTTCATCGGGAGCTTCATAAAATGGGTTCCCATGGCCGAGTACCTGCACACAAGCCTAAGATCACCATGCGCAATGCCAAGCATCTGGAGTTGTGTAAAGCTCGCGCCATTGGACTCTGAAGCAGTGGAAACGCATTCTCTGGAGTGATTAATCATGCAACACCATCTGGCAGTCCGACAGACTAATCTGGGTTTGGCGGATGCCAGGAGAACGCCACCTGCCCCAATGAATAGTGCCAAGTGTAAAGTTTGGTGGAGGAGGAATAATGGTCTGGGACTGTTTGTCATGGTTCGGGCTAGGCCCCTTAGCTCCAGTGAAAGGACATTTTTACATTTTAGTTATTTTGCAGACGCTATTATCCAGAGCGACACAGTAGTGAGTGAGTGGAATTCTTTACACTACAGCATACAATGACTTTCTAGACGATTCTGTGCTTCCAACTTTGTGGCAACAGTTTTGGGAAGGCCCTTTCCTGTTTCAGTATGACAATGCCCCCGTGCACAAAGCGAGGTCCATACAGAAATGGTTTGTCGAGATCGGTGTGGAAGAATTTGACTGGCCTGCACAGAGCCCTGACCTCAACCCCATCAAACACCTTTGGGATGAATTGGAACGCCGACTGCGAGCCAGGCCTAAACACCCAACATCAGTGCCCGACCTCACTAATGCTCGTGGCTGAATAGAAGCAAGTCCCCGCAGCAATGTTCCAACATCTAGTGGAAAGCCTTCCCAGAAGAGTGGAGGCAATTATAGCTGCAAAGGGGGGACCAACACAATATTAATACCCATGATTTTGGAATGAGATGTTCGACGAGCAGGTGTCCACATACACTACATGACCAAAAGTACCTCTTAACATTGTAAAATAAGTAAATATTATAGCCGAAAGGTACAGCACAGTGGAGTGACGTTAGGTAATCAGTCTCAATAATACTTACAGCTGGTTTGGAGAGTGTGCAGGTCAAGATGGTTGACAGTGAGGTGGTGGTGGATGAGAGGAGATGCAGAATGATTCCAAGTCCACAGTAGACAGGAGGAGCACCACACCATAAAGGAAAGAAATTAGAAATACACTATATCAGTTAAGAAGAAGAGCGACAAATGAGTCCACCATCCAGCTTGTGTCAGAATAACACATTCCTGCCTGCGGACCTCAGGTGTCAATCTCACTTTGACGCCGTTTCAATGTGCAAGTGCCATCATGACTAAGAAACATGCCTACTCATATAGTAGTCAGAAAGGCAGAACTTCTGAGGTACAGTTTACCTCACTTGTGTAACTTCTAGACTAACCAATATACTGATAGGTCTTGCTACTCTATTTTGCCTATAGCACTCAATCAGATGTGTGGTGGTGGTAGTGGTACACATCATTTTGGTTTGCTTGGTTAATGCTAGTTCCTACATCTCTTTCACCAAAAATGTCATTCAATCTGCCACAGGTATGACAAATAAATAAGGTCATAACCAGTCTTTTTCCACTTAGTTTCCTCATTCTATTTGAAGGGATTTTACCAATGTTTTATAGGGCTAGGTTATTTGTAGTCAAACCCACGCATAAACGTCTCAGACATCCTTTTTTTTTTATCAGAGAGGGTGTAAAACACAGAGATGGATCACGATTCATGACGGGTCTAGTCTGGAAAACAGGGTTGTAGCCTCAGATTATTTTACAGCTCTCTGGCTGCCAGTAAAGTGACATGAAAGATCCTCTATAACGGGTCTTTACCTAAATAGGATAGAAGCCATTACCGAAGAGGAGTGTGGGGTCAGAAGCCAAACAATGTTCTCAGTTAAGGGAAGAAGAAAAATCTATTTGCCAATTGTAATGACATGGACAAGTTTAGGCTAAAGCAGTAGGACAGCCAATGACGCTTGTTATTCAGCACATCAGAGAGAGGAAAACACGGTCAACCTACCTAGCATTCAAATAGCCCAATCCTCACTCCTACAGCCCACTTCAGAGGGTCAGTTTTGGAGGAGTTACAACTAACTCAAACTTCCTACAGTATTTTAGGTCAGTTTATGAGAGTTGTTATTGGTTAATCCCAGAGTTGAGAGGTGATGATGATACATCCTTCAGTCCTTTCACCGGCTGATGTGAAATGAGATTCAATTGGCTACCAGCCCATAGCCATGAAATCCCATTGGCCGACAGCCCACGGGCCTCTTCACACGGCTTCCAGTGTTGGAGAGACTGACGAAGAGCAGATCATCCCGAGTCAGTAGCTAGACTCCACGTTTCAGTCCTCACTGACAAACAGCAATTTCCTACATGTTTCGTCTCTCAAACATCGTAGTGTAAAGCCATCAACAACAAGGTGGCAAGAATTTGAGCACTCACTCAGGCTATCCCAGACCAAGACAGTTGGGCCAAAAGTCTTGAGATTATTAAGCGGAGGAGCCGTTTTTGGCCGTAAAGCACTGCTCAGAGCAGGAGGCTGTTTCTTTCTCTACAGTTTTTCAGCTCATTGGCTATTAACGACCCACTTCCACAGAAGAGGATCTGCCTCACCTAGCCTTCACTCAATCTCATTGTCTTTGAGGGTTTCAATGTTGCAAATGCCAGGTGGGAAGGGGGAAGTTAGAAGTTGACAGATGTAGCCTACTGTAGCATGCATCATCGCCCAAGCCACTTCCTCCTGATGTTGTCTGTCTGTCTCCTCTGGAGCAGAAGCGTCTGTCACGTACAGTACGACTGTCAGTGGTGCCTGTCACTGATCAGACACATGGCAACCACTTTAGCACATAGCTGAGACAGCAGCAACATCATAATGCTGATCTCTTAGCTAGCGCTGAGAAGAGAAATGTTTGATGTGCAATTCAGAGCCAAAAACAATGAGCCGTCCCTACTTTTCCGTGAGTCCAAGGGGAGGGTCATAAAAGTTAGCCTCATCTTTTATGAAAAAATGAAAGGAGTGAAACATAGGCTACATCTACCGCAACTTCCTGACTCATATAGCAGGCATAAGCGGCTTGTTGACATTTACTAAAGGAAGCCAGGTCTTTTTCAAGGCAACTCCCATGACACATTTCAAATACCACTGTCAAGGTTGGAGAGAGAGCTTCCACCAAGGCCAGGGTCACTGCGAGGAACACGTTGTGTGGTGGACATCTGTGTCTTTGCTGTTCACCTCAACCTTTACAAACAATTGCTTTAACAAAGGCCACTACATACCTCCAGGAAAGCAGCGCTGCCTTCTCCTTTAGGCCTGCCCTTCCACCACTATTTCCCCATGCACTGATAGCCTGATACAATCTGTTCCCACTCACATTGCTACATGCTCCCTTCAAACAGAGTAGATTTGTTATTCTTCTTTGCTGGTGGTGGATAAACTGACGGAAGAGATGTGAGGCTAGTCTGCCTCTGAGAGCCTGAGGTTAGAAAGAGGTGTGTTTAGCTAACCCTAAAGCAAGGCCTAGCAGGTTAGCCTAGCACAGTACACTGACGTTGGCTTGCAAATACTAAAGGATACCACCATTGCTATAAATGACAACAGTCCACTTTCTTCAAATGAAAAATGTATTGGTACTGCTGGTGATACTCAGCCTGCGTGTAGGCCTACCTACCCGTTTCATCAGAGGCTTAATTCCAATTCTCTCCCCATGAGTGGATACCATATTTCTCACACCAATCCAATGCTTTTAAAATCTTTGAGGGGGAGTGAAGGAATACGCTAGAGGAAGAATACAAAAATGGGGCTTTTATTGGCACCTAAACAAACTCTGCCCAGCTAAACAAACTCTGGGGTGTCTGTGTCATCACAGACATCCTGGCATTCCCAGGCCCAGCCATCTGACACACTGACTCACAGACTGGACTTATTATGCTGTGTCACTGTGGACAATATGCCTTCACACTGGGGAAGGCTTGGCCTGTAGTGCATGTAGTACACAGGATACGTCTGTCATGTCATACAATAGGCCTACAACCCAAAAATGGTGACATGCTCGAAATGCTTAGAGTTTCCATCCAATTACATGACGAAAATCAATTGTTTATGAAGAGCCTGGGGATTTTTCAGAACAGGTAAAGCCCGATGGCATTTCTCATATGAATAACAAAACACAGGGGTCACCGAGACACCCCTAGCACTGACTGACACAAAAACAGTTAGCAACAATAATGGAGAGATGGCAATTGTTCAATAACAATTGAGAGAGATATGGTGGGAAACTGCATTTATTTACTCAAGCTAAAGTAATAACATTGCATGCATTCCATAGGGACTAGAGAAAACGTTTGAATGGCTAGGGTGAGGATCGATGGCCTCTACACTCACAGCAACCCATTCCATGACAGATACTACAGTTACAGGTCACATGGAGGAATAACTGACAGGCAGAGTAACTCGGTACTCAGTCAGAGCATCTGCCATGTGAGTACAGTACAACAGTATGAATCCAGTCTCATGTGAACCAATACAAGGACTAGGTTTTCCAAAAAGGAGATACTGCAGTCATTCTACTCCACTCCAAGTAAAACATTTTGTTGATGCTGAATAGACGACAGTTTGTTTGACATTTTGATAGACACTCAAATTAGGTAGGTAACGTTAGCTAGCTAGATGTTGTGTTTGAGGAAGTTTGTAGATTCATAACAACTTTGCTCCAGGTTTCCTCCACATTGACTTTACCATTGATTAAACCTATTTGAATTAACTAATGATTATTTTACCAACACTTTTTTTTTTACGTCTGAAATTAAACTAGCTAAATCGACTTTTCAGAATTGCAGCCATTCACAGCTAGCAAGCGAGCTGCGACGTCAACTATCCCATTACAACTTACTAGCTAGCTAGTTAGTGGCAAACGTTTTTATAACTAGCTAACCTCATTGTTCTCTCTGTACTAGTAGTTAGTTAACTAACTTAGCTAGATAACGTTAGTTTTGTTAGCTACTGTAGGTACTGTAGCTAGCTAGAAACGTACCGTCAGTTATGATGCGCCTTTGTTGGGGTTGCCAACTTCTCACAAGCACCACAACTGGCATCTGAAGTTGCTCAACTCAGTTTACATTCTTCACACAGTATATCATTTGGCCAGTAATCAACTTCTCTGGCTGTATCTTAAAATGCTAGTTAGCTAACAATTGGTAGATCCCTAAGTTAGTTTTCGTTTGCTAGTACTAGCAAACTGTGTGCTAGAGAACAAATACACTTAGTCGAACAAACACAACTAATGCCACAGTCCTCGCGGTCATTTTCGAGCTATCGTTGTTTTTCTAGTAGGGTAACTTACTTATTAGGAAGCTAGCTAATTCTGGCAAAGTTTTTTAGTAGCTACCTACTCCGAGGACACAAACTATAGCAAAAGTTCCAGTATGAATTAAAACGGACAGTCAGAGAACTCACCCATAATGTTGCCGTTCCCAGGCGCCTCACTAACCGATCTTTCACCGTTCGACATTCCCTTTCACGAACTCACGGGAGACCACAAAACTGTAAAAGTCGTACGCAATTTATTTCGCTTAATGACAAAAATGTCCACTGTATGCTTGATGTGAAGGAGACATAGAGATAGATAGAGGACTAGCACCGCAAAAGCCTTCTTCTTCTTCTTCGGTGAGGTCTTATGGCGAACTACATACAAAAGGTGTATTGTCGCCGCCAACTGGACGGGGTGAAAAGAAAATCACAAAATAAAAGTATATTCCATACAGGCAGTGCTGTTTACCACCATTGCTATAAATGACACAACAGTCCACTTTCTTCAAATGAAAAATGTATTGGTACTGCTGGTAATACTACCTACCCATTTCATCTGAGGCTTAATTCCAATTCTCTCCCCATGAGTGGATACCATATTTCTCACACCAATCCAATGCTTTTAAAATATTTTACAAATGTTTGCCTTTTATGGGCAACTAAACAAACTCTGCCCAGCTAAACAAACTCTTATTTGACCTTTCTACCCTTTGGACAACTTTCGCATAGGAGACTCTCTCAACTGCCCTGATTTTGCCAACCTCAGTCTCTTTCACTCTAATCGGGCATTCCAAGGATTTCGCTTCAGGTTCTCCACCCCAGTTACAAGTCTTTGCTCCTCAGCCACTCTTCTACTAAACATTCAACATCTCCTTCATAGTGATCTTTCCCACACGTCCCACATCTCGACTTTTCCCGTCCAAACATTTTACAGCAAGAACATTGTAAAGGGCGGGATACGAAAGCTCTGACAGGATAGTACACATATCCCAGCTGCACTACCCAAAAGCCTGGCAGCGCCATTGAGGACTTTCACCAGAGGCGGAAAAGGAAGCGAGACATCTCACTCGCTGCTTTTTTCTGGTTCATACCAGACCCAGTTGCTAATGCATTGGAGCCTATGGGAGAACCATTTTACATTTACATTTACATCATTTAGCAGACGCTCTTATCCAGAGCGACTTACAAATTGGTGCATTCAACTTATGATAGCCAGTGGGACAACCACTTTTTTTTTATGGGGGGGGTAGAAGGATTACTTTATACTATTCCAGGTATTCCTTAAAGAGGTAGGGTTTCAAGTGTCTCCGGAAGGTGGTCAGTGACTCCGCTATCCTGGCGTCGTGGGGGAGCTTGTTCCACCATTGGAGTGCCAGAGCAGCAAATAGCTTTGACTGGGCTGAGCGGGAACTGTGCTTTCGTAGAGGTAGGGGAGCTAGCAGGCCAGAGGTGGATGAACGTAGTGCCGTCGTTTGGGTGTAGGGTCTGATCAGAGCCTGAAGGTAAGGAGGTGCCGTTCCCCTCACAGCTCCGTAGGCAAGCACCATGGTCTTGTAGTAGATGCGAGCCTCAACTGGAAGCTAGTGGAGTGTGCGGAGGAGCGGGGTGACATGAGAGAACTTGGGAAGGTCAACACCAGACGGGCTGCAGCGTTCTGGATAAGTTGTAGGGGTTTAATGGCACAGGCAGGGAGCCCAGCCAACAGCGAGTTGCAGTAATCCAGATGGGAGATGACAAGTGCCTGGATTAGGACCTGTGCCGCTTTCTGTGTAAGGTAGGGTCGTACTCTGCGAATGTTGTAGAGCATGAACCTGCAGGATCGGGTCACCGCTTTGATGTTAGCGGAGAACGACAGGGTGTTGTCCAGGGTCATGCCAAGGTTCTTGGCACCCTGGGAGGAGGACACAATGGAGTTGTCAACCGTGATGGTGGTCCTTAAGCAGACTGGAACTGTGATCAATGGTAAGCGGCCCGAATGGGACATCTTAATTTATCCACCATCTTTGTTTTCACCATCTATCCACCATCTTTGCTTACCACCCTGCATCCCACTGCTGGCTTGCCTTTGAAGCTAAGCAGGGTTGGTCCCTGGTTGGGAGACCAGATGTTGCTGGAAGTGGTGTTGGAGGGCCAGTAGGAGGCACTCTTTCCTCAGGTCTAAAAAAACATTCCAATGCCCCAGGGCAGTGATTGGGGACATTGCACTGTGTAGATAAATTGGATGTTCTAAGTCCATAACAATGCTTAAACCACATCAGGAGGTCTGGGAATATTTACTTTTTGAGTGTAGTTACCCTTTAATTCATGTGCATAGGCACTGTTGTTTGGTTAGCAGTGTTTCTGTAGCACGGGATGGAGTTTGCAAAAGAAATGGCCAATAATGCAAATAATCATGATATCATTCTGCCATTTAGGCATAGGCTACTTTGTAACTAGTTAACATTTAATTGAGATGGTTTTTGGGAAAGCCTTTCCATCTACCAGAAGAAGGTTAGGCCTATCATTACCTTTGCTATATTTTTCTTGTTCCTTAATTGAGTTACTTCATACAGATGTAGGATCTTTAATTTTATCACTCGTTTGTTGCTGAGAATGTTCCTCTACAGCAGACAATGCAAACTTGTATTGTATTCAAGGTTTAAAAAGGCTTCTAAAGTTTGCAATTGACACTTTAAACGTCAGATTTAATTTGCCCTAACGAAAAATGTACCAACCCCTATAAAAAAGTCATTAATTATAATCAACATAATAATTCACATTTCCTGTTGCTGCAGGATATTTTCCAGCGGAAGCAAACTAGCTCAAATTAAGATCCTACATCTGTATTATGAGGCATATCTTACCTTGCTTAAAGTAGCCTATAGACAAAATCCCACCATAGAAACGTGGAGGCAATTCTTTTATAAAGACTTCCTCAAATGGGTCCTCCTATTCTATTGGTTTTCTTTCAACTTTATTTTATTGTCTAGTAGCCATATTAGCAATCCATGACAGTTGTTGCATCTTTAGATCTCCGCTCTTTCTAATTTTTTTATGGATATTACCATCTCTGTCCATGAAACCGCTTACCATGTGCGGTCCACATTTTAGAAAGGTGTTTTCCGCAAATTACATTTTGGAACATTAGCGTGTAGGCCTACAGCCGGGTGCACATTGCTGCGCCTAAAATGTGAAGAAATAGCCTAATAGTTTATCAACATTTTATCTAAACATTCTGATCTGTTCCATCAGCCTTATTAATTGAGACAGTATATACCTCCACTACACTACTTTGATACGCATCGTAGGGATTAAGAAGTGACTATACGCAATGCCCACTGAAAAATAAGTGGGTATATGGTGTATACCTGCGTACACCCTCCACTATACCACTGGGTGGGACATCCTATGGATTAAGGAAGGATCACATAATTCCATCCAGGTCACCAGGAGGGATCAGCCAATGAATTATACTCATGAGCAAACATTCCAAAGCCGCAGGTGGCAGTAACCTTGGCTTTATACCTGTTCAAACAACACACTCCAGGTGGCAGTATTCACCCTTTCAGTTTGTTTACCAACTCATAGAAGTAGCAGAAGAAGAAAATTGACTCAGTGGCGCTGTCCATGCTGCACAGACGCCACAATAGGGCAGATACAATGTTGCATCCTCTAACTATCTCTATGGGAGGTGCTTACAAAAAATGCACACGGTACCCTTGGTGAATAACAATGGCACGAAATGGGAGGAATGTATCGCGAGATTTTAGGACCACCAGAAATATTACTGAGCAGAGGTCCCGGATCATCACTCTTTTCTTATAACCCTGATTTACTAACAGCATTATAACTGACTCACATCACCTATAAGGTATGTATATTGCCGTAGGCCTGTAGTAAAGTAGGTTATAAATCATTTGGCAAGTTTTCTGCCCGAAAGCCATGGTTGGTTTATGGAATCCTATACCATCTTTGATGGAACGATTCATTCATGGATTGATAATATGACCTATGGTGCCACCTAGTGGTTATGGTATGGAAGATAAACCATAATCAGGAGGCAAACTGGCCCATCTTTATTTAAAGGACTTCACATATACACAACAGGATCGTCCAAGAGGTCTTGACATCTATGGTACAGGAGATAGCATGCCTTCCCTATCACCATAGTGTCACTGGATCAAGCATCTTGATTGCTCCCTTCTAAGTCCAACACATTATCTAAATTGGTGGCAGCGTTGGGATGATGCCACAGTCCCTCAGGCCCTTGTTAAAATCATCACCAACACAGAGGAGGAAAATTGGACTGTAACTTTGAAACTTTGAAACCCTGAACATACCAACTAACCACATGACAAGCTCTGTGTTGAGATGAAATGGGATGTGGCACTGTAGAGGAATGAGAACGCCGCTTTACATATCTGATATGAGAGAGATCATCGGCTGAATGACTGACTGTGTGTGTGTGGGTTATTACTGAGGCATGGATTCAGACCCTTCTAATGAACAAATACTCTAACCAATTATAGAGAAGTCTGAGTATATTACTGTGAGAAAATTGACAAATTACAGGGCTGCCCGATGATGTAATTGAGGAGTGATTGGTTAAAGGTTACACATGACAAATGTATTGGGGTAGTTACACTATTTTTATTTTGCTTTATCACACACTATAGTTTGCCTTTAGAGACACACCCCATAATTTACATATTCAATATTCTCAATGAATAAAGCACTCAATTAGACAGTATTAGTTATGGCATGAAACCTCCACAAGATGTCAGTGTTGGTGATTTCAAATGCAACTATATGGCCATGCAATTCAGTATTTATTCTCATAGGAGTGAACAGTGGCGGGATTGGCTGTATAATCACATCTAGGCCCTGGGAATGGGCTCTCCTGTAGAGGACTGTTTATGTCTGAGTCATAAAGAGAATCGCCATTCATTCACAGTCGATCTAAGTGCAGTAATAACTGTGACTCAGACTCTTCTGAAACCCTCCACAGCATCTCATAGCAGAGCTCAGTCAATATCCTCCACTCACATAGTAGTTCTATAACATCTGAATGCTAATTACAGTGTGTGTGTGTGTGTGTATAGTATAGTATAGTATAGTATAGTATGTTTATATGGATATCATTTCCATAAATGTTATATTCCCTCATTCAAAGAAAGAGAACTGAGAGGCGATTGCTCATTCATTCATTCTTTCACATGGACCCTGGAGTGCTTGGGAAGAAACCATGCTGTGAAGTTGCGTGCCTTGGCACAGGGGGACATTTTCCTGCTACAATGATAAGAGACAATTATAGTAAATGGTATATACATTTTTCATAGATTATCCCAAAATAGGCTCAGATATGTAGGTATTATTTATTTCGTTTCATGTCTATTGCAAGTTGTAAATGTGTGCTACATTCCTATGAGATTTAAGTCAATGAAGTACAGAATTTTGGTAGTCTGTGAAATAATGATATTCAGAACATGCATGTCCTTCATGTCATGTGTGTCCTTGCCCGTGCAAAACTGTGCTCGTCTATAATTATTCTATACCCACCTTTGTCACAAACCAATGTCACTGTTGCCAGTGTAATGATCATGTTTATGTAATTTAAAATGTAAAATCAAATCAAATCATGAAACTTATCCACTTGTGAGTATGGATTTATTGGGTGAGCGTTAGTGTGGGCGTGTATATGGGTGTAATGCATGCATGAACATGCGGTGTGTGTGTGTGTACGTGCATATGTGTGTGTTATAATACAAGCCATTAGAGACACTGCTTGTCATCTTCAGCCATAGCTCATTAGTGAGGCTAAAGAAGGAAAGCTCACAGCTCAAGAGAAAGAAAAGAGAAAGATGGGGGGAAAAAGTGGGTTTCTTTGCTCAGGAGAAAACTGGTACTTTGCAGCTATGATGTGTGTGTGTGTGTGTGTGTGTGTATGCGTGTGTGTGCGCACAGGCGTGAATATGTGTGTGTGTCCAAACCCTTACCCCCTACCCATCCTACAGAGTGTTTTAATGTACGGAAACACTACAGACAGATTATGACGCCTTCTCCTTCATGCCACGACCCTGCTTATTATACCAGTAGAAAGGGCTGTATGGGACTCAAACCTCACTATGCCTTCTGAGAAGCTTCATTTGAATAAGCTGCGGCCGAGGGCTGGGCACTGGGAGTGATAGGCCTACAGTACACTGTTAATTCCAACATGTGTGTGTCCGTGTGTATGTCTGTGTGTCTGTCTTCATGGGGTCCTCCATAATAACAAAGCAAGATCCTCCTGGACCTCTCAAAAGTGCCAACTTGAAAAGCTGCATGAGAAAATCAATCAAGTTTTTAAAAACGAGAGGCTTACTCGAGAGAGAACAAGCATTGTTTTGGGGCCTGCAGGTGTTTTTCTACGTAGACATTGTTTTGTCTGGAAGAAATATGCACTCTGTTTTGTTCCCATCACATGCGACACCTCTTTGTCTATATGTGAATACATTTGTCTCTGCCACTGCAGCAGCTTGATGGCTTCTGTGTACCCGGTTCCAGCAGCCTCGCTTGCTTTGAAGCTTCCCTGAGTTGGACATAAAACAGTCCTGTTGTCATTATTGATTTTCATCGGTGGGAGTTTTTGTGTTTCATACACTGTTAAGACATTTCTCCCGCTTGATCCCTCCGAGGCTGAGGCTTCTTTTATGTGCCGTCTTCCAGGCGACAGTAGGCAGGCACACGTGAGCAGTACGATGAGACGAGGACTCAGGATAATTCAGTGACGACAGTAACATGCAGTTATACTCCACTACTTTCCTTGGACTTCAAATAACATACAGTTACAGCAACAACACAGTTCTCCTGTCAATATGGTCTCATTAGAATACGGTATGTCATAATAGTGCCATTTAACCATTGTAGTTACATGTCACCTACAGTAAGCTGAGATATGTCTGATCCTGTACTCTGTACTCCAATACCTTCCATGAACTAACTTAACTATGAGAGTTATGAGACCCAAGCAGTGTTCGCATGAAAGCTCCAGGAAAGACATGGATCCTAGATGCCCAGGGGTGTTCCACATTCTTCAGTATGATTAAAGACTCAGGGGTGTCCTGTGAAAACCGTTAGCATATTCAGGGATTCTTTAAAAAATAATTGCATATAACCATTCTTCATCTGAATTAAATACCATTTTTAGACGCTTTGGAATACAGGGGAGGGGGTGCAGTGGAAAGGGAGACAGTGCCTGTAAGCCATCAGTAGGCATGGATACTGGGAAGTTAAGGTTATTGGCCAGCGTTTTACAAACTAGGGGTTGCGACTTAAAAATGGGATTGTGAGAAAAAGTGAAATAAAATAAAATAATTTGCGCTTGGTTCATAGAACTGGGGTTACGTCAGTAACCTCTGGTAGCCGCTAGATGCGGTTGTAATAAACAGAGTTGTTTCTGTTTTCTTCCTACAAATGTGGCTCTATCTTTTGAATGGTTTAAGCTATAAAATATTATGACCCCATCACTGAAAGATAAGACTCTCAGGACAGGTATGTGTCTTCTGTTTCCCTCTACAATGCCCAGAAGCCCCTAAATCAGACTGGGGGGAAAAGATAATCAATGATGATGTTATTTTCTACACAGAATATCATACAGAATTATTGCCTGATGATCTTCTGAACTTCTCAGTACCTTTCTGATGCATTTCAGTCACTTCTAACCATACTTCCTTTATATTGAAATACTGTCAAAAATTCTGTCAGACTGATTTGTAATAGACTGTCATAGCCCTAAATTAAAAAAGTAAACAATGGCCTTTGATTACATCACTTTTTTTTTACATGGTCGGGTCGCTAAAATGATGTCAAAAAGGGGTCACGGGCCAAAAAAGTTTGGGAACCCCTTGTTATAGGCCATCCAAGTGAATGAGTTCCTATTTTTTCAGATGCTGTGTTGCTAAGGCCCTCCACACTTCCAACACCAGATTAGTTGTGATTCACTGGCACCAATAGCTAGACATGTTTAAGACAACTTAACATATATAGAACATATTTGCCATCTCTTCACAAAGAGTAAGCAAGCATAGCCTGTGTTTTTACGTCTTATTTTCTTAAGTTTGTCTTTATCCCTGGTATGAGCAAACCATGCCATTGGTTTAGTGTCTCTCTCTCTCTACAGTACTGACTATCATGCAGCCTTTGCTCCCTGGCCTCTATCCTACATGGTAGAATAGAGATAGCATGAGGGCATAAGCGCCATGCTGAAACAGGGATAAATACAGTTTACCATGATCCTGTTTATAGGAAACATAGGCAACACATGCCTTGTTTGGCCATATGAGAGGATTTCATGTGAATATGGTAATGAAGAGTGCAATCACTCACAAACTGAACATGAGGTTTTTATAATGCTTATTTTACTAGGTAAGTTGGTAACACTTTGACTGTAACAGTATATACTGTGAGTCCTATAATGTTCTATACATCCTTCAAAAACGTATGTAAATGGTTTGATTAGATATATCAAATGATGAGAAAACACAGAGGAATTCAATTGGCAACATGTCAATAGGCAGTATGTTAATATCACTATCGACAGTGTCACACATGCGATGTATGCCCATATGGTGGTACACAGCTAATTTAATTCAATGAACACCTTCACATCTAACATTGTTGTACCCTTGTGGTCTGCTCCCTTGTCATCCTGGCGTAGTGTTGTACCTGAGAAACTCCCAAATGTTTTACATTTACCCTCCTAATGAGGCTGATATCTACTTGTCATTGAGAAATAATTAACAATGGACTCCCTCCCAAACAAGCAGAATGAGAATTCAGTTCCTAAGCAAAAAGCCTTGTATTGTCAGAGAGACCTCTTTGCCAACTGCCTGCCAAAGCTTTCTGCTGGGTGAGTTGTGATGTGTAAGCTGTACTCTGCTAACAAGCTGCCCAAATCACACATAAAAGCAAACAGACAGACAGTGGCCCTAGCTAACTGGATGCATTTACATATTCCATCCTCTCTGGAAGAGAAGAGACCCTAAAGTCTGTCGAGAAACTATTGATCAACACACTGAAACGAGACCACAAAAACTAGAACAAAGATATAAATATGTTGAGGAGGACAACATTCAGCTGTCATAGCCAGTAATGGGACATAGAGAAAAATGCTTCTTATGTGTTGCTTTCGAATAGGAGCAGAATTGGCATTTTCCACATGACTATAACTTTGTAAGAAGTTTAACCTTGTTAATGTTATTCAGGGAAAGAAAGACTGAGACCGAGGTTTCTACTGTCTTTGACGCCACCTGTTTCACGCTTTAAAATAGCATTATCTAATATAAATTACTTCACAGGGAAGTAATGGTGTTTGGTGGAATGATGTTTGGCTTGAAAATGTGAAAAAAATGTACTTCAAAGTTGATGGTTTGATGCATCCATTAGCAGTAAAAACCTCAACTCAGAATCTGTTCCAGTAGATAAAGTCTAATTACCCCATAAAGGTTTAGCTGAAGAGTTTCCCAAAGGATACAAGTTCCTAGAAGTCATCATCAGAACAATGGTCCGAAAACAGAGCCTTGAGGAACTCCATGTACATCTTATTTCAACATAAATCAGTTATGATATAGTTCTCAGTATCCCTACATACAGCAAGGACCATCATCTGGCTATGAATGGTCATTCTCCTTCTCGTGTTTGCTTTCTCCTGTAGCACAGCACAACCATGAGAGTGCCATCGCCGTCATGCTAAATTGAGCTGATTATTGAAATGAGGTTTCACACCTTTGATTTCCTCCAGAGCCTTGGGGAGAGGTTGTGAAGATGATTGGGAGAGGTTGTGAAGATGAACATGAGAGGGTGAAAGAAACCAGGCGAGATGGAGGGAGGGACGGAAGGAAGGAACATGGTGTGTACGTCGGGTGACATTCATTGAGTTCCTGTAGCGTCGAAGGAGGAGGTCGTCGGGTAAGCTTGGCGTCGGGTAAGCTTGGCTTTATACATAGCTTGGGCTTTGTCGAGTAAGGCTTAAACTATGTATTTAGATTGTAGTTAGGTATTGTAGGTAGTTATCGTGGGTTGTTGTATGTAATTATTGTAGGTTAGTATTGTATTCGACTGTGCCCAGTGTAGCACGAAGCTAGCTAGCTAACCCACCACCTGGACTAGCTGGCGAGTAGCTATTAGCAACGGTATAGTTGTTTCACGCCTGAGAGTGCCTGTAATTACGCCAGCTGGCTGCCTACAATAATTACATACAATAATTGCCTACCATTCAGCTGTTTTCTAACCTCATTGTCTGAACCGTTAACGTTAGGTAGCAAGTGGCTACTGTGCTTGAAATTTAGCTAGCTTGTTGCTACCTGGATAGCGGAGTCACTCACCACCTTCCGGAGACACTTAAAACCCCACCTCTTTAAGGAATACCTGGGATAGGATAAAGTAATCCTTCTACCCCCCCTTACCCCAACCCCCCATTTTTTTTTTTTTTAAATTACAAAAACATTGTAAAGTGGTTATCCCAGTGCCTATAAGGTGAATGCACCTATTTGTAAGTCGCTCTGGATAAGAGCATCTGCTAAATAACGTAAATGTAAATGTAAATGTGTGAGAGAAGACTAAAAACAGCATCCCTCCACAGCCGTGCCATGCTGAGGTTCTTCCAGGTCAGCTGGGATACCTGGTTCTAGCTAGTTAGATAGGGCTACCCACAGCCGGTTTGTAATCACCTGCACTACACCCATCTTCAAATGCATGCAGGTTAATGTGACGTCTCTGCTAGGCTGGCTTAGTCACACAGTCCTGGCTGCTTCACTCTGATAAGGTGGAGGAGAGCAGTCCTGACTGCACACAGACACACACACACACACACACAGGGAGCGGTCCTGTCGACGTATTACACCGTGGCTTTCATTAGAAGGGCTTGTTCACGCCAATTAATAGTCTGTCACTTTCTCCTCATAATTCCACCCACGAACTTCCTATATGGTTTTATTTACACTCACACTTCATGTGTTATCATCAGCTTAATGGCTGTGTTGGTTAATACCTAAAACACCTTGCATGGTTACATTAGTAAAATAGAGAGAGAGAAATTGCAAATGGTCAGGTAACATAACTTGTGTTGTCATTGAGTGGGTTATTCCGGTGTTTGGGCCCAAAAAAAAAAAGGATGTTTGATAATCACTGGGCCGTGCCACTGGCATCACAGAAGATGACACTGAAAGTTAAATAATTAGGCCTACTGCCTGTCCTATAGTCTCATCAATACGTTACTGGCTCTGCTATCAAAGGTGTAATAAACTCAGATTTGATCATTTATGAGCATGTTTGTTTTTCTATAAAGGACTGTCTGAGTAATTTAATGTGTGACATTTTCACCTGGACAGCAGACATTTGTCAATCTCACTCTTTAGCAAGATACATGATGTTGTTAATTTCTTAAATAAAACTCATGATCTGTGAATGACTTTTTCATTATTTGTTAACCGTTCATAAACCCACTGTATGTATACCCTTTATAGATGACACCTCCATCTTAGGTGATGGTTTTATTGCTGTTCTTTTAACATGGTGGATTTACAGTCGTCATACGACAACATTTAATTGGACAAAATGAGCAATGTTTGGAATCGAAACCAAACACAGGGGAAATTACTTTGACATCCCCAATTTCCGGCAACAAATTAAAACATAACAAAGACTTAATTACGGTAAAGAAAAGTAGGCGTCTGCCAATACACATTAAAGATAATTCCCTACATTAGCCTGATGGCTTCACTGTTTTTTGTGCCTTATTTCCTCATTTACAATAGGCACAAGAACACATTGCTGTATTAAGTATTATTAAATGAGCAATTTAGGCCGTGGATGAGCTAATGGCTTGCGTAAAAGGATATCATTGTAATTAATCATAGGACAGATTGACAGGAGATCCTCCTTTGATATCATCATACATACACAGTAAAGGCATGCAGCCTGTGTGTCATCAGAAATAGCTGTATGCTGCATAAAACAGGAGGAGAAGTGTAATGGTTTGTTAATGGTCTTGTCTAAGACAATAAACCTGCAACAAATCCACTCAGACAGTGTAAAAAGCTTTGTCTGGTTGTGAATGTGTTATTTGAAATGACCATAATTCTGACGAAAGCCACAGTGATGGTTTTTGTATGAGCCAATCAACCGCTTAACCTTCTCCAGTACCTCTGAGAATGAGAGGTGCACCGCCATCATAACAAGTGGTTTTGGGTTAAGTAAGGACTTCCTCCACCGGCAGTCCTAATATGCACCCCAAATGGCACCCTAATAGGCCCTGGTCATAAGTAGTGCACTATGTAGGGAATAGCATGCCATTTGGGTTGCAGCCTAGCCCCAATTAGGCTCTGCAGTGAGTGTTCATTTTGTGTCATTGTAACTGAACATTTCTCATAGTAGAGTAGAGTAGAGTGTCAAAGGGGACCAATTTAACCATAGAAGGGGAACGTTTGACATATCTACCTCCTGACTAGTCCTCTGATGAGGTTTCAGGAAGGATTACCTCTTCTGTGATACTCTGACACTGTAATGTTTATTAGCAAATGAAGGGCAATACAATACAGTAAAAAAAAAACATAGATTTTCTTTCCTATATAATATAATACCTAATTGTTGTTCTTTCTGAGGCTGCATAAACTCACCAAACTGATATTATTGCCTAAGGAATAACAATGTCTCATTACTAAAGACAGTGAGTGGTCTTATGTGTGGCTCAGTTGGCACTAGCATTGTCAAGGTTGGGGGTTCAATTCCTGCAGGGATCACATACTTAAAATGGCATGCATATATATAGAACAGTGGAGGCTCCTCAGTGGAGGATCATCCTCCTCAGTGAATTTCATTTAAAAAAAAAATACATTAAAAAAGTTATCCTTTTAAAATATAACTATATTAAATATAATCACGTCATCAAATAATTGATTAAAACACACTATTTTTGAATGAAGGTCTACAGTAGCCTCAACAGCACTCTGTAGGGTAGCACCATGGTGTAGCCGGAGGACAGCAAGCTTCCATCCTCCTTTGGGTACATTGACTTCAATACAAAACCTAGGAGGCTCATGGTTCTCACCCCCTTCCATCGACTTACACAGTAATTATGACAACTTCCAGAGGACGTCCTCCAACCTATCAGAGCTCTTGCAGCATGAACTGACATATTGTCCACCCAATCAAAGGATCAGAGAATGAATCTAGTACTGAAAGCATAAGCTACAGCTAGTTAGCACTGCAGTGCATAAAATGTGATGAGTAGTTGACTTAAAGAGAGAGAAAGACAATAGTTGAACAGTTTTTAACAAATTCATGTATTCCAAAATAGTTTTTTTTACTTTCAGTTTTACTTATTCAGCTAGCAAATGCAGATAGCTAGTTTAGCCTACTCAAACACCCTGCTCAAACAGAGGGATGCTATGTTAGCTAGCTGGCGATGACAATCCAACACAACACTGGAACTCTTCCAAGTCAAGGTATGCTTTTGGTTTTACTAATTTATTGCCACCGGGGCCCGCCGGTGTAAGTGCTAAACTGCTTAAGGACTGTACACTGTAACTTTACTGCATGATTGTAGCGGGTTTACTAACGCGTTAATTCTATTAGCTATGTTGACTATGACGTTACTTTAGCTAATATAGTGACAACGATGTAGGCTGTGTGTAGTGGTTATGATAAGGTTTAGCTTGGAAAGGTTTTTTCGCCTGGTCACATACAGCTGATGTGTTGTGCATTGAAGTCCACAAGCGAAGGGCAAGGTGAGAGGAGGAGAGCGCATAGATGTGAGAAGGGATACAACGTGGCAGCTATGAAAGTGAACTGTATTTACACGTGATCAGGGGTGTATTCATTAATTGAAAAACCTTTCTTAAACGGAAGCAAACTGAACAAAACGGGGATGAACATACCTGAATTTGTCCAATAGAAACTCTCGTTTGCAAATGTTGGACTAATGATTACACCCTATATCAGCTAGATGCAGGCAAGAGTGTGCAAGGCGTTATTGAATGTGTCACTGTCAGTCCATGTGTCACTGTCTGTCACCTCCATTTTTTCTCTCGACCTGTGTTGTAAACTTTTATTCATAGGCTAGGTTGTAGCAACCTCATGATGGGTATAAGGAACATTTGAGTATCGTGTAGTAGCCTAAACCTATCGCTGTTACATTGATCTGGGTGAATGGAATATGCTGTAATATAAATAAGGCCATGCTCATGAAAAAAAAGAATTGTCCTCCTTAATCTTAAACGGCACTGACTGCCACTGATATAGAAAGAGAGTCAAGGCAACCTCAGGAAGGAAACCACGGTAACCAAAGGTCATGGGGTCACCTGGCAGGCAGGTGGTGGCGGTGAGCCGGTCCTGTGTGAATGCCACACGAAGCCCTGAAGGGGTGTGTGTGTGCGTGTGTACATGCGTATGGGTGTGTGTGCCAGTGGCATCCTAATAAAGGCAAAAAAATCACACTTCTCTGTGTGTTCAAAGAAGGGAAAAGAAAGAAAGGGAAAGAGAGAGTCTCCATTTTATCATTCAATATTAACCTCTTAGTTTATTCAAACTCAATTCAATAATGAACATCGGCAACAGGCCCATTAATCAACCATGCCAGACCAGACGACGGTAGACCAGACTAGCACAGGGAGAGATTGTGATAAAACAGAAAGACAAGAGAGATATCTTCTGTAATAACCCTAAGGAGATACCAGAATGAGTCTAATACCAGAGGAAATAATTTAGTCGAAACAGAAAATGGCCCAGAGCAGAAATCAGATATGTGTTATCGAGAGTATTTACATGGCATCATTCATTTATTATACGGTAGTGATAAGCAAAATGCCAAACACTGAGGGTGGAAATTAATATGAGGAATTAGCAACAAATAACATAAATAAGGTGAAAACATATATGGAGATTAAGCTTATTCCTGGACCAAAAAACACTTTCAATTAAGAATTTCCATATACTTTTTATTTCAGTAGGAGGTTTAATCTGAGTCTGGGAAACCATCCCTTGATGTTTTGTGTATAAGACTCAGACAAAACCTTGTCCCTGAGGACAATACCTTGAATTACCATAAATGGATGCCCCTGAAGATCACTTTTAATGGCTCTGACTTTATGAACTTAAGATGAGTCTTCCAAGGAAAATGATTATGTCTAGGTCCACCCAGCACTGTTGGCATGGCTGATGCTGAGCAATATGCAGAGGCAGATAAGAAATCGCCAGCTCCCTCCCTCAGACACCAGGAGGAAATGAAAACACATCACAATCAGGCAGTCTTTTAACTGGCTCATGGTCTGTTTTAACTGGCTCATGGTCTGTTTTAACTGGCTCATGGTCTGTTTTAACTGGCTCAGTCTTGTCTGGTCTCTGTCTGAGTTGTGGTGCTACAAGCCTGGTGCTCACTGGATAGCAAGGTGTGTATTCAAGTTTCATTTTCTCCTGTTTTGCCTGGCAAAAACACCTACTTTTATATAATCTGTATAAAATACAGTTAGCAATCTGCTACGGACGCATCTTTGCCAGAACAATCAGCCTGGTCTCATAGCATCCCAGCAACAGCGAACAATAGGCTACCTGGCGATTTCATTGATCATTTCAGATAGGCCTAGTTTGGTTAAGTTCATTATTAGGCTATAGTGGCTATAGTGCATTCGGAAAGTATTCAGACCACTTGACTTTTTCCACATTTTTGATACATTACAGCCTTATTCTAAAATTGATTAAATTGTTTTTTTCCCCTCATCAATCTACACACAATACCCCATAATGACAAAGCAAAAACAAGTTTTTAGAAATGTTTGCAAATGTATTACGAATAACAAACTGAAATATCACATTTACATAAGTACTTTGTTGAAGCACCTTTGGCAGCAATTACAGCCTCGAGTCTTCTTGGTAATGATGCTACAAGCTTGGCACACCTGTATTTGGGGAGCATCGCTGCACAGCTATTTTCAGGTCTCTCCAGAGATGTTCGATCGGGTTCAAGTCCGGGCTCTGGCTGGGCCACTCAAGGACATTCAGAGACATGTCCCAAAGCCACTCCTGCATTGTCTTGGCTGCGTGTTTAGGGTCGTTGTCCTGTTGGTAGGTGAACCTTCGCCCCAGTCTGAGGTCCTGAGCGATCTGGAGCAGGTTTTCATCAAGGATCTCTCTCTGTACTTTGCTCCATTCATCTTTCCCTCGATCCTGACTAGTCTCCCAGTCCCTGCCGCTGAAAAACATCCCTACAGCATGATGCTGCCACCACCATGCTTCACCGTAGGGATGGTGCCAGGTTTCGTCCAGACATGACGCTTGGCATTCAGGCCAAAGAGTTCTGTCAGAATGACCATCGGTTCTTGGTCACCTCCCTGACCAAGGCCCTTCTCCCCCAATTTCTCAGTTTGGCCGGGTGGCCGGCTCTAGGAAGAGTCGTGGTGGTTCCAAACTTCTTCCATTTAAGAATGATGGCGGCCACTGTGTTCTTGGGGACCTTCAATGCTGTAGACATTTTTTGGTACCCTTCCCCAGATCTGTGCCTCGACACAATCCTGTCTCGGAGCTCTACGGACAATTCCTTCGATCTCATGGCTTGGTTTTTGTTCTGACATGCACTGTCAACTGTGGGACCTTAAATAGGTCTGTGCCTTTCCAAATCATGTCCAATCAATTGAATTTACCACAGGTGGACTCCAATCAAGTTGTAGAAACATATTAAGGATTATCAATGAAAACAGGATGCATCTGAGCTCAATTTCGAGTTTCATAGCAATTACTTATGTAAATAAAAATGTCTAAAAACCTGTTTTTGCTTTGTCATTATGGGGTATTGTGTGTAGATTGATGAGGGAAAAAATGAATTTAATCAATTTTAGAATAAGGCTGTAAGGTAACAAAATGTTGAAAAAGTCAAGGGGTCTGAATACTTTCCGAATGCACTGTACCTCAGTTTTGCGCACTGGCTATATGTCTAAAGATAGCTGTAACATTGCACTGCACTGAATACTTTTGGGATGAAGATGTAAAATATTCTGGAGAATTTGTTACGATATTTGTGAGGAAGAAAAAGGCTACAGACAGACCATGCTTTCCTACCTGCATACAGAGGATCCTCAACCTCTGCTTCATACAGGTAGGCCGTATGATCCTGCTTGCTCTGAAGTGACATGATGTCCCTAGTTGATATTGACTGCTAACATGAATAACTTTCCGCTCAAAATGCAGGTATAAAACGCAGTTTATTTCTGTATTTTGCGTTTTGAAAATGCATCACCGTTAATTGCTGTAATGAAAGGCTACATTTGCGCAGGGATTTTGTTCGCGTATGCGCGCGTGCATGTCCGTGCGTGGTGGATCGCGAGCTTTGAACCACTCATATTTGGGGGTCGCGGGTCAAGAAGTTTGAGAACCACTGAGCTAGAGAACAGATTGCTGATTTGCTGTAAAGCTAGCTATAGGATCAGTTGCAGCGCAAACATCAAATTGTAGAGAGAGGATAGCCATAAATACATATGCAGCTCCAAAAAAAATTGGTGATCAAGAATATTAACAGTTTACTGTTGTAGTTGAACAAGTCATTGCATGTATGATGTGTTTTCTTACTTGACTTGAGACTTGACTTAAACAACTTGTGACTCTACTCGACTTGGACTTGACTCGAGACTCAACCCGTTCTACTTGGGACTTGCTTGTGACTCGAATAATAGTGACTAGACAGGGACTATAACCTGGTGGTCCAGTCTATGGACCTGTGTGTGCTATTAGCCAACTCCTGTCTGTGTTCCAATTGTATTACCAAACATGCCTTTGTGTATGCCTTGACAATGATAGAAGAGTTGGCTACAACACATAGCCTTCAGTATGGGACCAGGCTAAACAGGGACATTCTTGTCTGAGTATTTTTGATTGTTGAGGGACAGCTGATACAATCACTAAGGGGCAAACCCTAATTTTCAATGTTCATGTAGTCATGCATTGATGTCCGTGTTAGACTAAGTGGAAGTTAGGATTCACCTTAAGAGACCAGGTACCTAACCCAACCCCTCTGGAGAGACAATACTTCTCTGTATCTTTTGAAGTCCTTTGAATTTCTCTAAGTTCACATCTGAGACAGATGTTATGTTGCACTCTTCAATAATATATAAAACCCTCTGATACTGGTCCTTGGAGACACATATGTCTGAGAAGTTTCCATGTATACAGTAATTTTACTACCTCTAATCATCTCTGGAACAGCCTGTCTCTGTCATACCGTAGCTGTGAGAGTGGGGGTGTGGCTGGAAGATTGTTGCTGGGGGAGTGGGGGTGTGGCTGGGTGAGTGGGGGTGTGGCTGGGAGGTGGGGGTGTGGCTGGGAGAGTGGGGGTGTAGCTGGGAGAGTGGGGGTGTGGATGAGAGGGGGACAGCTGGGAGGAGGTGGTTGGTAGGGAGAGATCGCAGGGGTTGGGGGGTGTTGGCAGAGACCATGAAGTATGACTCTGGGTGTATCTTCAGTATAAAAATATGTCTGAGTATAAAAATAGATCTAATTTAGGATCTAATTTTAGTCTGTGGCAGTTTATAATTCAGAGAGAATTCAGAACAGTTGGGCATCAATCCTAACACAGCCTTAAATACAGATGGATGGAAGAATGGAGAGCTGGAGGGAGGGAGCCGGGAGACATTGAACAGATGTAGCCGTGGTGTCAAAGGGAAGAAAGAAGTGAGTAATTGTTTTGAGACAGACAGGAGCACTCACGTATGGCAGGCAGCGTTTGTTCCTCTGTGCTTTTAGCGAAACGTTGACAAGAGGCCTCTAGTCTCAACTTCAAACGCTATTTCTCTTTGTTTCAATTTAGCTCTGATTGGCTCCACATCAGTGTGTGTGTTTGTCTGTGTGTGTGTCTGTGTTTTCTGAACATACCTTATTCAGCATCTGTCATACTGGCCGCCCCACCACCCTGGTTATTGTTTTTGTTGCCGAGCAGAGAAACGTCGTGCAGCATGGTAAAAACTTTGCAGTAAATATTGTGCTCTTCTATCATCCTTGCAATGATGTCAGAGGGGAAAAAACTGTGTTCGTTGTTTGCAGTAACTTCTTTGTTGTTGTAATATCGCAAACGGACATGGCAGTTTCACCATTAAGGATTTCAGCTTTAAAGACAAATGCAAATAAACATACTGAAGCTCATTATTCAAAGAGAAACATGTTGTTTAGCTAAAACATGAACAAGTGATCGATACAGCACAGTAGGTTTCATGTTGTGTGATAATGTTATCAACATATGGCAAATGTCCCTCTGTAAAGTGTATTGAAACCTTATGATTAACACTTGAAATAAAGTTGACTTGACTTCACGGGCATATGGGTGCCTTCTCCACTCCTGATGCCTAGTATTGGGTAGAAGGCTACAACATACATCATGACCATCCAAAGCTAAATTAAAATAAATCACACGAGTGTCCATATTTCCTTTATTTCCTTTTATGACATGCCTTTACAATGTGTGGATGGTTGTATCAGTGCTAGGTCTTGAGTTGTATCACAAAGCATTGACAGGCAGAGAACAAACACAATAACCACATTCTCTCTGTTTCATGCTACTTTCACGTTTTTTGCTTCTTTATTTCGACGGTGGAAAACTAGGATTTCAAAGTCCATTTAATTTCTATCAGCTCTTTCAAAGATATTTACAGTGAGGGAAAAAAGTATTTGATCCCCTGCTGATTTTGTACGTTTGCCCACTGACAAAGACATGATCAGTCTATAATTTTAATGGTAGGTTTATTTGAACAGTGAGAGACAGAATAACAACAAAAAAATCCAGAAAAACGCATCTAAAAATGTTATAAATTGATTTGCATTTAATGAGGGAAATAAGTATTTGACCCCTCTGCAAAACATGACTTAGTACTTGGTGGCAAAACCCTTGTTGGCAATCACAGAGGTCAGATGTTTCTTGTAGTTGGCCACCAGGTTTGCACACATCTCAGGAGGGGTTTGTTCCACTCCTCTTTGCAGATCTTCTCCAAGTCATTAAGGTTTCGATGCTGACGTTTGGCAACTCGAACCTTCAGATCCCTCCACAGATATTCTATGGGATTAAGGTCTGGAGACTGGCTAGGCCACTCCAGGACCTTAATGTGCTACTTCTTGAGCCACTCCTATGTTGCCTTGGCTGTGTGTTTTGGGTCATTGTCATGCTGGAATACCCATCCACGAGCTCCATTTTGGTCTCATCTGACCACAACACTTTCACCCAGTTCTCCTCTGAATCATTCAGATGTTCATTGGCAAACTTCAGACGGGCCTGTATATGTGCTTTCTTGAGCAGGGGGACCTTGCGGGTGCTGCAGAATTTCAGTCCTTCACGGCGTAGTGTGTTACCAATTGTTTTCTTGGTGACTATGGTCCCAGCTGCCTTGAGATCATTGACAAGATCCTCCCGTGTAGTTCTGGGCTGATTCTTCACCGTTCTCATGATCATTGCAACTCCACAAGGTGAGATCTTGCATGGAGCCCCAGGCCAAGGGAGATTGACAGTCCTTTTGTGTTTCTTCCATTTGCGAATAATCACACCAACTGTTGTCACCTTCTCACCAAGCTGCTTGATGATGGTCTTGTAGCCCATTCCAGCCTTGTGTAGGTCTACAATCGTGTCCCTGACATCCTTGGAGAGCTCTTTGGTCTTGGCCATGGTGGAGAGTTCGGAATCTGATTGATTGATTGCTTCTGTGGGCAGGTGTCTTTTATACAGGTAACAAACAGATTAGGAGCACTCCCTTTAAGAGTGTGCTCCTAATCTCAGCTCTTTACCTGTATAAAAGACACCTGGGAGCCAGAAATCTTTCTGATTGAGAGGGGGTCAAATACTTATTTCCCTCATTAAAATGCAAATCAATTTATAACATTTTTTACATGTGTTTTTCTGGATTTTGTTGTTGTTATTCTGTCTCTCACTGTTCAAATAAACCTACCATTAAAATTATAGACTGATCATTTCCTTGTCAGTGGGCAAATGTACAAAATCAGCAGGGAATCAAATACTTTTTTCCCTCACTGTATACGGTGGAAAACTAGGATATCAAAGTCCATTTAGGATATCAAAGTCCATTTAATTTCTATCAGCTCTTTCAAAGACAAACCGTACAGAGTTAATGTCTCCTTTGTGTTGGTTCTGTTGGTTCTGTATACACTATGCTGGACATGAAAGGATTCCAAAACACAGAAACCTTTGACTGTGAAACGCAGTGCTTTCTTCATTCATGTCCAGAAAACGACTCTGAATGTGAAATTATTTGGTTTCAATGAGAAACAGAAAATATGAGAGAAGTTTTTCAGGCACTTAAATATTCTTCCAGAGTCCTTGGCTTGGCTACACTGTGCTTTCTTCGTTTGCGGTACGGTACATGCATTGAAAGAAAAAGTATCCTCTCCTAAACCCATTACAAATACATGAGACATGAACTCATGGCCTCTGCTCTGCAGGACAAGACAGCGCAAAAGGCTGCACAGTAGCACAACATTCAAATACAACAATTTATTAAAGGGATTTCAAATTCCTTCTTGTACACAACAATAATGTACCTATTTACAGTTAGTTTGTTAAATGTGTGCTGTGACTAGGCCTACTTGTGTATCTACCTGTTGTAACTACTACCTGTTGTAACAACCTGTTGTAACTACCTGTTGTAACTACCTGTTGTAACAACCTTTGCTCATCATATCGTCAAATCCTCCCAAATGAACTGGCCACCTTGCAGCACTGGGGGGGGAAACTAAACTGTGTAAACATTCCTTTTCAAAATACATAATTTCTTATCCGCATTGAATATGGAAAGAACCTTACACTTTTCTCATTCTCTCACTCTCCTGCCCATATCGCTCCTTCGCCCACTTCTCTCCTCTCTCTTTATCTCTCTCGCGCTCTGTCTCTCACTTTCTATCCCTCTCTCTCCCTCGCTGTCCTGCCCTCCCCCTCCCCTCTCTCTCCAGCTCTCTCTCTCTGTGGGATGTTTTAGTGAGCCCATGTCACTGTGATGCAAGTGAAAGCCATTTAAACGAATGACAGCTGCAAATTTCATTTCTCACATTGCTGGGGATAGAACTCTACACACAGTGATATTAAAGGCAAGGTAAATGATGCATGCATCTATCTTCATTCTGAACGCAGCATGGGGGCTGAACAGAAACGGGATGTTTGTGTTGAAATTATTACAGTCTTCCCATCGCCAGGTTAGTGACGCTGAGGGTGCGTCACAAATTGTACCCTATTCTCTACATAGTACATTACTTTCCACTAGGGCCCATAGGGCTCTATGCACTATATAGGGAATAGGGTGACATTTGGGACACTGAGTATTTCTCCACTTTGGCTGATAGAGGAATCTTTGTGTGAAACACATTTCTATGAATATGAATATTTATTCTATTTCAGGAAGCATAGACTGAGTCATTAAAAATCATAGCAAATGGGTTTTGTGGAAAAACCAAATGCACAGTATTGTTTTTGGGTGTTGTTGTGTATATGTTGTGTTAACATGTAACACAAAACGCTTGTTCGGACTCAGGACTTGAGAACTTGGACACTACTAGGGTACCGGTAAATCACATGACACACATACGAAATCACTTGAATCTACTGACTCTTTTGGGGGTCATTTGATTTGATATCTACCCAAAACCATTGTGCTACGTTATCTGACCATCACAAATCTACTAAGTTGCAATGGATCAACTTTGTCATTTCAAGACAACAAGAACATACAGTACAGGGACTTGACAAAAATGAAGGAAGAAATGTTTAGTCTTTTTACAGTAGTTTTTCAACATTGGTGATGTCATGATCATTTTAAGAAATCATTGATTCCAATATTTCACATAAGGAAATTAAAGGTACGTTTCATGATTGATGTTTGGGGCCCGTTATTTGTTCAAATTAAACAAAGCACAGAACACTCTCTAGATCAAAGGCCTGTTATCATTACCTTACAAAAATGTTGTCCAACAAACCATTTCTCCAGATTTTGCTCTAAAAAAGACTTATCAACTTATCAAAATGTAAACCTGAGATTCAGATTTTCAAAACCATCTCAGAACAGATCTCAATGAAGCCATCTGTGGTACCCCCATAGACTATACCCTTCTGTTACTGTGATCTGAACTAACTGCTGTTGTCTATGCACATGTATACTGTGCATTCAAAAATGCTTGACTTTAGATTGGCGTCTACTAACAAACACTAATGTTTAAGCATTTCTCCTCTTTAAAAATTGGGCTTTCTCAGTGTTTACCTTTGTAATTAACACATATTGGGTGTGAAGCTTCAAATGCAAGGAATCAGGTTTAATCTATCATGATTTCTTTTGAGTACATCAAAAAAACATTTTCACAACAGAAGACGTTACATCCATCTTGAAGTTTGGAATCAGTTGTAAACACTAGAAATGTGGGTCCTATATCTCCGGGTTTAGTTCTGAACTTCTGCTGGTCATGCATAGAATTAGAATCAATTAGTCATTCTAATTCTAGAACTAATTAGGCAATCTAATTCTATCGTATACAGTCAGTTTTCACTATAGTGATGTCATTTCTCACTACAGGGATCACACTGGAGTACTGATGTCTGATAGTGTCCAGTAGTGATGATGTCATGTTACGCCACAGTACTGATGTCCTCCACCTCGTTTGGCTTCACAGGCTTGCTGGGCAGCGACTTGAGGTACTCCAAGTGTCGCCGGGCATCCTCCTGGTTCTGCCGTACATAATACACCACGTAGGAGATGACCATGGCGAACCAGCCGAACATCGTCACCAGCATGGCGTAGTCCGTGGTCCTCTTGGCCAGGTTACACAGGTCTGTGTCCACTGCCAGGAAATGGCGTCCCTCCTGCTCCTGGAGCTCGGAGCTCCGGCAAAGGACGCGTGCAGCCGCTTCGTGGTTGTGGGCCATGCCGCCCAGTGCCTGCTGCAGGGTGCAGTCACAGTGCCAGGGGTTGTCATCCACCAGGACCCGCGCTTTGAGCCGGGCGAACGCATCCTTGTGCACGCTAGTGATGCGGTTGTGTGAGAGGTCGAGGACCTGCAGTGTGGCCTCCACGCCACTGAAGGCACCCTCCCCCAGCGTCTCCACAGCGTTGTGGGACAGATTGAGCTCCCGCAGCAGCCTCAGGCCCCGGAAGGCGTGGTCGGGGACGGCCATGATCTGGTTGTGGTCGAGGCGGAGCACGGCGGTGTCTGGAGGCAGGTCCGGGGGGATCTCTTTGAGCCGGGACCCGGTGCAGGTGACATTGAGGCCAAGGAAGAGCCCCAGAGGCCCCGGGCCGAGGTGGAGGCCCGGGTCGGGTCGGGCCCGCTGGCAGACGCAGCCCTTGGGACACATGGAGGCAGAGGGGAAGCACAGGGCCATGAGGACCAGGCTCTGGAGGAGCAGGCACATGGGGATGGAGCGGGACAGCCACAGGTCCAGGGGAGTCATACTGGTGGGGACCACCAGCCCTCAGCATCCCGCCAAGGGACAGGGACACCACACCACTGGACTGGCCCAAGGACCAACAGACCGGCCACGGCTCATACCAAACACTCCATACTGGAGACTGATGAGCCTCCCCCAACACACTCACGGCCTGTTCAGGCCTAGCAGGTCCTGCCACCAGTTGAACTCATGCTATAATCACACCTGAAATAAAAACAGATAGAAGCATTAAAAAATATTAAAACTGCTTAATGGAGGACTATAAGTATTTTGAACTACTTTTCTAGTGTGGACCTTTTGGTTTTTGCTGAACAGGAGCACCACGGTGTGTAAGTGAAAATAAACCATTGATTTACTCTGTTGTATACACATCATCATAATCTCACTGTTATTGATAGAAACGATATTGCACGACTTGTTCTATTTATGGCATACTAGGCTACACGATAAAGTTAAGGTGCAGACCTGTTGCACCCTCTATAACCACTGTGATTATTATTTGACCCTGTTGGTCATCTATAAACGTTTGAACATCTTGAAGAACAATCTGGACTTAATGGCCATTTATTGGCCATGTACTCTTATAATCTCCACGTGGCACAGCCAAAAGAGGACTGGCCACCCCTCAGAGCCTGGTTCCTCTCTAGGTTTCTTCCTAGGTTCCTGCCTTTCTAGGGCGGTTTTGCTGCAGTAGCCACCGTGCCTCTACATCTGCATTTATTGCTCTCTGGGATTTTAGGCTTGGTTTCTGTATAAGCACTTTGTGACAACTGCTGATGTAAAAAGGACTTTATAAATACATTTGATTGGTTAAGCTAGGTTAGAAGAATCACTGTCCTTAAAAGAACACATCTTTATAAACACACAGTCTTTACTGAGACGTGACGATAAGCATGGACCTGTGAATCCTCCTGTCAATCAAACACTAGCCAGCTACAAACTATGTTGTGTATTTAGTCAATTAACCTTATACTGCAGTGCGCTAAATCAAGGACACAGAGTGTTTCTTGGTAGTGTTAAATCAGGGTCACACTGAGCGTTTCTTGGTAGTCTTAAACAAATCTACTTTGAAACAGTATACACCTCACACACATGGTTATGGGCTTAAAAAAAGAAGGCACCTGTATCATTTCAGACATAGAGATGAAATGTGTTCAATTTTGAGTTTGCGTCCCAATATTACACTTTATATACATCACAGAAGACTGAAATTTAACAAAACCGTTTGACATAGAAACACCAGATTTTCGGCGTTTAATATATATATTAATAACATTCCACCCATGAGGCCACTAGAGGGCGATTTGGAAATTTGACTGCAGGAAAGGGTTTTAAGAACAGATTCTTATTTACAATGACGACCTGTGAAACATATACATTGCCTGTTGTGACATGTACATTTTATTATCTGTGTAAGAGTGAGAATATAGTACGTACACAGTAATGGGCAGTTAGAGCGGACAAGGGAAGCGATGTTTACTTACGTTCCCATTCATGACATGATCAGTATTGTTAGTAAAAAAACACACACCTGCTCTATTGTAAGCTTGCGTACTGTGGATAACAGCAACACATTGTGTGCGCTCCAAATGGCACCCTATTCTCTATGTAGTGCACTACTTTTTACCAGGTCCCATAGGGAATAGGGTGACATTGTGTGATAAGTGCTAAGTACAGTGGAGTGCAGCAGGCTGGTTATATCACGCCCCCTTCATTCTCCCTCTGGCACACTGTGTAATGTCACCTTCTCAAAACAGATCTTTGTCTGCAGAACATCACATGGGGAAGACACAGCACAGGGTGAATGTGTGGAATTCACTTACAGTACAGGAACTCTACATTAACTACATTAACACAGCCCTATTCAATCACAAAAATGCTAGGCACCTTTATTCAGCCATAACTGTATTTTCCCCATATTGAGAGCCTATCTATCCTGTAGTCTGTGTAAGTCAACTGTACAATACAGCCCTATTCAATTATAAAGGAGCTATGCGCTTATTTTCTGTCGTATGACTTTCCCAATATCGAGACCCTACCTATCATGTTTATAAACACATACTAACGTGTCTGTCAGATCTCCCTGAGGTACTGATAAAACACATTCATTACCGAGCTCGAACAGGAAAAGATCTAAAAAGTATCCACTTAGACATATGATTAATTCTGATTATACACAGCTTTACTATATTGCCCAGCAGCTTGATGGGAGAAATTGTAGAACGCTCTAGAATGCAATGATTGTTAATGGACATGGGCGTCTCCCCATATCTGGGAAAAGAGATACTAACAACCATAGAAATAATAATAACCTAGTGTGAGGGAGCGGCTCTATCTCTCCCCACAGCTTGTGTTGTTCACTAGATCCTATGATGACGAGAGAAAGAGAGAGAGAGAGAGAGAGAGAGAGAGAGAGAGAGAGAGAGAGAGAGAGAGAGAGAGAGAGAGAGAGAGAGAGAGAGAGAGAGAGAGAGAGAGAGAGAGAGAGAGAGAGAGAGAGAGAGATGGAGAGAGATAGAGAGATATTTAGAAAGGGAGAGAGCGATGGAGATAGGGAAGCATCTGTGTTGACTGTCTGAGGCCCAGTCTCCCCTGGGAGCACCAGGCACAGCTCAAAGATATGACAGAGAGACTAGAATAGAATAGAATAGAATTTATGTTTATTTATCCATTTCAGGGAGGGAAGCATCTGTGTTGTCTGAGGCCCAGTCTCCCTCAAGTGAGTCTAGGTTCAAACGCCAACTGCCAAAAAGCTGAATTGCATGCAGGCATGTCATCCACCATCCGCAAGTAGAAAAATGGCAAAGCAACACAAGTGACAGTTGGTATCCGCGGTGATGAGGGATTTTGAATGCATCATCTTCAGAGGCCCTTTGGAGGGGAGAATGTAGGCTATGTGTCACTGGGAGTGTGTGAGCTTTGAGGCCTTTCAAGTCCAATGACTGACTGACTGAAGTCATACCATAATACCCAACAGTTATTTCACAGTAATGACCTGGCTGAATTCAGCTGCTGGCCCTCTTCCGTCTCTGGTCACACTGCAGTGTCAAAGGTTTTTCACATACAGGGTTGAAATGGGCGCCTTTTGAATTCTATAATTGGCCAAATGTTAATTTATATGTAAATGTTGTGTGTCCACAGTCCACTAACAACTAGCATACAGCCTCAGCTGCGACAATTTCTATTTTTGCCACCACTTCAATTTTCTTTTCACAAATCAAGAAGGACATGATTGCTCTGTCGTTCAGATTCAGTGGAACCATTAAGACCAGGGGTGTCAAAGTCAAATGGACGGAGGGCCAAATAAAAAATTTAGCTACAAGCCGAGGGCCGGACTGTTCGAATGTTCATTGAAAAATTTTTAAATGACGCATATAGTCTAGTGAACCTAATTGAACCTACTGAAAACCTAACAAATATATTCCAATATGATCAGATAAATAAAGCAATATTTTCTTATGGCTCTGTCAGTAATCTTTAATTTTCAACAGACACAAAAGACAAATTTCCTTTATATAAAAATCCCCATAACATGAACATTAAATGAAAGAAACCGGTATTCAAGGCACCATCAGTAGCCTATATTTTCTATTTTAGCAAAAGTGGGCTAAATTTACTTCAAAGAAAAAAACAATAATAGCAATTTTCTATCATCCACTCAACTGAAATATTTTTAAAATATAATTGGATTGAAATACAATAAAATAAAGTGCAAAAATCTATTAATCAAAAACAACACTTTGTTTAAGGAGAAGTAACATGCAGTGAAAACAAATATTAAACTTTAACTTTTAAACTTGAACTGAGTAAAAACTCTAAATATGTGATTGCACAGTAATGTTCACTTGTTTGAGGTTGAGGGTGATACTTGGTGGTGTCCCATCTTTTCCACAAGTTCATCAATGTTCGGGGTAAGGCTCTGAGCTGAGGAAATCCTCAGAATTGAGTGGAGGTGTTCAGCAGTAAGTCGACTTCTGTGTGATGTTTTGTTCAGGTTCATCAAAGAAAACAGTTGTTCACACAGGTATGTGCTGCCAAACATAGACAACGTTTGAGCAGCCTGGATGTCACACAGAAAAGCCATTTCACACAGAAACATTTCGTCTCGGAGTTGTGTTGTGTCTTTCCCTTTGCTGTCCAAGAACAGACAAATCTCCTCACGAAGCTCGAAACATCTTTGAAGCACCTTTCCCTGGCTTAGCCATCGCACCTCTGTGTGATAAGGCAAATCACCATGCTCCGTTTCTAACTCCGTCAGAAATGCCTTGAACTGGCGGTGATTCAAACCTTTGGCTCTGATAAAGTTAACTGTGCGCGTGATGATGCTCATTACATGCTCCATTTTCAAGGCTTTACCGCACAACGCTTCCTGGTGTATGATACAATGATAAGCTGTCAGCTCACCTGTCGCGTTTTCCTCTTGCATCTTTTCCCGTATCTTCGCCACCAGTCCGCTCCTGTGTCCACACATCGCAGGTGCTCCGTCGGTTGTCAAACCCACGAAGTTTTTCCCAAGGCAGCTCCATCTCATTTACACATCTTGACACCTCTTCATACAAATCATGCCCCGTAGTTGTGCCATGCATAGGACGTAAAGCCAAAAACTCCTCTGTCACGCTTAGGCTGGAGTCCACTCCGCGGATGAAAATTGACAACTGGGCAATGTCAGAAATGTCGGTGCTCTCATCCACAGCCAAGGAATATGCAATGAAATCTTTTCCCTTTTTCACAAGCTGCTCTTTTAGATTGATGGACAACTGGTCTACTCTCTCGGCAATGGTGTTTCTGCTCAGACTCACATTTAAAAAGAGTTGCCTTTTTTCTGGGCAAACTTCGTCACAAACTTTAATCATGCAGTTTTTGATGAAATCCCCCCTCCGTAAATGGCCGGGCTGATTTAGCGATCTCTTCTGCCAAAATAAAACTGGCCTTGACAGCAGCCTGGCCTTGTGATTTGGCTTTTTTGAACAGAGCCTGTCGAGATTTGAGGCCTCGTTTTAATTCCTCTGCCTTTTGTAGCCTTTGTTCCATGTCCATATTCTTGTTTTTGTCCGCGTGTTTCGTTTCATAATGTCGTCTCAGATTATACTCTTTCAGTACCGCCACACTTTCTCCACACAGAAGACACACAGGTTTTCCAGCTACCTCCGTGAACATATACTCCGACTCCCACCTTGTTTGAAACCCCGGTTCTCAGTGTCCACCTTCCGTTTTGCCATTTTTGATGGGTATCTGAAAGTTAATTTTACTGTGATGCTGACGACTGCTGTGCCAATAAATATTGAAATGAAGCAGCCTACTGCTCGGTGCGTCACCGTTGCATTGTGGGAAATGTAGTATTGGTGCGTGTAAAAGATCTGCGGGCTGCCGGCTTGCTGCGGTCTGCGGGCCGGTTCTAATAATAAATCAAGATCATCCCAGGGGCCGTAAAAAACCTTCTCGCGGGCCGGATGTGGCCCGCGGGCCTTGACTCTGACATATGTGATTAAGACCTTCATAAATTGAATAAAGTCCTTACTTTTTACATGCAGTCGTTATATGATCATATTGGTTAGCAGTATGGTTTAGACAATTTTCAAAATCTAACCAATTACAGATGTAGGATCTTAATTTGAGCCAGTTTGCTACAGCATGAAAATAATCCTGCAGCAACATGAAATGTTGAATTATTATGTGGATAGGTAGGGGATAATACATTTTTTGTTAGGGTAAATCAAGTCTGACATTTAAAGTGGAAATCACAAACTTTAGAAGCCTTTTTAAACCTTGAATACACTACAAATTTGCATTTCCTTCTGTGCAGGAAAATTCTCAGCAACAAAAGAGTGATCAAATTAAGATCCTATATCTGTATCATGTCATCAATGTTAACTTTGATTTTTGTAAAGTAAATATCTGTCATCATATGATTTTAAGGGGTAGAGGCCGGGGAGTGGATTGGGGATAGAGAATAATACAACCTTTACATTTTTTACATTTTTTACCATTACATTTTTTACCTTTACAAAAATCTTATTTTCAAACGCAACTAAATTGGTCTGCAATCACAATCTAGCACGCACTCTAGAACTGGGAAGGGCTCCCAATCAACTACAATCATGCATGAGATTTGTAAATAGCACTTAGGCTATGTAGTGGCTGCTCAATCATTTTCTCCCCCATGTTGTTTCTCACCTTGTAAGAGCTTAGCTTTGACTTCCATGGATGTCAACCAAAGCTTACAGGTAAAGCTAATTCCTATGACAAATCTCAACATGGCAGTAAGGATCAATCATTAAGTAAATAAAAATAAATACAGCTATAACTATTCTACGTTAAGTGATATTGAAGCCATCCATTGCAAAACTGTCAGCCTGGAAGCATTAGCCTGAAGATGAATGAATGGTCAAGAGTTCAATGAAATAGCTCTTTGATATGACCCCACCATAAGGTCAGAGAAGAAATAATGTCCATTGTTCCATTACTATGCATTTACAAAACAATTACTAGAATACTATGTAACATCAATGTTGTTACTGTAGTAATTACAGTGTTACTACACAGGTATAAGAGCAACTTGATTTACACCATCATTGTATTAAGAGGAAGAGTGATTAGATTGGTCCAAGACTTAGAGTTTAAATGTATTTTGACACACCATGACACTATTTCTATCATTTACCATAGGATATGGTCATTATTTTACTTAAGTTACATGTTCCTGTCAAGGCCATATTTATGGGATAGCATCACCCTGAAATTCAACAAAGATGTGGGTTGCATCCCAAATGGCACCCTATACCATACATAGTGCACTGCTTTTGACCAGAGCCGTAGTGCACTACATAGGGAATAGGGTGCAATTTGGGACATAACCTTAGACCTACAGTGGTCTAGCCTACTGTGTTTTCTTGACGCGTACAGTCCCATATCACTTGATACATTTTGTGTTAATCAAATCAACATTATTATTAAGGATGAACCATTTATGCAAATAGTCTTGAGCTGCATTGAGGGATTTTGAATTACAGTGCCTTGCAAAAGTATTCATCCCCCTTGGCGTTTTTCCTATTTTGTTGCATTACAACCTGTAATTTAAATTGGATTTAATGTAATGGACATACAGAAAATAGTCCAAATTGGTGAAGTGAAATGAAAATAAATAAATAACGGAAAAGTGGTTCTGGCAGACATATCAGTGTGGATGACGGATCACCACCTCAAGCTGAACCTCGGCAAGACGGAGCTGCTCTTCCTCCCGGGGAAGGACTGCCTGTTCCATGATCTCGCCATCACGGTTGACAACTCTGTTGTGTCCTCCTCCCAGAGTGCGAAGAGCCTTGGCGTGACCCTGGACAACACCCTGTCGTTCTCTGCTAACATCAAGGCGGTGACCCGATCCTGTAGGTTCATGCTCTACAACATTCGGAGAGTACGACCCTGCCTTACACAGGAAGCGGCACAGGTCCTAATCCAGGCACTTGTCAACTCCCGTCTGGATTACTGCAACTCGCTGTTGGCTGGTCTCCCTGCCTGTGCCATTAAACCCCTACAACTCATCAAGAATGCCGCAGCCCGTCTGGTGTTCAACCTTCCCAAGTTCTCTCACGTCACCCCGCTAATCCGCACACTCCACTGGCTTCCAGTTGAAGCTCACATCTGCTACAAGACCATGGTGCTTGCCTACGGAGCTGTGAGGGGAACGGCACCTCCGTACCTTCAGGCTCTGATCAGTCCCTACACCCAAACGAGGGCATTGCGTTCATCCACCTCTGGCCTGCTGGCCCCCCTACCTCTGCGGAAGCACAGTTCCCGCTCAGCCCAGTCAAAACTGTTCGCTGCTCTGGCACCCCAATGGTGGAACAAGCTCCCTCACGACGCCAGGACAGCGGAGTCACTCACCACCTTCCGGAGACACTTAAAACCCCACCTCTTTAAGGAATACCTGGGATATGATAAAGTAATCCTTCTACCCCCCCTTACCCCACCCCACCCCACCCCAAAAAATAAATAATAATAATAAATAAATAAAACATATTGTAAAGTGGTTATCCCACTGGCTATAAGGTGAATGCACCAATTTGTAAATCGCTCTGGATAAGAGCGTCTGCTAAATGACGTAAATGTAAATGTAATGTAAATGTTCGTGCATATGTATTCACCCCCTTTGCTATGAAGCCCCTAAATAAGATCTGGTGCAACCAATTACCTTCAGAAGTCACATAATTAGTTACATAAAGTCCACCTGTGTGCAATCTAAGTGTCACATGATCTGTCACATGATCTCAGTATATATACACCTGTTCTGAAAGGCCCCAGAGTCTGCAACACCACTAAGCAAGGGGCACCACCAAGCAAGCGGCACCATGAAGACCAAGGAGCTCTCCAGACAGGTCAGGGACAAAGTTGTGGATAAGTACAGATCAGGGTTGGGTTATAAAAAAAGATCTGAAAATGTTCCATTATTAAAAAATGGAAAGAATATGGCACCACAACAAACCTGCCAAGAGAGGTCCGCCCACCAAAACTCACGGACCAGGCAAGGAGGGCATTAATCAGAGAGGCAACAAAGAGACCAAAGATAACCCTGAAGGAGCTGCAAAGCTCCACAGCGGAGATTGGAGTATCTGTCCATAGGACCACTTTAAGCCATACACTCCACAGAGCTGGGCTTTACAGAAGAGTGGCCAGAAAAAAGCCATTGCTTGAAGAGAAAAATAAGCAAACACGTTTGGTGTTCGCCAAAAGGCATGTGGGAGACTCCCCAAACATATGGAAGAAGGTACTCTGGTCAGATTAGACTAAAATTGAGCTTTTTGTCCATCAAGGAAAACGCTATGTCTGGCGAAACCAAACACCTCTCATCACCCCGAGAACACCATCCCCACAGTGAAGCATGATGGTGGCAGCATCATGCTGTGGGATGTTTTTCATCAGCAGGGTCTGGGAAACAGGTCAGAATTTAAGGAATGATGGATGGCGCTAAATACAGGGAAATTCTTGAGGGAAACCTGTTTCAGTCTTCCAGAGATTTGAGAATGTGACGGAGGTTCACCTTCCAGCAGGACAATGACCCTAAGCATACTGCTAAAGCAACACTTGAGTGGTTTAAGGGGAAACATTTAAATGTCTTGGAATGGGCAAAAATCCCAGTGGCTAGATGTGCCAAGCTTATAGAAACATACCCCAGGAGACTTGCAGCTGTAATTGCTGCAAAAGGTGGCTCTACAAAGTATTGACTTTGGGGGGGGGTGAATAGTTATGCACACTCAAGTTCTGTTCTTTTGTCTTATTTCTTGTTTGTTTCACAATAAAAAATATTTTGCATCTTCAAAGTGGTAGGTTAGTCTAGATAATTTTTTACATGTAGGTAGGGGTAAAGTGACTATGCATAGATAATAAACAGCGAGTAGCAGCAGTGTAAAATCAAAAGGGGGGGAGCGTGTCAATGTAAATAGTCCAGGTGGCCATTTGATTAATTGTTCAGCAGTCTTATGGCTTGGGGGTAGAAGCTGTTAAGGAGCCTTTTGGACCTAGACTTGGCGCTCCGGTACCGCTTGCCGTGTGGTAGCAGAGAGAACCGTCTATGACTTGGGTGACTGGAGTCTTTGACAATTTTTTGGGCCTTCCTCTGACACCGCTTAGTATATAGGTTCTGGATGGCAGGAAGCTTGGCCCCAGTGATGTACTGGGCCGTACTCACTACCCTCTGTAGCGCCTTACGGTCGGATGCTGAGTAGTTGCCATACCAGGCGGTGATGCAACCGGACAGTAGGCTCTCGATGGTGCAGCTGTATAACTTTTTGAGGATCTGGGGACCCATGCCAAATCTTTTCAGTCTCCTGAGGGGGAAAAGGTGTTGTCGTGCCCTCTTCATGACTGTCTTGGTGTGTTTGGACCATGATAGTTTGTTGGTGATGTGGACACCAAGGAACTTGAAACTCTCTACCCACTCCACTACAGCTCCATCGATGTGAATGGGGGCATGTTCGGCCCTCCTTTTCCTGTAGTCCACGATCATCTCCTTTGTCTTGCTCACGTTGAGGGAGAGGATGTTGTACTGGCACCACACTGCCAGGTCTCTGACCTTCTCCCTATAGGCTGTCTCATCAGGCCTACCACTGTTGTGTCGTCAGCAAACTTAATGAGGGTGTTGGAGTCGTGCTTGGCCACACAGTCGTGGGTGAACAGGGAGTACAGGAGGGGACTAAGCACGCACCCCTGAGGGGCCCCTGTGCTGAGGATCAGCGTGGCAGATGTGTTGCTGCCTACCCTTACCACCTGGGGGCAGCCCGCCAGGAAGTCCAGGATACAGTTGCAGAAGTTGTTAATCCCAGGGTCCTTAGCTTGGTGATGAGCTTTGTGGGCACTATGGTTTTGAACGCTGAGCTGTAGTCAATGAACAGCATTCTCACATAGGTGTTCCTTTTGTCCAGGTGGGAAAGGGACGTTGTGGAGTGCGATTGAGATTGCGTCATCTGTGGATCTGTTGGGGCGGTATGCGAATTGGAGTGGGTCTAGGGTTTCCGGGATGATGGTGTTGATGTGAGCCATGACCAGCCTTTCAAAGCACTTCATGGCTACCGATGTGACTGCTACGGGGCGGTAGTCATTTAGGCAGGTTACCTTCGCTTTCTTGGGCACAGGGACTATGATGGTCTGCTTGAAACATGTAGGAATAGTCTGCAAGTGTTATAAATGGCATGGCATTTCCCAAACAAATAAACCATGCACCATGGTAAAGAATCTGATTTGGGAGTTCTAAACTTTTTTAGGTAGGCCTATATGTTTAAATGTATGCCTTTCCGTTTATCGGTTATATATTATCATTCTGATATTACAAGATGTTATTATTATAGTATGAGTTTTCATATGATATAATGAGTGAGTATCAGATAAACAATTTCCATACGAACACTAAAGACAAGGACACCCTGCTGTTTGAGCCTGCTTGTCACCAAGGTGAATTCTTTCCTATAGCGCACTCCGGGGCTCAACCGTCAACAGTTAACCCTGCCCTGGAGCTCCACGGCCGAATGCGACGTAACCTACTATAGGTTTCCCAGCTCCCCTTTCTGACCGGCGCAGCTGTTGTTTTCTACATGGAAAAAACTCACTGCCATGAAACTACTTCATTGCGGCATGCATGTAAAGATGACACCCCATGGAACTATGTTATGTCCAAATATTTACCAAGGACATAACAGTAATGTTATTGCAGGCATCCTAAAATAACATTATAATATCATTATTATAACAGGAAAATAACAGTATATTCGACATACCTACAACAAACAATATTTGAGTGATTAGAAGACATGGATGAGTCTGTGAAGCAACACATTGAATCGTCACATGACATCGTTTAATAATCATATTAATTTAAAACATGGTGGATATTGAAATCACCCCAAAAACGGATATATGACTACCCCAACTCGTCTATTTCCCTCGTTTTTTAAAAATCTGACTAACAACAATCACCATCATAAAAGAAAACGAAATGTGGAAAGCCAACATGAAATGTTTTCCATACATACGTGTGTGTGTGTGTGTGTGCTGCGCGTGTAGCGGAGCAACAGGCGACATACGTTTCCATTCTTACCTGCAATAAAAACAACCCCTCTCAATTCCATACGTTGACATTCTAAACGGATCGTTCCAACCCAATCTTCCTTCTGCAGTTGTTTCCTATCATCGTCAAAAATGTTCGAATGTCCGCAGTTGAAATTCACATTGTTGCAATTGCTTGTTGCTGCTCAGTATAGAAAATGAAAGGAATGTGACTGAGCTCGAGCTGGTAAGGGAGGGGTTTGCGAGACAAGAATTGGCGGCGACGGTGTTTACCCGGAGCGCGCGCAGGGATGATTGAGAATGCACGCGGCGGTCAGACAGACAGTAGATATTGCCGTAGTGTCTGTTGGGTTCTTCTGACTAATTCAATCCACTTGTAATAAGGCACTGCATCTCAGTGCTAGAGGCGTCACTACAGACCCTGGTACGATTCCAGGCTGTATCACAATCCGGCCGTGATTGGGAGTCTTATAGGGCGGCACACAATTGGCCCAGCCTCATCCAGGTCCGGGTTAGGGTTTGGCCGGGGTAGGCCATCATTGTAAAAAATAATTTGTTCTTAACTGACTTGCCTAGTTAAATAAATACAAATAAAAGACTGTCTTAGCCCGTTGAACTAAAGTCTCAACATTAGCTTGGGGAGCTAATGCAAGTCTTCAGATCTCAAGCAAGATTATTCATCACAAGAGTGTGGTTAGTCGAACCACCTCCGCTACACCTTATGTATAACCCCCCAACATATGTTAATTAGAGATAAATAGCCATCTATTTACATGTAACATTCCTTTACTCATATTAAGCAGTTAGTCATCAGCTGAGGTATATCAACCACACACAAATCATCCAGTGATTAATTTGAGTGGGTCTAGCTGCCTCGATGACAAGGTTATGTTTTGTTACAGTTATTTGCATACTGAGTGGCTAATTATTTACAGCCAATAAGCAGTTATCTGATGGATGATTTAGAGGGGAAAGAATTATGAATGGTTAGGTATATCTCTCAGGCCATTAGCCTATTTGGGTGACCACAGCGATCAAACTCTGCATGCAACACAGATAATATTTATAACCCTAACCCTAATCCTTTACAGTATGACTTGAGATGGGAAAGGGGATACCTGGTCAGTTACACAACTGAATGCATTCAACCGAAATGTGACTTCCGCATTTAACCCAACCCCTGCCTATAGTTCCTCAATTGCCATGTAATGCCTACCAATACATTTGCAATGTTTAAGTCTGTATTCAAGCAATCATTTTCTCAAGCCTGTCATTTCATATATACCTGAATGGAATATATTTGTCAGTTTTCCACTGTCACAGGGATTTTCTGCAGCAACCAGCAGCCTCTCAGCTTAACTCTGTTAAAACCTCTTAAGGATCGGACCCTTTTTTCAATTTTTTGCCTAAAATGACATACCCAAATCTAACTGCCTGTAACTCAGGACCTGAAGCAAGGATATGCATATTCTTGATACCATTTGAAAGGAAACACTTTGAAGTTTGTGGAAATGTGACATTAATGTAGGAGAATATAACACATTAGATCTGGTAAAAGATGATACAAACAAAAAAACATGCATTTTCTATTTATTTTTTTGTTCCATCAACTTTGAAACGCAAGATAAAGGCCACAATATAATATTGGAGTTTAGGCGCAATTTAGATTTTGGCCACTAGATAGCAGCAGTGTGTGTGCAAAGTTTCAGATTGATCCAGTGAAGCATTGCAATACTGGACTATTTTGTATAAAGTCTGCCCAAATGTGCCGAATTGGTCAATTGATACATTTTCAAGCACATAACTATAGAGAACATACAAAAATGATATGGTAATACAAAATGTAAGTTTACACACTCCCAGGAATGTCATACATGATAGATCATTAGCTTATACACTAGCTTTCACACATCTAGATGGCAGGGTGGGGTGGGTGTGGAGACAGTAAGGGTTCAAACTGTAGAACCCAGTTTCTACATTTTAATATAGAAATTGATTTTATCAAACAAAACTATGATACATTTTATCTCTGGGACCCTCAGGATGACAAATCAGAGCAAGATTACTGAATGTAAGTACATTATTTACCTTCAGAGGTGAATGTATCAAACCAGTTGCCGTGATAAGTTTTTTGTTGTTGTGCACTCTCCTCAAACAATAGCATGGTATTTTTTCACTGTAATAGCTACTGTAAATTGGATAGTGCAGTTAGATTAACAATCATTTAAGCTTTCTGCCCGTATAAGACATGTCTATGTCCTGGCAAGTTTGCTGTTACTTACAACAGTCATGCTAATCACATTAGCGCACGTTAGCTCAACTGTCCCGTATACGTGACACCGATCCCGTGGAGGTTAACTGAACCTGTATAGTAAAACTTGGAGCACATCAGGACCTGTCCCTTTCAACACAATACAATCTGCTCAAAGTGTATACAGTATATCCCCAATTCAAATTATAAAAGATGGCTGTAGTGGGCCTTTAAACACAAAACAATCTGATGGCATTTTATTGACCTTTGTTTTCACTGAAAGGTGAGGCTATTTGACGGAGCACGTACACAGCAGCATCACGCACGGTCAGTCGGTCGATACACACGCACACACGGATGCACAAACGCACAAAGCAGCACGGGGGCGGCCAGTTGATACAAGCACATCAAAAGTAGTGCACTATGTATAGGGAACAATTAGGGAAGGGGTGGTGGGGTTGGAAAGTAATAAAGGGAAATATATATTTTTTAAAGGATATGTATATAGGTGTATATATATGTATTTATATATGTGTATGTATATATATATGTATATATATGTATGTGTATGTATATATATTTGCGAGAAAAACATGGGGGATTGGAAGTGATGCAGACAATTACATTGTGAGAGGTGATTTGAAGGAGTCAGGCGCAGGAGGGTAAATCACAGAATACAGAGTTTATTCCGTAGTACAGAGTTACGCTGGATAGCGTCAAAAAGTCCAGAGTGCAAAACAGGCGCACTGGAACGAAACAGGCACACAGGGCAATACAGAATACACGTAGCTCCACCAAGCTACTCTCTCCTCACATTAAACGATCACCCACAAGGACAAGGGGGGCAGAGGAAACACTTATAATGTACTAATGAGGGGATATGAACCAGGTGTGTGTAATAGACAAGACAAAACAAATGGAATGATGAGAAATGGAGCGGCAGTGGCTAGAAGGCCGGTGACGACGAACGCCGAAGCCTGCCCGAACAAGGAGAGGAGGCAGCTTCAGAGGGTCATGACAGTACCCCCTGCCCCCCCGCAACAGGAAGGGATCGAGGATATCCCTCACCGGGACCCAACACCATTCCTCCGGACCGTACCCCTCCCACTCCACGAGGTACTGAAGGCCCCCCACCCGACGCCTCGAATCCAGGATGGAACGGACGGAGTACGCCGGGGCCCCCTCGATGTCCAGAGGAGGCGGAGGGACCTCCCGCACCTCAGACTCCTGGAGTGGACCAGCCACCACCGGCCTGAGGAAAGACACATGAAATGAGGGGTTAATACGATAACCATGGGGGAGTAATAACCTATAGGTAACTCGTTGATGCTCCTCAGGACTTTGAACGGCCCCACAAACTGCGGGCTCAGCTTCCAGCAAGGCAGGCGGAGGGGCAGATTCCGGGTCGAGAGCCAGACCCGATCACCCGGTATGAAGACCGGGGCCTCACTGCGGTGGCGGTCAGCTTTGGTCTTTTGACGACGCACAGCGCGTTGGAGGTGGAAGTGAGCAGCGTCCCATGTCTCCTCCGCGCGCCGAAACCAGTCATCCACCGCAGGAGCCTCGGTCTGGCTATGGTGCCACGGTGCCAGAACCGGTTGGTAACCTAAAACACATTGGAATGGCATTAGGTTAGTGGAGGAGTGACAGAGAGAGTTCTGGGCATATTCGGCCCATGGCAAGAACACTGACCACTCCCCCGGCCGGTCCTGGCAGTAGGACCGCAGGAACCTACCCACATCCTGATTCACCCATTCCACCTGCCCATTAGACTATGGGTGGAAACCAGAGGTCAGGCTGACCGAGACCCCCAGACGTTCCATGAAAGCTTTCCAGACCTTGGATGTGAATTGGGGACCCCGGTCAGACAATATACCCTCTGGTACGCCGTAGTGCCGGAAGATGTGTGTAAACAGCGCCTCCGCAGGGCCGTGGGGAGACCGGGCAGAGGAAGGAGGCGGCAGGCCTTGATAAAGCGGTCCACAACGACCAGGATGGTGGTGTTACCTTGAGAGAGGGGAAGATCAGTCAGGAAATCAATACTAAGGTGAGACCATGGTTGTTGTGGAACTGGTAAAGGCTGTAACTTACCCACTGGGAGGTGCCTAGGTGCCTTACTCGGGTACACACCGAGCAGGAGGAGACATACACTCTCACATCCTTAGCCAAGGTAGGCCACCAGTACTTTCCGTTAAGGCAGCGCACTGTACGACCGATACCTGGGTGACCAGAGGAGGGTGACGTGTGTGCCCAGTAGATCAGACGATCATGGACAAGAGCAGGCACGTACTGCAACCCAGCTGGACAATGAGGTGGAGATGGCTCTGTGCGTAACGCCTGCTCTATATCCGCGTCCATCGCCCATACTACCGGCGCCACAATGCAGGAGGCCAGGAGTATGGGGGTGTTGTCTCTGGGCCTCCCCTCTGTGTCATACAGCCGTGATAGTGCGTCTGCCTTCACATTCTTCGTACCTGGGATGTATGATAGTGTGAAATCAAACCAGATTCAGCCTCCTCGCTGCCCAGATGTACTCCAGGTTACGGTGGTCCGTCCAGACGAGGAAAGGGTGTTTCGCCCCTTCGAGCCAGTGCCTCCACACGGTCAGGGCTTGGACAACAGCCAACAGCTCCCGATCACCAACGCCGTAGTTCTGCTCCGCCGGGCTGAGCTTCTTGGAGAAGAAGGCACAGGGGCGGAGCTTGGGTGGCGTGCCCGAGCGTTGAGATACGACAGCGCCTATCCCTACCTTGGACGCATCCACCTCCACTACGAACGGTAGTGATGGATCAGGGTGGGCCAGTACTGAGGCTGAGGTGAACAGACCCCTCAGGTTACTGAAGGCCCTGTCAGCCTCAGCAGACCAGCGGAGCCGGGATGGCCCACCCTTCAACAGAGATGTAATGGGTGGGCCAAAGCCCCGGATAAACCTCCGATAGTAGTTGGCAAAGCCAATAAAGCCCTGCACCTCCTTAACCGTGGTTGGAGTCGGCCAATTACGCACGGCTGAAATGCGATCTCCCTCCATCTCCACACCTGAGGTGGTAATGCGGTATCCGAGGAAGGAGACGGACTGCTGGGAAAACAGACTATTTTCTGCCTTGGCATAAAGGTTATTTTCCAAGTTGGGCCAGCACATTGCGAACCAGGGACACATGCTTGGCGCGCATAGTGGAATACACCAGAATGTCATCAATGTAGACCACTACACCACGACCAAGCATGTCCCAAAACACCTCGTTCACAAAGGACTGGAAGATGGATGGAGCATTCATCAAACCGTAGGGCATCACCAGGTATTCATAATGCCCCATGGTTGTGCTGAATGCTGTCTTCCACTCATCCGCCTCTCGGACACGCACCAGGATGTACGCACTCTGGAGATCTAATTTGGTGAAGAAGCACGCCCCATGCATTGACTCGATCACTGAAGGAATGAGGGGGAGAGGATAACTAAATCGTATCCTCTCCTTGTTCAGTGATCGATAATCAATGCAAGGGCGCAGACCGCCGTCTTTTTTCTTCACAAAAAATAAACTTGAGGAGACGGGCGAAGTGGAGGGACGTATAAACCCCTGGCGCAGGGAGTCGGTGACGTATGTTTCCATAGCCTCTGTTTCAGCCTGTGACAGGGGATACACATGACTCCTGGGAGGCACAGCGTCTACCCGTAGGTTTATCGCGCAATCCCCCCGCCCGATGAGGTGGTAACTTGGTCGCCTGCATTTTAGAGAACGTGTGCGCTATATCGAGGTATTCGGGGGGAATGCGCACGGTGGAGGTACTGTTTGGACTTTTCACCGTGGTTGCACCAACATAAACACAGAGACACCTACCCTGACACTCTCGCGACCACCCTGTGAGAACCCTCTGCGGCCATGAAAAGGTGGGGTTGTGGAGTGCTAACCAAGGAATACCTAATACCACAGGGAAAGCAGGAGACTCAATAAAAAAATGTAAAGTGACTTGCTTGCAATGAGTCTCGTGGGTAACCATTCCGTAACAAACCCGGACCCTAATGGTCGACTGTCAAGTGCTCTGATGGGGAGTGGAATGGATAGGGGAACCAATGAAATGCCTAGACTGTGTGAGAATGCCCTGTCCATAAAGTTCCCAGCTGTGCCTGATTCTACTAGCGCCTTACACTGGGGAACTACAATGTGATCAGGACAGTGGATGGGTAGGGTACAGTGCGCAGCAGAGGGCTCTGAACGAGTGTGGGTGTTTGATACCTGGGGTGACGCGAGAGTGCCCTGCCTGCTGCCTCCAGACCCAAAAGAGCGCTGATGACATCGTGTGGTGTAATGTCCCTTCGTGCCACCAGAGTGACACTGGCGCTGTCGTCCTCCACTCTCTCGGATTGCCGCTCCACCCAGCTCCATCAGCTCGTGTCCGAGTCGGGTGGGGTTGGAACGGGCAGACCCACTCCAGGACGTCCTCTGGCCGCCAGCAGGTTGTCCAAGCGGATGGCCATGTCCACCAGTTGCGTGAAGGACAACATGGTGTCCCGGCAGGCTAGCTCCCTTCGGACGTCCTCCTGCAGATGGCACCGGAAGTGGTCGATGAGGGCCCGCTCGTTCCACCTGGACCCAGCGAACTCCAGGGCGAAGTCTGGCGCAGTCCTCGTCCCCTTCCTCAGGTGGACCAGCCACTCGCCCGCCTCTTTGGCGGGTGATCGAAGACAGCCCAAAAGAGGCGAGCGAACTCCCCGTAGTTGTCCAACGCGGCTCCTCCTTTGTTCCAGACCGCGTTGGCCCACTCCAGGGCTTTCCCCGAGAGGCAGGAGACGAGGGCGGACACCTTCTCCCGCTCCGATGGGGCCTGGCTGATGCTGGAATAATAGAGCTCTAGTTGGAGGAGGAATCCCTGGCAGAGAGCAGCCGTCCCGTCGAACTCCCGTGGTTGGGATATATGGATCCCTCTAGGTGCTGGGGTGTGGGTGGCTGGATCCAGTCGCCCAGCTGGTCTCGACAGATCGGGTTCTCTCCTCTCCAGGCATTGGACGACCTGGAAAACCCGATCTATCGCTTCTCCCAAGCTGGCTAACAGCGTCGAATGCTCCTGGACCCATGCCACGACTCCAGGCATGCGCTCCTCTCCCGCTGACTCCATAGTGGGGTGGGTGATTCTGTGAGAGGTGATTTGAAGGAGTCAGGCGCAGGAGGGTAAATCACAGAATACAGAGTTTATTCCGTATTACAGAGTTACGCTGGATAGCGTCAAACAGTCCAGTGCGCAAAACAGGCACACTAGAACGAAACATGTACACGGGGAAAATATACCCAGGCAATTCAAAATACATTAAACAATCACCCACAAGGACAAGGGGGGCAGAGGGAACACTTATAAATGTACTAATGAGGGAATATGAACCAGGTGTGTGTAATAGACAAGACAAAACAAATGGAATGATGAGATGAGGAGCGGCAGTGGCTAGAAGCCCAGTGACGACGAACGCCGAAGCCTGCCCGAACAAGGAGAAGAGGCAGCTTCGGAGGAAGTCGTGACATACATTGATGGAAGTTACAATCTATCTGCAATATTAAAGCTGATCTACCCCCAATAAAAATATAAATAATAAGTATGTTGTTTGTGTGGTGTTGTACAGACAAAGGTGCTTCTGACTTGACAAGACACATTCATCAGAGCAGCTAAATTAGCTTAATGTTATAACTTACTAATGGTAAAGGGGGAAAGTGTGTGTGTTTCTGTGTGTGTGTGTGTGTGTGTGTGTGTGTGTGCTCGTGCAAGTGTGTTTTTCAAAGCTCAAGCACAATATAGAAGCTCATCGTTGAGACTGTGACAATGGGTTAATGAGGGGTTAACGACGTGAATGGTATTTCTGTCTGTTGGTCAGCTGTGAATAAGATGCGTGGCCAATGTATTACAGAGACAGAGACATGCCATTCCAGGAACACAGTGAAAGTGACACGCCATTGACTCATTGACTCGTCATAGGTACAGCTCACCACACGCTCACACACACACACATACACCAGCACGCACGCACACACACAATGAAACACACATACACATTGTGGAGCGAGTGAGAAAAACCAAGTTGCCTTAATTATAAAGAGTATAGAAATAGATTCTGGGTTCATATGGTAATTAAACTTGGAAGAGGCATGATTATCCAAGCATTTCACTTTACCATCTCATCTAGCCACTCTTCTGGGCTCAGTGTGTGTGTGTATATGTGTATGTGTGTGAGTGTGTGTGTGTGTGTGTGTGTGTGTGTGTGTGCACTATGGATTATGGAACATTTAACATGACTGTCAAGAACAGGAAACGAGGAACACCTATTTTCTCTCTCGTCAATTAGCACGCTTAAACTGGAGTAGAGCTCTGTATCATGAGCCTGCACTGAAATAATAGGGAGGCAATACAAAACAGAGACATTTATGATTCATATGACCATTAAAAAATACAATTTAGCCACTCATGTGGATACACTGCATTTAAAATCATAGAGGATAACAAAATAAAGTTTAACAACTTATTCCATTGGGGTCTTCTGGCTTTCATACCAAAAACAGACTAATATTATGATACTGTTTCAAATTGGTGTGAGGACTTTTTTAATGACTCTAATGTAGAGCCAATATATGAAAGCAATAGTAAGTGAGTAAGGGAGACATATTGGGGCAGTTTTGTATGATTCCTCATGTGGAGAGAGTGGAAAGACAGCTTCCTCAGCTTCATGGTTCGCCAATAAAAGGGGGAAATCCCTGTAGATGTGGCAAGTGTTCCTATCCGGCTCGAAGGTCCAGTGCCAGAGAGCTGAAGAGTTTTGTACGGTAAGACTGTTCTAGAAGTCCATTCAACAACCTGGGTGGGCTGCACGCCACAGAAGACTGCATTAGCCAGCTGAGCTAAAGTTTAGGTATTAGCTTGGCGAGCTAATGCAAGTTGTCACGTGTGAAGCAAAGTTATTCACGTGAGTGTGGTTCACTAAACCATCTCTGTTACACTTACTGGTGCTCCTGTTGAGAAGAACACAAACCCAATCTCTATGCATAGTTCCCCCGAAAGCCTGAAAGTTAGCCTTTGAAGTGCGTAGACACATCTTAACTATTATCTTAGAAAGTATGCGTGACCACGCTGCTTTAAACAGACTGGATGCACACCATTAGCAAGAGAGAGGATCAAATTGAATTGGCATTAAAACGTTGAGCCGTTCTAGCTCTCTTCCTGTCCTGATCTGCTTGGCAGTGTGCTCTCTCATCTCAGTTCAAATGGCCTCTTTGCCCTGCTCTGGGCCACATCAGATTGAGTCAGTGGCTTCGTCCCCAATGGCACCCTATTCCTTTTATAGTGCACTTCTTTGGACCAGGGCCCATAGGGCTCTGGTCAAAAGTAGTGAACTATATAGGGAATAGGGTGCCATTTGGGATGCAAGCAGTGCCTCCATAGCCTCTCCTTTGAAATGTCTTTATCCCCAGTCTGTCTGTCTGGGACTTTGTGGACATTATGAAGAGAATCACTGACACTGGAATCATAAACCTGGAGTGTAGCCACTTGTCTGTGTTTGTGTACCCACTTGTCTGACTGTGTCATGATTTACGGTTTCTGGAGTTTTGCCAGGACCGGGCCGTTCTCTTGACTTGATATCGTTTTGTAATAATCTCTGTCTGCATTGACTGAGTGCACTGTCAGTTGCAGCTGTGGTCCCTCGTTCCTTTCATCCCACCTTTCTTTCAACCCTCCTTCCCTCCATCACCCCTTGCCTCCATCCCTTTATCCATTCCTCCTTCCTTCCACTATGTCTCTGCATCCATCCCTCTTATCTCCATCACTCAGTCCTTCTATCCCTCCTTATCTAATTTCATTCTTCCTTCTCTCCATCCCTCAGTCCTTTCATCCCTCTATAATCATATTCACTGATACATTCAATGTTGAGATGTGTTCAAGGTTAGATCAGCCAATTACTGGCTATGAATGGGCCAACAGCTGTATGCCCTTAGGTCCTCACTGTTGTCAATGTCACATTGAGTGTGAAATGTGAGGGCACACTGGGGAGCAGGTGAAGGAGGGGGAAGAAGAAGGGGAGATGGAGGAGGGGGAGGAGAAGAGGGAGGATGAGGAGGCTGAGGGAGGGAGGAAGGGTGGGAAGGCTGAGGGAAGAGGAGGGGGAGGAGAAGGGGGAGGAGAAGAGGGAGGATGGGGAGGCTGAGGGGAGGATGGGGTGATGAGGAGGGAGGGAGAGAGGATGAGGGGGTGAGTTGAGGGAAGAGGAGGAGGATGAGGAGGGAGGAAGAGAGGGAGGAGGAAGGAGAGGACGACTATAGAAGGTGTAAATCCCAATGACAAAATAGAGTAATCCACAGTTAATAGTGGTAGCATCAGCAGCCAGTAGTCCCATATAGACATACAGTAGAGGAGACCAAGGTGATTGTTGCCTGCCTGTCAAACAAATGTCATACAGATGCTCAATACAGATTCAATATTACGTTACTCACCCCTCTGTCCACAGCACCAAGGGCAAGGTCATGTCTCTCACCCTGACAACTGTCTGCCACTATTGTTTAATCAATCAAACCATAAACAGTACTGCACTCTCACTAATTACTACAATATGTCATTGTTTTTCTGTAAATCAACTCTGATCGAAAATCTATTCCCATGTATTGAATCCAAAAATGAAGGGTGTGGGGTTTGCCTGAGCTCGGGAGATGTGCCTGCTTCTGTATCTTTTTAAGAAGACGTCTGAGGGGGTGACGTGACTGTCAAGGTAATTGTCACTGTATCCACACATGGCTATAGAAATCAATAGAAAATAATGTGTGTATCTCTCTCTCTCTCTCTCTCTCTCTCTATCTGCCTCTGTCTCTCTTGGAGAAACAAGGCTTATAGAATAATGTGCCAGATATCCACAGAAAAAACCTATACTGTATTGTGGACACCCAACATAACATACAAAGTGTCGAAACACACAGCCCAGACTAGTGAAATACCACTTGAACCATTTGAAAACAATACCCTTAAGAGTATTGCGAAATGAAAACAGCAATGCAAAAACCATACATCATGCAATAGGAAGAATAACAAATGCAATCAGTCAGTGGTGAGAACTATGAAGCAGCTGGCCAATGAGGAGAGAGTCTTTGTCCATCATATTTGCATCCTAAAGAGTCAACTGGGTCCATTTATAAGGTCGGGTTTGAAACACGATGGGCTCTTTTAACAATGATGGGAATAGGGAGGAAGTGGGTTGTTGCCTCGGTCGCTCTCTCTATCCTTGTCACGAGTTACAAAGCCAGAACCCAGAAGCAGACCAGGACAAGGTAAGTTGAAACGAAGGTGAGTGTTTATTTACAAATTCAAGAGTGATGCTGAATAATCCAGGGAACAGAGCGGGCGGCGTTGATTAGTTGTTGGGGGTGCAGTGGTTGATCCAATCATGGCTCGGCAGCCGCCGACCACCAGGCAGAGGTTGGATGAAGGTTCCGGACGAGTGACTGCAGATGGAACAAAACGGAGGTAAGTAAACAACAAACCAACAAGGTGCAAAACAACAAAACTAACGCTAGAAGCTCTAAGACTGATACTCTGGTAAACCTACTGTTCATGGCTAACGATCCGGCAGGGAATGGATGTTAGGCCAGAGCCTAAGAAGGGTGATGATCAGGACCAGGTGTGCAGATTGCTGATGGGATGCAGGTGCGGAAATCAAGAGAGCTCCCCGGAGCGTTCCAGAACCCTCGGGAAACTGGAGATCACGAGCAGAAAAACTAGTCCACAGACAGGACCCGACTCAGACTGCCGGGATCGTTACAGTACCCCCCCTCCGACGAACGCCACCGGGCGGACTCCCCGGAGCGCCAGGATGGAGGCGGTAGAAGTCGCGGATGAGGTCAGCATCTAGGATCTGTCGCCGCGGAATCCAACTCCTCTCTTCAGGACCATACCCCTCCCAGTCCACGAGATACTGGAAACCCCGGCCCCGCCGTCTGGAATCCATGATGCGTCGCACCGTGTAGGCAGGACCACCTCCGACCATCCGAGGAGGAGGAGGAGGAGGCGGAGGAGGCAACAGAGGACTGAGGAAAACAGGCTTGAGGCAGGAGACATGAAAGGTGGGATGGACTCTGAGCGTCCTCGGGAGTTTGAGTCGAACTGCCACCGGATTGATCACCTTCTCCACCACAAACGGACCAATGAACTTCGGTAACAACTTCCTAGACTCAGTCCGTAAAGGAAGATCCCTGTGGCCAACCAGACCCTATCTCCGATGGTATAGGTGGGAGCGGGGATCCGGCGACGATTCGCCTGGAGCTGATACCGGTCCGAAACTCTAAGGAGTGCCTTTCTGGCCCGATGCCAGGTCCGGTGGCAACGACGAATATGGGCCTGAACAGAAGGCACTGAGAGCTCCTTCTCCTGAGAAGGGAACAAGGGAGGTTGGTAGCCATACAGGCACTGGAAGGGAGACATCCCAGTGGCAGATGTAGGGAGAGTATTGTGGGCATACTCAACCCAAGGCAACTGAGAGACCCAGGAGGTGGGGTTGGAAGAGGCCAGGCAGCGTAGCGTGGATTCCATCTTCTGGTTGGCTCTCTCCGCCTGACCATTAGATTGGGGGTGAAAACCAGATGTGAGACTGACTGTAGCTCCAATGGCCAAACAGAAGGACTTCCAGACAGCAGAGGTAAACTGAGGGCCACGGTCGGAAACGATATCACTGGGCAAACCGTGGACCCTGAAAACCTCCCTAACCAGGATCTCGGACGTCTCCGAGGCAGAGGGAAGCTTGGCAATTGGCACAAAGTGGGCGAACTTGCTGAATCTGTCCACGATAGTCAGAACGACCGTGTTCCCCTCAGAAGCGGGCAACCCAGTGACAAAGTCCAGGGCCAGATGCGACCATGGTCGCCGGGGAATAGGAAGGGGGTGAAGTAGTCCAGAGCTGGGCCGATTGGTACTCTTATTCTGCGCACACACTGGACAGGCAGCAACATAACCCCGAGTATCCTCGGCCATGGCAGGCCACCAAAAACGTCTGCGAAGAAACGCCATCGTCCGAGCCACGCCAGGGCGACAAGCCATCTTGCTGGCGTGGGACCATTTGAGGACCGCAGGACGAACCGACTCAGGCACAAACAACCGACCGGGTGGACCGTTACCGGGACCGGGCTGCGTCCGAAGGGCCGCCATCACCTCCTCCTCAATCTTCCACCTAACCGCTCCCACGACGCAGTTCCGGGGGAGAATTGTCTCGGTCTTGGACCCACTCTCCTCCGTCTTGGAGAACATCCGAGACAAGGCGTCCGCCTTGCCGTTCTTAGATCCAGGTCGGAACGTCAGGGAAAAATTGAATCGTCCGAAAAACAACGACCACCTGGCCTGGCGGGGAGTTGAGACGTCTAGCCGATTGCACGTAAGCAAGATTCTTGTGGTCAGTCCAGACAATAAACGGTTGCTCCGCCCCCTCCAACCAGTGGCGCCACTCCTCCAAGGCAAGTTTCACCGCGAGAAGCTCCCGGTTACCCACATCGTAATTCCTCTCCGCAGGCGAAAGGCGACGAGAGTAGTAGGCGCAGGGATGGAGTTTACTGTCCGTGGAGCATCGCTGCGACAGGATGGCGCCAACTCCCACATCAGACGCGTCCACTTCAACGGCGAACTGACGGGCCGTGTCCGGTTGAGAGAGAATCGGTGCGTTGGTGAATCGCCTCTTCAAATCCAGAAACGCTCGATCCGCCTCCGGATTCCACTTGAAGCTCCTGATACTGGAAGTCAAGGCAGTTAACGGAGCGGCCACACGGCTGTAATCCCGGATGAATCTGCGGTAGAAATTCGCAAACCCCAAAAATCTCTGGAGCTGCAATCTCGTACCGGGCTGGGCCCATTCCAGAACCGCTCTAACCTTCTCCTGGTCCATCCTAATCTCTCCCCTGGAGATGATGTACCCGAGAAAGGATGTCGTGTGGGCGTGAAACTCGCACTTCTCGGCCTTCACGAACAGGCGATTCTCCAACAATCGCTGCAGAACCTGCCGGACATGCTGGACGTGGTCGGAAGGTTCCTTCGAGAAGATCAGAATGTCATCCAGATAAACAAACACAAAGAGACCGATCATATCTCTCAGGACGTCGTTCACCATACTCTGGAATACCGCTGGAGCATTGGTCAATCCAAACGGCATCACCTGATACTCGAAGTGACCCATCGGTGTATTGAAACCCGTCAACCACTCGTCTCCCTCTCTGATCCGGACCATGTGATACGCATTGCGTAGGTCTAGCTTGGTGAACACCGTAGCACCCTGTAAGGAGTCGAAGGCAGAACTCATCAAGGGCAGGGGATACTTGTTCTTGACCGTGATGTCATTCAACCCCCGATAATCAATACACGGTCGAAGAGAGCCATCCTTCTTACCCACAAGGAAGAATCCTGCCCCCAGGGGTGATGACGAGGGACGAACGAGACCAGCAGCTAGGGACTCCTTGATGTAGGTCTCCAAAGCCTCACGTTCAGGGCGGGAGATACTGTATAACCTTCCCTTGGGGTAGACAGCTCCAGGGAACAGGTTGATGGCACAATCATATGGTCGGTGGGGAGGGAGTGACAGAGCCTTCTGCTTACTGAACACTTCCCCCAAATCGTGATATGTCTCGGGAACCAGGGACAAATCTGGGGGTTTAGCCTCAATCACCTGACTGGGAACCGAATGGGGACAGGCAGTCTTGAGACAGTTAGCATGACAATCAAGGCTCCAACTCGTTACCTTGCCCGTCACCCAATCGAACGTGGGATTGTGTTCCTTCAGCCAGGGGTATCCAAGGACCAGAGGAACATGGGAAGACGGCAGAATGAAGAATGAAATCATCTCCGAATGATTCCCCGACAACAGCATCTTAACCGGTTCAGTCCTCATCGTGATACGTGCCAGACTACTGCCGTTCAGAGTGGTCGCTTCAATGGCTTCCGGCAATTGCTCCTTGGAAAGCCCCAGCTGTTCCACCAACTCGGCATCAAGAAAGCTTCCATCGGCACCTGAATCGATAAAAGCGTTAATCGCTAAGCTCTGATTCCTGTTCACAAGGGTAGCCGGGAAACGGGGTCTGACAGAGGTATTGAGAGGTCGAAACTGGCTCGCTAAAAGTCCTCCCAACTTTAGCGAGCCGCGCAGTTTGACGACCGCCGGGAACAGGTGGCGAGGTAATGTCCCGAACCACCACAGTAGAGGCAACAGTTAGTCCTACGTCTGAGTTGGCGTTCCTCCTTGGTTAACCCGTGCCGCCCTACTTGCATTGGTTCCGAATCGGGAGACAGGACCTCTCCACTAATCCTGTGTGGTGGACGATGATCGACGTATTCTGGTCCAATCCCCGACCCGACTGGAACCTGAGAAGCTGATCGATTGGACGGACCCCATTGCTTCTCCCTCCTTCGCTCTCGGACTCGATTATCCACCCGAATAGACAAGGCTACCAAGCTGTCCAGGTCACTAGGCTCCGGATAGGAGATCAACTCATCCTTGAGCTGCTCCGACAGACCCTGGTAAAGGCCGCTTGCAGAGACTCCTCATTCCACCCACTCTCCACAGCCAACGTCTTGAACTCGATCACGAAGTCGGCCACGCTGCGAGTTCCTTGGTGAAGCGAAAACAGGCGCCTAGCTGCGTCCCTCCCTCGGACGGAATGGTCGAAAAGCTTCCTCATCTCGGCCGTGAACCCCTGGTATGAAGCCATGCAGGGGTCTTGTCGTTCCCAAACGGCTGAAGCCCACTCCAGCGCTCGACCACGCAGCAACTCAATCACAAAGGCTATCCTAGCCTTGTCTGTGGCATAAGAGTAGGGCTGTAGATCGAACACTAACCCACACTGCATAAGGAAAGAACGGCATCTTCCCAGCTCCCCCTCATATTTATCCGGCGTCGGAACCTTGGGCTCACGGAAGGACACCGCTCCAGACGCGGCAGGCGAGATGGGTGAAACCGGTAGTGGATCCTCCACCGGAAACTTGCGCTGGTTCTGGACCTCCGTCAGACCGGTAGAAAGGTTCCGAACTGCCAACGCGATCTCCTGTAGCTCCGTGCTATGATGGCCCAACATCTTCTCCTGATGGGTAATGGCATGGCGAACAGAGTCCAGGTCCGCTGGGTTCATTACTGGCCGGATCGTTCTGTCACGAGTTACAAAGCCAGAACCCAGAAGCAGACCAGGACAAGGTAAGTTGAAACGAAGGTGAGTGTTTATTTACAAATTCAAGAGTGATGCTGAATAATCCAGGGAACAGAGCGGGCGGCGTTGATTAGTTGTTGGGGGTGCAGTGGTTGATCCAATCATGGCTCGGCAGCCGCCGACCACCAGGCAGAGGTTGGATGAAGGTTCCGGACGAGTGACTGCAGATGGAACAAAACGGAGGTAAGTAAACAACAAACCAACAAGGTGCAAAACAACAAAACTAACGCTAGAAGCTCTAAGACTGATACTCTGGTAAACCTACTGTTCATGGCTAACGATCCGGCAGGGAATGGATGTTAGGCCAGAGCCTAAGAAGGGTGATGATCAGGACCAGGTGTGCAGATTGCTGATGGGATGCAGGTGCGGAAATCAAGAGAGCTCCCCGGAGCGTTCCAGAACCCTCGGGAAACTGGAGATCACGAGCAGAAAAACTAGTCCACAGACAGGACCCGACTCAGACTGCCGGGATCGTTACAATCCTGGAATGCATTGTAAGTCCCCCGCCACCCTCTCTCTGAGCGCATGGCTTTGAAACGTCTCTCTGCTTTAAATGTTGGAATATCTATGTTCTCTTCATTATAAGTAGAATCCCTCATCCAAGCCAGGCTTTTTCATGTATAAAACATAGAAGTCTAGATACAGCCTTCACAGATGTGGATGGAGAGGGATACTCCACTATACCAGCAGCATTCTGACTAAAAAATATTACATTTCCTTCTCATGCCTTTCACCAGAGGAATTCATAAAATGTCTCATATTTACACATTTCTGCATAATTTCATCTGTCAAAAAAAACATATTTCACATATTCAGAAATGTGGCATTTAAGGGTAATATTACTCCCAACTCTGGACAACCCTGGTATTTTACAGAGATCAGGGGGATTCCGGGATTTTTTAAGGAGATAGCCTAATGGTCCAGGAGTTCTTTCAGGGAAGTTCTTTCCATCCAATTAAGAAAGGAATTAACAGTGAAAAGGAGGACATTTATCTAACCGCTCTGTGACTCCAAAATCCACCGGAGCTCCAAGATTCCTCTTTAAGGAATATTCTCACTTCTCATTATCAGTCATCCCTCTCTGTACTCTGCCCCTCCCTCCTTCCACACCCCATCCACCCTTACTCTTTCTCCCTGTTAGAAAGGGCTTAAAGTGGATGGAAGGAAAAAGGTGTATGGTACTCATTGTAGGTGCCTGTAGGCTACTCCTTTCAACTTGAGTGCCAATGTTCTGAGAGCCAATGTTCTATGAGGTGCCGGTACTCAAGCCGTAGAAAACCCAGGGTGTCGGTATACTCTGTACCAGTGAGCACCGGCTCAAGTCATGCACTGCTGTTCTAGTCTCAGGTCATTAAAATGCCATGGTATGACAATTGCATGGGACGATGGCTACATTTGTGAGGGAAAATGAATGGGAATATGTGCTGTTAAGAGATCTCTGATATCATGGTTCCTCGGTGCATATGTAGAGGAGGTGATTTGTTGGTAGGTTGACCAGCGGGAGACCCGGAGGGATCTAATCCTAACGGTTACACATACAAATGTGCACTTGATTTTATGCAGTTGATTTTATGTACTGCACTTGAGTTTATGTAGGCATAGATTCAAAATTGGTGCCCTTGAGTGTACTGAAAGGTGTCTGCCAAATAAAATGCATTATTAATATTATTATTATTATTAATAATAACTAGCTGAGGTTGTCCTTGTAGATGATTAGATTCACATTGAAACTGAACACAAACTCAGCCACAACAAGTCTAAACAACAGCCTCTCTCTATGAGCTGAACATCCCAAGATGTACACAGGGGAGATGCAAGGTTACCTCTCTATCTCTCTCTCTCTTTGTCTCTGTTTCTCTCACTCTCTCTCTCTCTCTCTCTCAGAGTACAGGAGAGTCAACACTTTTTCCTGTCCTTGGGGAAAATAAAGGCAGAATTGGTAGCTATAACGCTTTTTTTTAAAGCAGTGAAAGAATTCACTCCAACTTGTATGGGTTGGAGACAGAAACATCCTTGACCAAGAATTGACCAAGAAGTTTCATAATATCTCATTTTAGAGTTTCAGGCTACAGAGGCACAGTACAAGAATATGACTATAACGTGAAAACAACCTTGAATGTTGAGAAACTTGTGAATAGCCAGCTACACTTCATAGACAAAGACCATCGTGCGGTGTGGAAAAGGTTTCCGCTTGACAGGAGATTACTTTTAATGCTCAGGGGGAACCTACACTTCTTGTTCCACGCTAAACCACAGCGAACAGAGATTGACCCTCGTCCCTCGAGGTGTGAGTGAGTTGTCTCACCATTCCTATTAACACCACTTAACAGAGCACACAAGGAAGTTGTTATTAGCAATCCAATGAGGAAGGAAACAAAGAGGAGAATAGTATAGTAGTAGGCAGGTGAAGTTCTGTGGCCTGCCATGGAACACAATATCTAGACAGGCAGCTTCGTGTGTGGAAGTATTATGTTCAACATAGGAATGAAGAGGATTGAATTATAGATGTAGGATATTTTTTGGGGGGCTGGTTTGCTACAGCAGGAAACAATCCTGCAGCAACAGGAAATATGAATTATTATGTGGATTATAATTTATGGACATTTTTGCAGGGGTTGATACATTTTTCGTAAGGGAAAATCATGTCTGAAATTTCAAAGTGGAAATTACAAACTTCAGAAGTCTTTTTAAAACTCAAATACACTATAAATAAAAAAGATCCTGCATTGCAGGAAAGTTCTGCAAAAGGGTGATCAAATTAAGATACTACATTGTAGCCTACAGTGGGGAAAAAAAGTATTTAGTCAGCCACCAATTGTGCAAGTTCTCCCACTTAAAAAGATGAGAGAGGCCTGTAATTTTCATCATATTTACACGTCAATTATGACAGACAAATTGAGATTTTTTTTCTCCAGAAAATCACATTGTAGGATTTTTAATGAATTTATTTGCAAATTATGGTGGAAAATAAGTGTTTGGTCACCTACAAACAAGCAAGATTTCTGGCTCTCACAGACCTGTAACTTCTTCTTTAAGAGGCTCCTCTGTCCTCCACTCGTTACCTGTATTAATGGCACCTGTTTGAACTTGTTATCAGTATAAAAGACACCTGTCCACAACCTCAAACAGTCACACTCCAAACTCCACTATGGCCAAGACCAAAGAGTTGTCAAAAGACACCAGAAACGAAATTGTAGACCTGCACCAGGCTGGGAAGACTGAATCTGCAATAGGTAAGCAGCTTGGTTTGAAGAAATCAACTGTGGGAGCAATTATTAGGAAATGGAAGACATACAAGACCACTGATAATCTCCCTCGATCTGGGGCTCCACGCAAGATCTCACCCTGTGAGGTCAAAATGATCACAAGAACGGTGAGCAAAAATCCCAGAACCACACGGGGGGACCTAGTGAATGACCTGCATAGAGCTGGGACCAAAGTAACAAAGCCTACCATCAGTAACACACTACGCCGCCAGGGACTCAAATACTGCAGTGCCAGACGTGTCCCCCTGCTTAAGCCAGTACATGTCCAGGCCCGTCTGAAGTTTGCTAGAGTGCATTTGGATGATCCAGAAGAGGATTGGGAGAATGTCATATGGTCAGATGAAACCAAAATATAACTTTTTGGTAAAAACTCAACTCGTCGTGTTTGGAGGACAAAGAATGCTGAGTTGCATCCAAAGAACACCATACCTACTGTGAAGCATGGGGGTGGAAACATCATGCTTTGGGGCTGTTTTTCTGCAAAGGGACCAGGACGACTGATCCGTGTAAAGGAAAGAATGAATGGGGCCATGTATCGTGAGATTTTGAGTGAAAACCTCCTTCCATAAGCACGGGCATTGAAGATGAAACGTGGCTGGGTCTTTCAGCATGACAATGATCCCAAACACACTGCCCGGGCAACGAAGGAGTGGCTTCGTAAGAAGCATTTCAAGGTCCTGGAGTGGCCTAGCCAGTCTCCAGATCTCAACCCCATAGAAAATCTTTGGAGGGAGTTGAAAGTCCGTGTTGCCCAGCGACAGCCCCAAAACATCACTGCTCTAGAGGAGATCTGCATGGAGGAATGGGCCAAAATACCAGCAACAGTGTGTGAAAACCATGTGAAGACTTACAGAAAATGTTTGACCTGTGTCATTGCCAACAAAGGGTATATAACAAAGTATTGAGAAACGTTTGTTATTGACCAAATACTTATTTTCCACCATAATTTGCAAATAAATTCACAAAAAATCCTACAATGTGATTTTCTGGATTTTTTTTCCTCATTTTGTCTGTCATAGTTGACGTGTATCTATGATGAAAATTACAGGCCTCTCTCATCTTTTTAAGTGGGAGAACTTGCACAATTGGTGGCTGACTAAATACTTTTTTTCCCCACTGTATATGGGCAGTTCCTATAAATAAAATCAGAACATTGTCCTCCTGTCATTATAATACACAGTATAGGTATCATTTCTTAGAAGGACCTTGTAATCTACAGCAAAACAGCGACGGGGGGAGAAGACAGACTCATCTTGATCCTGATAAATAAGCATATTCACTGGAACCCATCAGAACATGCTGAGAGGACAGAAACAACATCAATTTACACAGGAGGGCTACATTGAACAGGACTGGAGTATACTGTATATAGAGGGCTGGTTGGCTGGCATATCAATTCTTCATTGTCTCAGGAGACCCAGAGTGTGTGTGGGTGTATGTCTGTTTCCATGTGAAGGAGAGAAAGCCTCTGGCGTGGAGCTCTTCCCTCCCTCCGTTCATCCCTCTCTCCTTCATCCCTCCTTTTCAGTGTCCTTCTAACAATATGGTAGAGGAGGAGAATAATAATAAATCATTTAGCAGACGCTCTTATCCAGAGCGACTTACAGGAGCAATTAGGGTTAAGTGCCTTGCTCAAGGGCACATCGACAGATTTTTCACCTAGTCGGCTCTGAGATTAGAACCAGCGACCTTTCGGTTACTGGCACAACGCTCTTAACCACTAAGCTACCTGCCGCCCTAAGAAGATAGCCAAGGAAGACATTCCCTATGGATACCTGTGTGCGTGTGTGTGTGTGTGGGTGTGTGTGTGTGTGTGTGTGTGTGTATGTGTGTGTGTGTGTGTGTGTGTGTGTGTGTGTGTGTGCAATACAAAACCAATTACTCAATCAAGTTGTCTAGTCAGCTGAGGTTAGGCTTGTGTTGGGTTAATTAGGTAGTGTTTACTCAGCTCCTCAGTTCATAAAGACTGTTAATTCTACTATTGGTGGATACTGGTTGATCTCTGTCTCTGTAATTACAAGACAACACAGATTGTGTGTGTGTGTGTGGCTACTGAGTAAAGGTCAAGGATGTGAGAATGGCCAGTCCGTCAACCCGGCTGTCCAATCAACAGCTGTCTTTGAGGTGTGTGTGTGTGTGTGTGTGTGTGTGAAGTGAGGGGTAATCCATGCATTAGCCCTCTAGAGCCCTACGCATTAGTCTGACAACAGATAGGCACGCTGCACCATTCTCTCTGGTTCTATCTCTAATGCTGAGGAACCCAAGACACAGTGGGCTACAGAATGATCATTCAAATAATGCACAGTATAATATAGCTTCTATAATTGATGCTCTTACCAGTTAATTAAACTAAACACTTCCACAGTAATTTCCAGTTCTAAATATAACACAGATCATAGATCATATGTGAGGATACTAATATGCTGCGTATCATCATAGGTTGTTCAATGGAGAATCTCCAGGACTAAACACTGTAGGTATAATCTAGGTCTCGGTATTGCTTTGTAATGCTACTCAATAGATGTTCGACAACATTAACATTAATGTGCCGGACAATATTCACTATAGCCCCATGAGAGCACTGTTTGTTCAGCGGTCTGTCAGATCAATCAAATATATCATGCAGGACATTAATTACTTGCTATGCTACTAACTCACATAGGGACTTCTCACTGACTCCATTTACAGTGCATTCGGAAAGTATTCAGACCCTTGACTTTTTCCACATTTTGTTACGTTACAGCATTATTCTAAAATTGATTAAATTAAATTTTTCTCTCATCAATCTACACACAATACCCCATAATGACAAAGTGAAAACAGGTTTTTAGAAATGTTTGCACATTTATTACAAATTTAAAACATAAATACTTTATTTACATACAGTGAGGGAAAAAAGTATTTGATCCCCTGCTGATTTTGTACGTTTGCCCACTGACAAAGACATGATCAGTCTATAATTTTAATGGTAGGTTTATTTGAACAGTGAGAGACAGAATAACAACAAAAAAATCCAGAAAAACACATGCCAAAAATGTTATAAATTGATTTGCATTTTAATGAGGGAAATAAGTATTTGACCCCTCTGCAAAACATGACTTAGTACTTGGTGACAAAACCCTTGTTGGCAATCACAGAGGTCAGACGTTTCTTGTAGTTGGCCACCAGGTTTGCACACATCTCAGGAGGGATTTTGTCCCACTCCTCTTTGCAAATCTTCTCCAAGTCATTAAGGTTTTGAGGCTGACGTTTGGCAACTCAAACCTTCAGCTCCCTCCACAGATTTTCTATGGGATTAAGGTCTGGAGACTGGCTAGGCCACTCCAGGACCTTAATGTGCTTCTTCTTGAGCCACTCCTTTGTTACCTTGGCTGTGTGTTTTGGGTCATTGTTATGCTGGAATCCCCATCCACGACCCATTTTCAATGCCCTGGCTGAGGGAAGGAGGTTCTCACTCAAGATTTGACGGTACATGGCCCCGTCCATCGTCCCTTTGATGCGGTGAAGTTGTCCTGTCCCCTTAGCAGAAAAACACCCCCAAAGCATAATGTTTCCACCTCCATGTTTGATGGTGGGGATGGTGTTCTTGGGGTCATAGGCAGCATTCCTCCTCCTCCAAACACGGCGAGTTGAGTTGATGCCAAAGAGCTCCATTTTGGTCTCATCTGACCACAACACTTTCACCCAGTTCTCCTCTGAATCATTCAGATGTTCATTGGCAAACTTCAGATGGCCCTGTATATGTGCTTTCTTGAGCAGGGGGACCTTGCGGGCGCTGCAGGATATCAGTCCTTCACGGCGTAGTGTGTTACCAATTGTTTTCTTGGTGACTATGGTCCCAGCTGCCTTGAGATCATTGACAAGATCCTCCCGTGTAGTTCTGGGCTGATTCCTCACCGTTCTCATGATCATTGCAACTCCACGAGGTGATATCCTGCATGGAGCCCCAGGCCGAGGGAGACTGACAGTTATTTTGTGTTTCTTCCAATTGCGAATAATCGCACCAACTGTTGTCACCTTCTCACCAAGCTGCTTGGCGATGGTCTTGTAGCACATTCCAGCCTTGTGTAGGTCTACAATCTTGTCCCTGACATCCTTGGAAAGCTCTTTGGTCTTGGCCATGGTGGAGAGTTTGGAATCTGATTGATTGATTGCTTCTGTGGACAGGTGTCTTTTATACAGGTAACAAGCTGAGATTAGGAGCACTCGCTTTAAGACTGTGCTCCTAATTTCAGCTCGTTACCTGTATAAAAGACACCTGGGAGCCAGAAATCTTTCTGATTGAGAGGGGGTCAAATACTTATTTCCCTCATTAAAATGCAAATCAATTTATAACATTTTTGACATGCGCTTTTCTGGATTGTTTTGTTGTTATTCTGTCTCTCACTGTTCAAATAAACCTACCATTAAAATTATAGACTGATCATTTCTTTGTCAGTGGGCAAACGTACAAAATCAGCAGGGGATCAAATACTTTTTTCCCTCACTGTAAGTATTCAGACCCTTTGCTATGAGACTCGAAATTGATCTCAGGTGCATTCTGTTTCCATTGATCATCCTTGAGATGTTTCTCCAACTTGATTGGAGTCCACCTGTGGTAAATTCAATTGATTGGACATGATTTGGAAAGGCACACACCTGTCTATATAAGGTCCCATAGTTGACAGTGCATGTCAGAGAAAAAACCAAGCCATAAGGTCAAAGGAATTGTCCGAAGAGCTCAGAGACAGGATTGTGTCGAGGCACAGATCTGGGGAAGGGTACCAAAAAATGTCTGCAGCATTGAAGGTCCCCAAAAACACAGTGGCCTCCATCATTCCTAAATGGAAGAAGTTTGGAACCACCAAGACTCTTCCTAGAGCTGTCCACCCGGCCAAACCGAGCAATCGGGGGAGAAGGGCCTTGGGAGGTGACCAAGAACCCGATGGTCACTCTGACAAAGCTCCAGAGTTCCTCTGTGGAAAGGCACATGACAGCCCACTTGGAGTTTGCCAAAAGGCACCTAAAGGACTGTCAGACCATGAGAAACAAGATTCTCTGGTCTGATGAAACCAAGATTGAACTCTTGGTGGTGGCAGCATCATGCTGTGGGGATGTTTTTCAGCGGCAGGGACTAGGAGACTAGTCAGGCTGGAGGGAAAGATTAATGGAGCAAAGTACAGAGGTCCTTGATGAAAACCTGCTCCAGAGCGCTCAGGACCTCAGACTGGGGCGAAGGTTCACCTTCCAACAGGACAATGACCCTAAGCACACAGCCAAGACAACATAGGAGTGGCTTCGGGACAAGTCTCTGAATGTCCTTGAGTGGCCCAACCAGAGCTCGGACTTGAACCCGATCTAACATCTCTGGAGAGACCTGAACCAACCTGACAGATGCTCCCCATTCAACCTGACAGAGCTTGAGAGGATCTGCAGAGAAGAATGGGAGAAACTACCCAAATACAGGTGTGCCAAGCTTGTAGCATCCTACCCAAGAAGACTCGAGGCTGCAATCGCTGCCAAAGGTGTTTCAACCACTGCTTGAAACTATAATTGTTCAGAATGTGTAGGTTTACTAGTTAATAAGAAAATAAATAAAATGTAATTGTTCAATAATGTGTAATGTGTAATTGTTCAATAATTCAATGTGTTGTGTTTAAAAAATATATATATCTGATCATATAAAATGTGTTGTGTTTATATAACTTTTACAAATAAAAAATAAGTGATAATAAACAATCAAATCTAAACTAACAAATGTCAAATCATCCCCATCCATCAGGAGACATCACTAAGACCCTAGTGACAAGATGGCATATTGAACGCACAGCGGTGCGAATCACCTCAAGATATAAATGTAATATTCAATATCAGTAAGTTAGACTAAATATTAGCACTTCATATACTCATGAATAATAACATTCAATCTGGATAATAACACAAAACAAATCATAAGGCTAGAGAAACGTATCAACAAATATTACAACAACAAGCAATACTCAAACATGACGGAGGGTAAACGAGGAGAATCAATCTCCGGATACAGATGATTTATGCTTTTCACCACTGGGACTGGTAAGTTGAAGTCGATAAATGACAAACTGGGCATACTAGAGTTGGTCAGTAAGGATGTAAAAGAATTGAAGGCGAGTCTTGAAATGAGTGACGAAAAAGCTGCGATAATGGAGAAAGATACAAAAAAGCTAAAAGGGACAGTAACTAAGATAGAAATGGATGTTAAGGAACTTAAAAGGAGAACAACTTTCTGAGAGAAGCCTTACTAGACATACAGACTAGATCGATGAGAGAAAATCTAGTACTTACGGGTATCCAAGAAAAAGAAGGAGAGGTTACCGAAAAAATTGTGGAGGACTTCTATCTTACAGCGCTTCAAATCCCACTCAATGCTGTCGATAAAACCCAACTCGAACGTGTACACCGTTTCGGACAAAGAGGACAGAGATATGAGCTTTGAATCATTGCCAAATTTGCTTTCTTTAAGGATAAAGTAATGGTTAAAAGCCTAGGTAAAAGACTTGCTGTCACGAAAATAGGCATGAATGATCAATTCCCGAGGGAGATTGCAGAACGGCGCAAAGTTCTGTACCCAATCTTCAAGGAAAATAGATTAAAAGGGAAGCGTGTTGCTCTTGTAGTTGATAAACTGTATATTGACAACCAAATGTTCCGCGACACAAAGACTACTCCATGGCTATACTGAAAGTTCTAATAGAGGAGTCGAATAATGGAACACCCAATACTAGCCATGGTAGGGATTGTAATAATAAAACACATTTATAGTATTTTATAAAGGGATAAGACGGTATTACAAGAAAGGATAACAAGCGAAATAATACATCTTCAAATATAACTAATTAGAACACAGGTACTCAATCAACATAGTGGAGATAGAAACATAGCAAACAGAAGACATAGAAGGCACAGTATGTGGGGATATGTGTGGATGTATTGTGATGGAAGGTGTGGTGTGCGTTTTTGTGTTTGGAAAAGTGTGGCGTTAAGTGAGTGAGAAAGGAAATGGTTGCATATCCCAGAACCAACATGTGTCTGAGAGCAGGGGTTGTGAGAGAGAGCTTTCAATTTTGTGCAGATGAGGGATATACATTTTAAAATAAAGTATACATCTTATCTATTATTTTATTGTCCTATCATGATGGAACGGTCCCCAACCCTACATCCTAGACACCCACCTGTGATGAGGTGTTGATGAAGGAGTCAGGCGCAGGAGGGTAAATCACAGAATAACAGGCTTTAATCCGCAAAATAAAGGTTTACGCAGAAATGCGTCAAACACACTCCAGGGCACAAAACAGGTGCACTGGAAAATACAAGGCACACAGGAAAAATACTCCCGTCGATATACAATACATGAGCTCCACCGAGCTTCACTAACCTCCACAATAAAAAATCACCCACACAGACAAGGAAGCAGAGGGAACACTTATACCATGACTAATGAGGGAAAAAGGACCAGGTGTGTGTGATTGAAGACAAGACAAATGGAGTGATGATAAATGTATCGGCAGTAGCTTGTAAGCCGGTGACGCCGAACGCCGAAACCTGCCCGAACAAGGAGGGGAGGCAGCCTCGGCGGAAGTCGTGACAGTACCCCCTCGCTTGACGCGCGGTACCAGCCGCGCGCCGACCCCGGCCTCGGGGACAGCCAGGAGGACGCGGAGCAGGGCGACCCGGATGGCAACGGTGGAAATCCCGTAACATGGAGGGATCGAGGATATCCCTCACCGGGACCCAGCACCGTTCCTCCGGAACGTACCTCTCCCACTCGACGAGGTACTGAAGGGCCCCCACCCGATGCCTCGAATCCAGGATGGAACGGACAGAGTACGCCGGGGCCCCCTCGATGTCCAGGGGAGGTGGAGGGACCTCCCGAACCTCAGCCTCCTGGAGCGGACCAGCTACCACCGGCCTGAGGAGAGACACATGAAACGAGAGGTTAATACGGTAATCAGGGGGGAGTAATAACCTATACGTGACCTCTTGACTCTCCTCAGGACTTTGAACGGCCCCACAAACCGCGGGCTCAGCTTCCGGCAGGACAGGCGGCGGGGCAGATTTCGGGTCGAGAGCCAGACCCAATCCCCCAGTACAAAGAAGGGGGCCTCACTGCGGTGGCGGTCAGCGTTGGCCTTCTGACGACGCACAGTGCATTGGAGGTGAACGTGGGCAGCATCCCACGTCTCCTCCGCGTGCCGAAACCAATCATCCACCGCAGGAGCCTCGGTCTGGCTCTGGTGCCACGGTGCCAGAACCGGTTGGTAACCTAGAATATACTGGAAAGGCGTTAGGTTAGTGGAGGAGTGGCGGAGAGAGTTCTGGGCATATTCTGCCCATGGCAAGAACACAGATCACTCCCGGGCCGGTCCTGGCAGTAGGACCGCAGGAACCTACCCACGTCCTGGTTGGTCCAACAAAGCCAGAGCCCCCTGATGGGAGAGCATAATATACAAGGAAATTCTCAAAGCTGCTAATGAGAACCTTGACGACCTCGTACCTAGCCGGTGGGGATTCCGGTGGGGTACCCCCACCCAGGTAGTGGCAGTGCTGGCAACACTGGCTGCAGTAACCCATGGGGAGGGGGTCACACTCAGACAATCAGAGAGGGGGCATATTATTGTGGCCCTGGTGGCACAAAATAATCAAAGGTCTGACTGCTCGGAGATGCTTGGGGAAAATGGTTACAACGGGGGACCAGAGTGTTTGTGTCTCAGGGGAAGAGGGTGGATCTGATCTCCATCACCTAGGACTTGACATAGGTTAATCAAATCTCAGATTTTTGTCAATGTTTGCTGAATCTTTTTTTATTTGTATTTTATTTTTTTGGGGGGGTAGATCAGCTTTAATATTGCAGCTAGATTGTAACTTCCATCAATGTAATTGTCTGCATCACTTCCAATCCCCCATATGTTTTTTTTTCTCACAAATATGTATATATATACACATATACATACACACATAAACATACATATACACATACATACATATAAATACATATACATACATATATATACATATCCTTTAAAAATATATATTTCCCTTTATTACTTTCCAACCCCACCACTCCTTCCCTAATTGGAGTAAACTAGTGAACAACAATGCTTAGGCCTCTACTTCCAGCTTTTTGCTCAATCTTGCATGCTTTCTCAAACAGCTATAACTGTATATGCATTCGTAAATCAGGTCCTTTCTTGAGTTGGGCTCTGGGATGTAACAACCATTGAGCATCTGAGCTTATGGTTGATTGTGGAGGAAAGGGGTTGAGTGTGTTAGAGTATGTGCGTGTGTGTGTGTGTGTATCCCACATCTGTTGCAAGGGGGATGTTAGGGAGAATATAGGATGAACCACAATAATTGTTTGCTAAAATAAGAATTGCTTGATAAAAATGTAATGTATTACAATGGCAATCCGGGTTATAGGTAACAATCCTTCGCATGAACTGTCGACATTATTACGCATATTAATTGATAATGATGGAAATTAAGATATGCAAAATATTTGAATAGATATGTATTTTTAATAGCTATATATATATTGAGGTGAGAGCATTGGAAATGCTTTTGGCGGTTGACCTGCTTCTGTTTTGTGGGTGGCACTGTGTGCTGTTTTTGAAGGATGGGTCCTGGCCTCTCGGGGGGCCTAGGGATCCGGGGGGACGGGGGTGGTATGCCGATCACTGGGATGACAACCCAACATGACATGGGAGGGGCTTTAGCGGGGGGAACAGTGGAGAACAATTGGAGGGTTACTTAGTAGCAATGCAAATATCATGGTACAGCTATATAGACACTTAATCACTATGGTAATTTTTTATTGGTAAATGTACAAACATATATTATGATAAATAGATTTGAAACCTGTATCTCATTATGGTAAGTGGTAAAATAAGTATAGCCAGATATAATTGTAATTGTAAATCACACTACAAACTATCACCCTCATGCTCTTAAGGAAATCATGTTCGTGTCATGGATACATTAGAATTAGTAGATATATGGAGGCTTAAATATCCTGACCTAGTGAGATATACATGGCAGACACTCAATCAAGCTAGTCGTCTTGACTTCTTTCTTATGTCATTCTCGTTGGCACCAAAAGTTTAAAAAGTGGTGATAGGGGACAGAATGCGGTCGGACCGTCATATAATTGGCATATACATTACTCTTACTGAATTTCCACGTGGGCAAGGATATTGGAAATGTAATCAATGTCACGCCCTGACCTATAGAACTCTAGTTAGTTTGGTCAGGGTGTGCATGTTTAGTTCTATGTTGTTGTATATCTATGTTTAGATTGTAGTTGTTATACTTCTATGTTTGGCCGGGTATGATTCCCAATCAGAGGCAGCTGTCGCTCGTTGTCTCTGATTGGGGATCATACTTAAGTAGCCTGGTTGCAGTCCTTGTTTGTGGGATCTTGTTTCGTGTAGGCTGGTTGTTGTATAGCACATAGTACTTTCACGTCACGTTACGTGGTTTTGTTGTTTTTGTATGTTTATTCTATATAATAAACATGTACGCTTTTCACGCTGCACCTTGGTCCGACCCGTCTCTCAACGTTCGTGACAGAAGATCCCACCAACAATGGACCAAGCAGCGTGTCCGGGAGAAGCAGACACTTTGGACACAGGTGGGGAAGAGTTTTTGGACATGGGAGGAGATTTTGGCAGGTAAAGGACCCTGGGCGAAGGAGGAGGCCCAGGCAGGAGAGAAACACAGAAGGCGCCGGCCGAGGAGGAAGCCCGAGAGACAAAAGGGTGGTCGGGGATCGATAGAGAAGAGCCCCGACCACTGCACTCATGGGGGCTCAAGGAGGAGTCCTCACTGGAGGAGGACTGGGCGCGGAGAGTAAAAGACTGGTACAGTCGGAGAACTCTAATGACAGTTCCCAGTCCGGTACACCTCGAGCCTGCGTCTCGCACCAAGCTAGTGGTGCGTGCTCCCAGTCCAACACCGGTCAGCAGCTCCACTCCGGAGTCAGAGCAGTCCGCTCCACCGGTGTCCAGTCCAGTTCCGGTCAGCGGCTCAACTCCGGAGTCAGAGCATTCCGCTCCACCGGTGCCCAGTCCAGCTCCGGTCAGCGGCTCCACTCCGGAGCCAGAGCAGTCCGCTCCACTGGGATCCGGTTCAGCTCTGGTCAGCGGCTCCACTCCGGGTCCAGACGTCAGCCCCTCTCCAGGTTCGGGGTCTCCCACACCAGGGTCCAGACAGGGATCGGTGCATCGTGGGAGGACTGAGAGGGGAAGCTCCGCGTTGAGGTCCAGACCGGTCCAGGGGTGCAACGCGGAAGTAGTAAGGGAGAAGACGTCACGCCCGGAGCCGGAGCCGCCACCGAGGCTGGAAGCCCACCCTGTTAAGTCAGGTTTGTGCGGCCGGATTCACGCCCTGACCTATAGATCTCTTTCTCGTCACGTTACGTGGTTTTGTTGTTTTTGTATGTTTATTCTATATACATACAAAAACTAGGACAGAGGAATTTATAACTGTTTTTTTCCGACATAACATAAGTACAGCAAATCCCCTTTTTGTATGGGACACGTTTAAATGTGCCTTTAGAGGCCATGCAATTCAGTACTCATCTCAAAAACAAAAGCAATTTAGGTCAAAAGATTCCATACTAACAAAGGAAATAGAAGGTCTAACAGAACAGATAGATAGTAATAAAAATGGTAACATAGAGGCTTAGAATAAATGGAGAAACGTATTCAAGAAAGATCAAGTGTAATATATTATTAAAAATAAAGCAAACTGGATGGAATATGGGGAAAAATGCACCAAATTATTTTTTAATCTTCAACATAGAAATGCTACCAAAAATAATTTACTGAAACTGGTTACAAATGATGGAGTCACCCATGATTCACCAAATTATATTTTGAAGGAGGAAACAAAGTACTTTAAGCATATGTTTTCATTTCAGTCACCTCCATCTCCTCTAACTGAAGCTAATTGTAGGGATTTTTTTTTCTATTGATAATGTAAAATTAACAGCCATACAGAAAGACTCATGTGAAGGTGAAATTATAGAGGAGGAACTTCTGGATGCAATTAAATACTTTATGTCCGGGAAAACTCCAGGGTTGGATGACATACCAGTCGAGGTATACCAAACCTTTTTTGATATACTCAGAGGACCGTTATTAGCATGTTTTAACCACTCCTATGTAAATGGTAGATTATCAGACATTCAAGAAGAAGGTCTGATTTCATTATTACTGAAACAGGATACAAGTGGGACATACAGTGGGGAGAACAAGTATTTGAAACACTGCCGATTTTGCAGGTTTTCCTACTTACAAAGCATTTAGAGGTCTGTAATGTTTATCATAGGTACACGTCAACTGTGAGAGACGGAATCTAAAACAAAAATCCAGAAAATCACATTGTATGATTTTTAAGTAATTAATTTGCATTTTATTGCATGACATAAGTATTTGATACATCAGAAAAGCATAACTTAATATTTGATACAGATACCTTTGTTTGCAATTACAGAGATCATACGTTTCCTGTAGGTCTTGACCAGGTTTGCACACACTGCAGCAGGGATTTTGGCCCACTCCTCCATACAGACCTTCTCCAGATCCTTCAGGTTTCGGGGCTGTCGCTGGGCAATACAGACTTTCAGCTCCCTCCAAAGATTTTCTATTGGGTTCAGGTCTGGAGACTGGCTAGGCCACTACAGGACCTTGAGATGCTTCTTACGGAGCCACTCCTTAGTTGCCCTGGCTGTGTGTTTCGGGTCGTTGTCATGCTAGAAGACCCAGCCACGACCCATCTTCAATGCTCTTACTGGGGGAAGGAGGTTGTTGGCCAAGATCTCGCGATACATGGCCCCATCCATCCTCCCCTCAATACGGTGTAGTCGTCCTGTCCCCGTTGCAGAAAAGCATCCCCAAAGAATTATGTTTCCACCTCCATGCTTCACGGTTGGGATGGTGTTCTTGGGGTTGTACTCATCCTTCTTCTTCCTCCAAACACGGCGAGTGGAGTTTAGACCAAAAAGCTCTATTTTTGTCTCATCAGACCACATGACCTTCTCCCATTCCTCCTCTGGATCATCCAGATGGTCATTGGTAAACTTCAGACGGGCCTGGACATGCGCTGGCTTGAGCAGGGGGACCTTGCGTGCGCTGCAGGATTTTAATCCATGACGGCGTAGTGTTACTAATGGTTTTCTTTGAGACTGTGGTCCCAGCTCTCTTCAGGTCATTGACCAGGTCCTGCCGTGTAGTTCTGGGCTGATCCCTCACCTTCCTCATGATCATTGATGCCCCACGAGGTGAGATCTTGCATGGAGCCCCAGACCGAGGGTGATTGACCGTCATCTTGAATTTCTTCCATTTTCTAATAATTGCGCCAACAGTTGTTGCCTTCTCACCAAGCTGCTTCCCTATTGTCCTGTATCCATCCCAGCCTTGTGCAGGTCTACAATTTTATCCCTGATGTCCTTACACAGCTCTCTGGTCTTGGCCATTGTGGAGAGGTTGGAGTCTGTTTGATTGAGTGTGTGGACAGGTGTCTTGTATACAGGTAACGAGTTCAAACAGGTGCAGTTAATACAGGTAATGAGTGGAGAACAGGAGGGCTTCTTAAAGAAAAACTGACAGGTCTGTGAGAGACGGAATTCTTACTGGTTGGTAGGTGATCAAATACTTATGTCATGCAATAAAATGCAAATTAATTACTTAAAAATCATACAATGTGATTTTCTGGATTTTTGTTTTAGATTCCGTCTCTCACAGTTGAAGTGTACCTATATTAAAAATTACAGACCTCTACATGCTTTGTAAGTAGGAAAACCTGCAAAATCGGCAGTGTATCAAATACTTGTTCTCCCCACTGTATAAAGATCCAGTCCATTTAAGAAATTGGAGGCCACTTACACTTCAGTGTTGTGATGCAAAAATTCTTGCAAAATGTATAGCGCATAGAATTAAAAAGGTATTGTCGGACATTATTCATTCTAGTCAGACAGGTTTTTTACATGGAAGATACATTGGAGATAATATAAGGCAAGTACTGGAAACAATAGAACACTGAAAAATCTGGGAAACCAGGGCTGCTATTCATAGCTGACTTTGAAAAGGCATTTGATAAAGTACGACTAGGGGTTTATAGATAAATGCCTGGAGCATTTCAATTTTGGAAAATCTCTTATAAAATGGGTTAAAATCATGTATAGTAACCCTAGGTGTAAAATAGTAAATAATGGCTATTTCTCAGAAAGTTTTAAACTGTCAAGAGGAGTAAAACAAGGTTGTCCACTATCGGCATATCTATTTATTATGGCCATCGAAATGTTAGCTATTAAAATCAGATCCAACAATAATATCAAGGGATATGTTTTCTTTTAAATCCACAACTTGAATCCCTCCACAGCCTCATTTGTTAGTCATTTAGCAGACGCTTTTATCCAGAGCGACTAACAGTTAGTGCATACATTTTTCATACTGGCCCCCCGTGGGAATCGAACCCACAACCCTGGCGTTGCAAGCACCATGCTCTACCAACTGAGCTACAGGAGGCCTCATAGAGGATCTAGATATATTTTCTAACCTTTCTGGATTACAACCAAATGATGATAAATGTACTATATTATGTATTGGATCACTGAAAAATACAATTTTTACATTACCATGTAGTTTATCAATAAAATGGTATGATGGTGATGTGGATATACTCGGAATATATATCCCAAATGAAATAAATGATCTCACTCCAATACATTTTAATAGAAATTTAGCAAAAATAGATAAGATCTTGCTACCATGGGAAGGTAAATACCTGTCTATTTGTGGAAAATCACCCTGATTAACTCTTTAGTATTATCCCAGTTTACCTATTTGCTTATGGTCTTGCCTACGCCTAGCGAACAGTTTTTTAAATTATATGAGAAAAAAATATTCAATTTTATTTGGAACGGCAAGCCAGACAAAATTAAGCGGGCCTATCTATATAATGAATATGAATTCGGAGGACAGAAGTTATTAAATATTAACGCATTAGACCTATCACTAAAAGCTTCAGTCATACAAAAGTTATACTTAAATCCAAACTGGTTCTCTAGCAAATTAGTAAGATTGTCTCACCCCATGTTAAAGAATGACCTTTTTCCCTTTATTCAGATTACAACCTCTCACTTTCAGTTATTTGAAAAGGAAATCATCTCCCAAATATCACTATTTCTAAAACAAGCCATAGAAAGTTGGTTGCAATTTCAATTTAATCCTTCAGAAACGACAGAACAAATAATGGAACAAATATTGTGGTTAAACTCAAATATACTAATTGATAAAAAGCCAGTATTTTTTAAAAAGATTTATAAAAACGGTATATTCTTCGTTAATGATATCATAGGTAGGACTGGTGGAGTTATGTCGCACATGCAGCTAACAAAAACATATGGAAATGTCTGCTCTACCCAAAATTACAACCAAATAATTGCAGCATTACCGCAAAAATGGAAAAGGAAAGTGGATTGGGGAAAAAGTAAGGAACTTGTCTGTCGGCCCTGCATTAAAGAACATAATTGGTTAAAGAAAACTGTGATAAATAAAAAAGTATACCACTTTAATTTAAGGACCAAAGGATTGACAGCCGTCCCATATAGATTGCAAAATAGTTGGGAAGAGATTTTTGACGTACCGATTCCATGGCATAGTGTTTATGAACTGATACGCAAAACGATGCCGAATTCAAAACTTAGAATTTTTCAATTTTAATTATTATACAAAATTCTTGCTACCAATATAATGTTGTTTATATGGGGGATACACTCTTCCCAGCTCTGCAGATTTTGCTGCGAAGAGACAGAATCATTAGAACATTTGTTTTGGTACTGTCCATTTGTGGCTTGTTTTTGGTCCAGGTCCCGGAATGGCTGAAGGATTGCAATATTTACCTGGAGCTAACCCTGCAGATAGCACTACTGGGTGATCTGAAAAGTCATAGTCAATCGATCAATAATCTAATAATACTTTTAGCAAAAATGTTTATTTTCAATTTACAATCTGTAGAAACAATAAGAATAGAAGGGTTCAGAACTTTTGTGAAACATCACAGGCAAATAGAAATCCAATATGGATGGTGTTAAGAGATAGATGGGAGGTGTTGAATGGAGCTGAAGGATGGGACTAATAACAACTAACAACAACTAATAACAGCAAGATAACTAATGTAGGGCATGCTGTTTCCATAATAAGTATATAGGTTATAGGTTGAGAGCTTTTGTGAAGGAGCACAGTTGGAGAGATATGGCATATAGAAGGAAACCGGATGGACATCATGAAAATGACCGGAGAGGTTGAGAGTAGAGGAAGTTCAAGAGTAAAAACAAACAAAATATAATTATTGTAAAATAGTGTCCATAATATGTATATAGCATGTACAGTGGGGAAAAAAAGTATTTAGTCAGCCACCAATTGTGCAAGTTCTCCCACTTAAAAAGATGAGAGAGGCCTGTAATTTTCATCATAGGTACACGTCAACTATGACAGACAAAATGAGGAAAAAAAATCCAGAAAATCACATTGTAGGATTTTTAATGAATTTATTTGCAAATTATGGTGGAAAATAAGTATTTGGTCACCTACAAACAAGCAAGATTTCTGGCTCTCACAGACCTGTAACTTCTTCTTTAAGAGGCTCCTCTGTCCTCCACTCGTTACCTGTATTAATGGCACCTGTTTGAACTTGTTATCAGTATAAAAGACACCTGTCCACAACCTCAAACAGTCACACTCCAAACTCCACTATGGCCAAGACCAAAGAGCTGTCAAAGGACACCAGAAACAAAATTGTAGACCTGCACCAGGCTGGGAAGACTGAATCTGCAATAGGTAAGCAGCTTGGTTTGAAGAAATCAACTGTGGGAGCAATTATTAGGAAATGGAAGACATACAAGACCACTGATAATCTCCCTCGATCTGGGGCTCCACGCAAGATCTCACCCCGTGGGGTCAAAATGATCACAAGAACAGTGAGCAAAAATCCCAGAACCACACGGGGGGACCTAGTGAATGACCTGCAGAGAGCTGGGACCAAAGTAACAAAGCCTACCATCAGTAACACACTACGCCGCCAGGGACTCAAATCCTGCAGTGCCAGACGTGTCCCCCTGCTTAAGCCAGTACATGTCCAGGCCCGTCTGAAGTTTGCTAGAGTGCATTTGGTTGATCCAGAAGAGGATTGGGAGAATGTCATATGGTCAGATGAAACCAAAATACAGTCATGGCCAAAATTGTTGGCACCCCTGAAATTTTTCCAGAAAATGAAGTATTTCTCACAGAAAAGTATTGAAATTACACATGTTTTGCTATGCACATGTTTATTTCCTTTGTGTGTATTGGAATAACACAAAAAAACAGGAAAAAAGCAAATTTGACATAATTTCACACAAAACTCCAAAAAATGGGCCGGACAAAATGATTGGCACCCTTAACTTAATATTTAGTTGCACACCCTTTGGAAAAAATAACTGAAATCAGTCGCTTCCTATAACCATCAATAAGCTTCTTACACCTCTCACCCGGAATTTTGGACCACTCTTCTTTTGCAAACTGCTCCAGGTCTCTCATATTGGATGGGTGCCTTTTCCCAACAGCAATTTTAAGATCTCTCCACAGGTGTTCAATGGGATTAAGATCTGGACTCATTGCTGGCCACTTCAGAACTCTCCAGCGCTTTGTTGCCATCCATTTCTGGGTGCTTTTTGAAGTATGTTTGGGGTCATTGTCCTGCTGGAAGACCCATGATCTCGGACGCAAACCCAGCTTTCTGACACTGGGCCCTACATTGCGACCCAAAATCCTTTGGTAATCCTCAGATTTCATGATGCCTTGCACACAGTCAAGGCACCCAGTGCCAGAGGCAGCAAAACAACCCCAAAACATCTTTGAACCTCCACCATATTTGACTGTAGGTACTGTGTTCTTTTCTTTGAAGGCTTCATTACATTTTCGGTAAACAGTAGAACGATGTGCTTTACCAAAAAGCTCTATCTTGGTCTCATCTGTCCATAAGACGTTCTCCCAGAAGGAATTTGGCTTACTCATGTACATTTTGGCAAACTGTAGTCTTGCTTTTTTATGTCTCTGTGTCAGCAGTGGGGTCCTCCTGGGTCTCCTGCCATAGCGTTTCATTTCATTCAAATTTCGACGTATAGTTCGCGCTGACACTGATGCACCCTGAGCCTGCAGGACAGCTTGAATTTCTTTGGAACTTGTTTGGGGCTGCTTATCCACCATCCGGACTATCCTGCGTTGCAACCTTTCATCAATTTTTCTCTTCCGTCCACGTCCAGGGAGATTAGCTACAGTGCCATGGGTTGCAAACTTCTTGATCATGTTGCGCACTGTGGACAAAGGAACATCTAGATCTCTGGAGATGGACTTGTAACCTTGAGATTGTTGATATTTTTCCACAATTTTGGTTCTCAAGTCCTCAGACAGTTCTCTTTTCCTCTTTCTGTTCTCCATGCTTAGTGTGGCACACACAGAAACACAATGCAAAGACTGAGTCAACTTCTCTCCTTTTTATCTGCTTTCAGGTGTGATTTTTAGATTGCCCACACCTGTTACTTGCCCCAGGTGAGTTTAAAGGAGCATCACATGCTTGGAACAAACTTATTTATCCACAATTTTGAAAGGGTGCCAATAACTTTGTCCGGCCCATTTTTTTAGTTTTGTGTGAAATTATGTCAAATTTGCTTTTTTCCTGTTTTTTTGTGTGTTATTCCAATACACACAAAGGAAATAAACATGTGCATAGCAAAACATGTGTAATTTCAATACTTTTCTGTGAGAAATACTTCATTTTCTGGAAAAATTTCAGGGGTGCCAACAATTTTGGCCATGACTGTATAACTTTTTGGTAAAAACTCAACTCGTCGTGTTTGGAGGACAAAGAATGCTGAGTTGCATCCAAAGAACACCATCCCTACTGTGAAGCATGGGGGTGGAAACATCATGCTTTGGGGCTGTTTTTCTGCAAAGGGACCAGGACGACTGATCCGTGTAAAGGAAAGAATGAATGGGGCCATGTATCGTGAGATTTTGAGTGAAAACGTCCTTCCATCAGCAAGGGCATTGAAGATGAAACGTGGCTGGGTCTTTCAGCATGACAATGATCCCAAACACACCGCCCGGGCAACGAAGGAGTGGCTTCGTAAGAAGCATTTCAAGGTCCTGGAGTGGCCTAGCCAGTCTCCAGATCTCAACCCCATAGAAAATCTTTGGAGGGAGTTGAAAGTCCATGTTGCCCAGCGACAGCCCCAAAACATCACTGCTCTAGAGGAGATCTGCATGGAGGAATGGGCCAAAATACCAGCAACAGTGTGTGAAAACCTTGTGAAGACTTACAGAAAACGTTTGACCTGTGTCATTGCCAACAAAGGGTATATAACAAAGTATTGAGAAACTTTTGTTATTGACCAAATACTTATTTTCCACCATAATTTGCAAATAAATTCATTAAAAATCCTACAATGTGATTTTCTGGAGAAAAAAAATCTCATTTTGTCTGTCATAGTTGACGTGTACCTATGATGAAAATTACAGGCCTCTCTCATCTTTTTAAGTGGGAGAACATGCACAATTGGTGGCTGACTAAATACTTTTTTCCCCCCACTGTATAAGCTGGAAGTAGAGGCCTAAGCGTTGTTGTTCACTAGTTTACTCCAATTAAGGAAGGGGTGGTGGGGTTGGAAAGTAATAAAGGGAAATATATTTTTTTAAAGGATAAGTATATATATGTATGTATATGTATTTATATGTTTGTATGTGTATATGTATATATATATACAGTTGAAGTCGGAAGTTTACATACACTTAGGTTGGAGTCATTAAAACTCATTTTTCAACCACTCCACACATTTCTTGTTAACAAACTATAGTTTTGGCAAGTCGGTTAGGACATCTACTTTGTGCATGACACAAGTAATTTTTCCAAAAATTGTTTACAGACAGATTCTTTCACTTAGAATTCACTGTATCACAATTCCAGTGGGTCAGAAGTTTACATACACTAAGTTGACTGTGCCTTTAAACAGCTTGGAAAATTCCAGAAAATGATGTCATGGCTCTAGAAGCTTCTGATAGGCTAATTGACATAATTTGAGTCAATTGGAGGTGTACCTGCGGATGTATTTCTTTGGCCTACCTTCAAACTCAGTTTCTCTTTACTTGACATCATGGGAAAATCAAAAGGAATTAGCCAAGACCTCAGAAATAAAATTGTAGACCTCCACAAGTCTGGTTCATCCTTGGGAGCAATTTCCAAATGTCTGAAGGTACCATGTTCATCTGTACAAACAATAGTAAGCAAGTATAAACACCATGGGACAACGCAGCTGTCATACCGCTCAGGAAGGAGACGCGTTCTGTCTCCTAGAGATGAACGTACTTTGGTGCGAAAAGTGCAAATCAATCCCAGAACAACAGAAAAGGACCTTGTGAAGATGCTGGAGGAAACCGGTACAGTAGTATCTATATCCACAGTAAAACGAGTCCTATATTGTCATAACCTGAAAGGCCACTCAGCAAGGAAGAAGCCACTGCTCCAAAACCGCCATAAAAAAGCCAGGCAACGGTTTGCAACTGCACATGGGGACAAATATCGTACTTTTTGGAGAAATGTCCTCTGGTCTGATGAAACAAAAATAGAACTGTTTGGCCATAATGACCATTGTTATGTTTGGAGGAAAAAGGTGGAAGCTTGCAAGCCGAAGTACACCATCCCAACCGTGAAGCACGGGGGTGGCAGCATCATGCTGTGGGGTGCTTTGCTGCAGGAGGGACTGGTGCACTTCACAAAATAGATGGCATCATGAGGAAGGAAAATTAGGTGGATATATTGAAGCAACATCTCAAGACATCAGTCAGGAAGTTAAAGCTTGGTCGCAAATGGGTCTTCCAAATGGACAATGACCCCAAGCATACTTCCAAAGTTGTGGCAAAATGGCTTAAGGACAACAAAGTCAAGGTGTTGGAGTGGCCATCACAAAGCCCTGACCTCAATCCTATAGAAAATTTGTTGGCAGAACTGAAAAAGCATGTGCGAGCAAGGAGGCCTTCAAACCTGACTCAGTTACACCAGCTCTGTCAGGAGGAATGGGCCAAAATTCACCCAACTTATTGTGGGAAGCTTGTGGAAGGCTACCCGAAACATTTGACCCAAGTTAAACAATTTAAAGGCAATGCTACCAAATACTAATCGAGTGTATGTAAACTTCTGACCCACTGGGAATGTGATTAAAGAAATAAAAGCTGAAATAAATCATTCTCTCTACTATTATTCTGACATTTCACATTCTTAAAATAAAGTGGTGATCCTAACTGACCTAAGACAGGGAATTTGTACTAGGATTAAATGTCAGGAATTGTGAAAAACTGAATTTAAATGTATTTGGCTAAGGTGTATGTAAACCTCCGACTTCAACTGTATGTGTGTGAAAAAACCCCATGGGGGATTGGAAGTGATGCAGACAATTACATTGATGGAAGTTACAATCTATCTGCAATATTAAAGCTGATCTACCCCCCCAAAAAAAAAATAACACAAAAAAGTCTAATCATATTTGTCCCTGAGATGGCCAGTCATGTTATTAAGTATTTAGGTAATGACGCAGTTTTACGTTATTACGCAATGACGTCATCACGCGATGACATCACAACGTCATTCAGCAACTTTTAGCAACAAATCTACTTGCCTCTAGCAATTTCCCCTGAAAATTAGCTGGCAACACTGGCTCTGTCTGTGGTTGTGTGATTGATTCTGCGACATCAGGTGCGACCGTATATTGACCCTCATTAAACCAGCACTAGGCCCCAGAGAGAGAAGCTATCATTTTAGCATGCGTACGTGTGTCTGTAGAGGAGCTAAACCCTGTTGCTCTCCTGTGGGACGGTCGGTTGGCTCCGCCTGATATCAAAGGGAATACATGCCGACTCTGTTGCCATGGTGAGCGTAATTCAGCTTGGATGTCTCCTAATTGGAAAGCATGGATGGAGAAAATGAGAAAAAATAAGAGAAAAAACATTAATCGAATCAGTAATTATCATTAATAGGAATCATTCGTCCCTGGGCTAGGTGCTCGGGCTGTGGCAGTATCGATAGGTGAAGGGGAGAGGGGGGAGGAATCAGAGGAGGGCTATGACAAGGGGAGGGAGGGAGGGAGGAAGGTAATGGAGATACAGATCAATGGAGGAGCCGTTAACTTCGATGATTGCCGCTCAGAGTAGAAAGGTAGAGAAATACTTCGAAGCTGAACGTACTGTACGCCACATTTAATTTACATACTCTGGGCCCTCTCTCTCTAGCTGTCAATGTTTTACCACCTCACTTACTGTGCACTAAATGGCAGTGTGAGTGCATTACAGTACGGTGAGGTGGGACGGCAGGGCCACTTCTGTCAATGCGGTAAGTGGGAGCTAGCCTTTTGTTCATAACGCTATAAAAAACAAATGGAACTGTAAATGTCAATCTCCAATTTCATGCACAAAAATGCAGCATTGCGGAATGGAATGAGTAGACCTAAAACTTGCTAGAGCTCTACTCTGTCTGTAAAACAAACAAACAAACAAACAACAGATGTGCCTTAGAGAAAGTCAATTGGAAACCATATTTGTGATCTCACATTTCTATGTCTATACTGTACATGGAATAGATCATTAGCATCTCTTGATTAATAATCAGTCATAACAGCACAATACTGCAGTGTGTCAATGTCAATACTTTTGATACATGAGGGATGGTAATGCAATGACAGCCGTTGAGGGGGAAGTTAGGTCATCACTGAATAAACCTGCCTACAGTGAATCTGTTATTATGGTGTTCTGTCTGATACATTATGTCCACTTTCCACTAATCTCGTTCCCAGACACTTCAGCCCAAATGCACTGTGCGCAATAGCCAGGGGAGGAGGTTAACTTTCCACAAATAACTTTGTGAAAATACCACAAAGAACAGCACCTGCTGCTGGGTTAGGTCAGTTGTCAAACTAAAAAACGAAACTCTAAAAAGGTTCAAGACACAGATAAGGGCTATCCTTTCTTCGTAACTAGAAAAAAAGCTTCCCATATCATTTATCCATGTCAAATTATTTAAAATTAAAAAGGTGAATTAATAATTGATTTATTCATTAGTGGAAGATGACATCCTATAAGAGTTAATAAAACTTAATATCTAAAAATGGCCTTGAGAAAGAGACATCCCCCTGTAATTCATCATGCTAGTTAGTTTCATGTACTGTATTGCATCTGCAATTCACTTCAGTCGTGACTGAACAAAGTATTCAAGAATTCATACACTGAAGAGTATGTTTTGCACAATGTTTCCAATAGATTGAAAGAAAGCCTGCATTTTGTTCATATCAACTGATGTTCATACCAGTCAATATTTACAGTAAAATACACTACTAGTACATCATACTGTATATACCTCTCTATATACTCCTGCGCCAACAGGTTGCAAGAGGCTAATCTTCTTCTACAATCACATTCATAGTAGCTTTGCCTCAGACTGATCAACCGACATCCAGTGATCCAGAGGGAATACAAAGAGGATAAGAGATCCCTAAATCACCCTTCATATTCCCCCTATGCAATCATTACACATCTCCCTCAGGAGGACCACTTTGGTTCAACAACTCAGTTTCTCTTTTCCATAGAAGAGCGGCTAGCACTGATTATTGCTTGTGGAGGAACAAAAGTGGAGGAACAAATGTGAAAGCTTATTTTCCTGGTCCCCTCCGGGACATGTTTTTTCCATTACCTCTATGTCTCCCTTGAAATAATGTTTGCGTCCCAAATGAGTACACTCATTTTGTTTTGACCAGAGCCCTATAGGCCCTGGTCAAAAGTAGTGTGCTAGGGGGAATAGGGTGCCATTTGGGATGCAGAAAATGTCACATTGTCTCCACTTAACCTTCCCTATCACATCACCACCGTGCCCTCCTCTGTCTGAGACTGAGACCTTGTTGTTCACACAGAACCCAGACAAATACAAGGCCAGTTTACCTGACAATTTACCGGAGAATCTCCATTGAAAGCTCTTTTTAGTCCAGGACAAGGCTTTTTAATCTGTGTCTGGGAAACCGGCCCCCAGTATGTAGAATATATCTTACAGAGCTAGGATGGATGAACACCTTAAATACCAGTAAATACACAAAATGCTCTGCTTGCATGTATTGCTGATTTAACAAACAAAACCATAAGCACTTTCAGTGTGAGAGAGAGAGAGAGAGAGAGAGAGAAAACGAGAGAGAGGATTATTGGTAACGTTAGATCATCTCTCCTCCAATAAACAGCAGTGCTAAATCCGGCTGTAGAATTACACCAGTGGTTCTTTCGTCACTGTATCCTCAATCACATTTTGCTCTGCCTGGGGTAACCCTGAAGTAGCCCCCTCGTGCAATTTACCAGTAGGCATATGTTCTTATGCGTCTTCCCAAGTAACCTGGGGATAGGCCAAGTATCCCCAGGTTTACCCATAACTCAGGTAGAGAACCACTGAATTCCACCATTTAAAAAACCCTGTTTTGGAGGACAGGAAGTGTGAACATGGGCCTTTGGGACCCAAATGAGTGACTGTGCTGTTTATGATGTTTATGCTCATGGTGGATCCAGGAAGCCTTGCGAAATTACACTTTATGACTAACCAACTGCTCATTCATGGGCTGGAGCACAGCCTTCTAATACAATAACGGGCTCTGGGCTGGAGCTGAACTGCCTGTATAAATATCAAAGGTAATAAACCCATAGCCTCTCCAGTGTAGTCTCCATGTGAGACAGTGACACCTGCTGGTGATAAATATACATACTACTGGTATTCAAGTACACAAAGTACATCTGTATTTTAATGAACAAAATGCAAACATCGATCATCATTTCATGCAAATTATTTACCCTGTTACATGTCCCAATATAATATTGAGAATATTTTGAAACTGAAATACTAGGAATCCCATACAAAACAAGTAAGAATTGAATCCTTCAGACAAGCTTTTCAGACACTGGCGAGACACAGCGACACATTAGTCCCCCCAAACCCAAAAGAGTTTGTGAGAGCTACCCGTCTGCCCTCTGTCTTCCACTGCTGTGCCGTGCAGGGCACATAGTTCAGGTCAAACTCTGGCTCGGTGCGGTCCAGGTTGAGGGTGGGTGGCAAAGTGCTGTGGTAGCAGGCCAGGGCAGTGAAGGCTGCCTCTAGGGCCCCAGCAGCCCCCAGGAGATGCCCCGTGGCCCCCTTAGTGGAGGAGACAGCCAGGGCGGCGGCGTGCTGCTGGAACAGTCTCTTGATGGCAGCGTTCTCTGCAGCGTCACCTAGTGGTGTAGAGGTGGCATGTGCGTTCACGTACGTCACATGGGCTGGTTCCACACCTGCGTCTCGGAGCGCTGCAGACATGCACCTGGAAGAAGAACAGGATAATTAAAATGGACTGTAAAAATGTAATCACTTCAAATTTGTTCACCATTTCATTTAACATTTCTGAATTGTTTTGAAATAGGCCTAAGATTTTTTACATATTTTTTTCATGGTCATGTTGATAGATATTGATAATGGTACTGGCTACAGTACATCTCAATGGTTCCTTAACTCCTAACACAAATAGTAAGCACCTGGTGAAAGAGTGCTATAAACCCCATCCATGACTTTTACCTGAAGGCTCCGTCTCCATCAGCAGCGGGGGCTGTGATGTGGCTGGCGTCCCCTGACAGTCCGTACCCCAGCACCTCAGCATACACCCTGGCCCGCCTCCCCACAGCATGCTCCCACTCCTCCAGGAGCACCACCGCAGCCCCTTCACCCATCACAAACCCATCCCTCTCTGGGTGGAAGGGCCGTGATGCCAGCCTGGGCTGGTCATTCCAGTGGGTACTCAGAGCCCTTCAAATAAAAGTTAAAGTTGAATTACACCGACATAGCAGTCAGTACAAACTGAAATCCATGAACATACAAATGGCATAGGCATATCTTAATACATATGTACACATTTATAAAAGGACATACTAGATGTATACTAACAACAACAATAACACAAACAAACAACAACAAAAATATCCTGGGATTTTCAAGATTTACCTCGCCCTTGCGAACCCCGCGATTGACAGAGGTCCCACACAGGCTTCTGTCCCACCCGCTACCATGGCGACAGCGTCTCCGTGGACGATGAACCTGGCTGCGTCACCGAGGGCATGGGCTCCAGTGGTGCAGGCGGTGGACACAGCGTGGTTGGGGCCTTTTAGTTTGTGCTTGATGCTGATGTGACCGGCAGCCATGTTGACCAGGATACGAGGCACAAAGAAGGGGCTGACCTAGAATACAAATACAATACAACTTTTATTAAATCCATCCATCAAAATGGAAATTGGTGTTTTATTTGCAGTCTGTTGTTATTTAATCCCACATTCTCAACCCTTCTCTGCAAATAGGACACACTCCTACCTACTAAGCCTGCCACAAACACACACACACACATCTGAGAAGTTGGAAGCAGCACAGCACACTTCAGCGCCTGCTGGCTACAGCGGACCCCATAACTGACCTTACTGTAACCTTTCGCCTGGAAGATGGCCGACGTCTTGGCGATCTCGTCCAGCGAAACCATGCCCATCCCCACTGACACCCCTGTGGTCAGTTGCTCCTCAGGCCTGCTGGGATACCACCCAGAATCCTCCAGTGCCAGCTGGGCGGCACCGAGAGCCATGACAGTGGCTGGTGACATACTGTTGATCTCCCCGCGCGTGGCGAATCTCTCGTCCTTGAACTGGCCCTCTCCGTCCCCTCTGGGCACCAGGGCTGCCACTTTACAGGGGACTGTCTTATACGTCTCAGAGTCAAGGGCGACGATCCCACTGGCACCGCTAATCAGCTGCTTCCAGGGTAGAGTAGTCCCTGTGCCGAGAGGAGAGACAAGTCCTATTCCAGTGATTGCTACTCTCCTCCTGGGCGGACTCTTTCCACAGGTGTAGTGTCTCAGATTTGGACATGTTGAACACATACAAGTGCTCTTGTTGAGAAGTGTTCTGGTGGTGCGATGTGATGCAACGTACAACAGCAGCTTTGGCCAACACAATGAAGACATGATGTTGATTTGTTTCTCTGCTATCTCTGTGGATCCTGTGGTGTAGAGAAAAAACAATAATAAACAGTTTAGCAGCATAACTCATTCTTGACTCATACCTATCACGTCAATACAGTATGGTATGTAGGTAGTGCAAATGCTATCATATCCTTATCCTTGCAAAATTATAGGCTACTGCTCTATCTGTGTCCCTGGATCCAGGCTGTCAATGACTGATCCCTCACCAACACGACAGGCTACTAGCGTTCTAATTTGTCCAACTACGAAATAAACCTCCCTTAATCATCTATTTGCCACTTACCACGTCAAAGCGATGATAGATTATGTCATTATACCTCTGAAATCCTCTGCAAATGTCAAATGAGTCTCGCTAACACACTGGCATCCAAACAACTGAGTTCATTCAACGGGGATACTGTCGTATTGCCTGATACCATACATTGAACATAGAAGTGTAGATTACAATTTTTATACAACAGAACAATGTAAATTAATGCATACATTTAGGAAATACTGCTTTATGGATATCATTACCATATTCTACATCGATTTTTGAATAGTTGTTATTTGAATAGTTGTGATTTGTTCAGGCATTGCAGTGGCAGCTATTTTGATTATTTACTTAAGGTTGCTAGCAGCAGTGAAATCATCGCTACCTACCTCAGTGAGTAAAATACGTCCAGGGAAGGAGGTTGTAGCAGAGAAAACATGGCTGCGTCTCAAGGATTCTCAACATTATGCGAAAATTCGAATGAAGTGTTTCTAGACGTCGCGAAATTGTTGATCACCTATGCCGACAACATTCTTAGGTAATAATGTCAGTGTGCTTGAATGTAAGTGAAAAACATAGCCTAGCTAACTTTGCTGGTTAGCTTATAATGCTAGCCTCCTTACTAACTAGCTAGATTCTTTAGCTCATAGCTAGACATTATGCAGTGTCATCTTGTTGAAAATAAAATGGAAATACGAGGCGACTACAAACTACTGAAACCGTCACGCGCAAAGCTATCATCCGCTTGAGGCGCGAGCGCTTGTTACATCGTAATGACATTTATTTGCCTCTTGGAAACGATTGGAACAAATGTAGCTACTTATCTCTAGCTCAACTTTCTCTCATGCAGCTGCTGAGAAACGTATGAAAATTGCTACAAGGAACTCAAAATACCTGCCAGATCTTCACATACCGACATAACATACAGTGCCTTGCAACAGTATTCAGACCCCTTGCCTGTTGGATTATATCACATTTTATTCTTATAAAGTGGAATAAAAATTGCAATATGATTTGTCAACAATCTACACAATACTCGTGTCTAAGTGGATAAAAAATCTACATTTTTTTTGGGGGGGGTGAATAAAAATGTAATAACAAAAATATAGTCGTTGTATTAGTATTCAGCTCCCTGAGTGAATACATGTTAGAATCCTTTGGCATCGATTACAGCTGTCTTCTTGGGTAAGTTAGCTGCAAAATGCAGAAGTCGCTCTGCCATTTCCTTGTTGCTAAAATTGTAATAGTTCGCCTAATTTCAGTTTGTGACAACAATGTATAGTGTAGATAATCATTGTACCATCTAAGCCGCTGTGAAATATCTTTGCAATAACCAAAAAATATTGTATTTTCTGCTTTATTTAAGCTAGTGTACAAAACCGAAAGTAACACGCAAAAATTACATTTAAGCACGGGAAGCATAGAAATAGGGCTTCTTAGAGTTGCTTTCAATGAGTGACAGATCTATAACTCACATTTCTATGTGAATTTGGTCGTCCTCCAAAAAGTTACATATTGCAGCTTTAAAATTATGGGAGTTGTCTGAGTCCTTTTTGGGTAAATCTCTAATCGCTTTGCACACCTGGATTGTGCAATATTTGCCCATTTATTCTTTTAAAAATTCTTCAATCTCTGTCAAGCTGTTGGGGAATCATGGCTAGACAGCAATTGTCATGTGTTGCCATAGATTTTAAAGCCAATTTATGTCAAAACTGTAACTTGGCCACTCCGGAACATTCACTGTCTTCTTGGTAAGCAACTCCAGTGTAGATTTGGCCTTGTATTGTAGGTTATTGTCCTGCTGAAAGGTGAATTCCTCTGCCAGTGTCTGGTGTAAAGCAGACTGACTGAAGCAGGTTTTCCTCTAGCATTATGCCTGTGGTTAGATCCATCCCTTTTCTTTTTATCCTGAAAAACTCCCCAGTATTTGCCGATGTCAAGCATACCCATACCATGATGCAGCCACCACCATGCTTGAAAATAAGGAGGCAGTTACTCAATGATTTGTTATATTTGGGGCAAATATAAGGCTTTGCATTTAGGCCAAATAGTGTATTCCTTTGCTGTGTTTTTTCTCCCTCTCAGTATTACTTTAGTGCCTTGTTGCATACAAGATGCATGTTTAGGAATATTTTTGTATATTTTTATTATTTTCACACTGTCATTTAGGTCATTATTGAGAGACACTACAATGTTGTTGTTCCATCCTCAAGAATGGCCTCATGGTAACATCGCTGAGCAGTTTCATTCCTGTCCTGCAGCTCAGTTCAGAAGAACTACTATCTTTGTGTCTGGGTGGTTTAATACATAATCCAATGCGTAATTATTAACTTGACCATGCTTAAAGAGAGATTCAATGTCTGATTTGTTATTGTTACCCATCTACCAATCACTGCCCTTCTTTTACGAGGCTTTCGAAAAGCTCCTTGGTCTTTGTAGTTAAATCTGTGCTTGAAATTCAATACTTGACTGAGGGACCTTACAGATGTTGTATGTATGGGGGACAGAGGAAGGGTTAGTCATTCAAAAATAATGTCAGCCTGTATTATTTCACACTGTTGTAGTCCATGTAATTTATTATGTGATTTGTTAAGCCAAATTGTATTCCTTAACTAATTTAGGCTTGCCTAAACAAAAGGGATGAATACTTATGCAACGATTATTTTAATTATTAATTTTGTATTTAAATGACAATTAAATCTATTTTAATCCCACTTTGCAACACAATAAAAGTTAAGAAATCCAAGGAGTCTGAATACTTTTGCAAGGCATCCAATGCATATTCACTACCTAAGATATTTGTGAATGTCCTTACAGGAATCCCAATGAAGGCAAATACAGGTCTATTCGAATAGGGAACCCTACATTTTCCACCAAACTCCTGCCTATCAGAGGGGCAGTGGAGTGCCTCTTTGAGATGGGCTTTGAGGAGGTAGGCTACTATTGTCGTCATCCTTATTCTAAAAACACACTGATTGAATGTCATTGAAATGTCAAGAAAGATGTATGCATGACTACCTTTGAAAAGTTCAACATAAGTGAACATGCCAGAAGCCTAGATGCATGTCTTTTGGGATGTATTTTTATCTGGATGTCTCCCTCTCTCCTCAGGCTGAAACTCACCTGGTGTTCCCCAAGTCTGCCTCTGTGGACCAACTGAGGAGAATCCGGGAGTCCATCGCTGCAGAAAGGGATCAGAGACTGGGTGTGGGGCAGACCCAACAGTCTCCTGTGACAGCGAGTGCCCCAGCCCTAACCTCAGCCCCAGCCCATGGTCCACCTGTTACTGCCAGCCTGCCAGCTAGACAAACCCCTGCACAAGCACCTTCCTTGGTAAAGCTTCAGTCTTGTGTTTAGGATAATTTCTCTCTGATACACTCTACTTTTCTTTGTCAGTAAACAATTGCATCCCTTAAATTTAACTCTCTCCCCTCTTCTCTCATCTCTCTCTCTCTCCCTCCTCTCTCACCCCCTCCTCCCTCCCTCCCTCTGTTTCTGTTCACCAGGAAAGCAGTATGATCTTCCTGACCACCCTTCAGTCTAACTTCCAGCATGTGATGGAGTATGAGAACTCAGAGCTACAGCAGAAAGCTCTAGACGTTATACCACACCAGCAGCTGACCACTGCAGTCAAGGAGAAACTACAGCAGGGCAAGCAGGCTGATCCAGGTAACACCAACCCCGTAGTTCAGAGTTCCTATTCAGGTTTAACCTCATTCCCAGTCTCAATTGCTACTGTCGGCTGGCAGATGAGATGAATTCAGGCTAAACCAGTTCTACTGTGCTTTATAAACGCTGGGTGGATTGCAACGAAGACGCGGAACTTCACATGGATCACCGTGTTGGCAGAGTTTTTCTTAAAACGATACTAACGGGAGATTACATGCACCTGCGTGCTAAAATAAGCTTGATTGCAATGGAAAAACTCACAACAATAAACCGGTGATTTAGCTGATCTTACGTTGATACCAGACAGCTGCAACTGTCCTTGTCTAGGTTCTCTATTCCCACCCCCAATGAAATAACGACTTCTCAGGAGGATCAGAAGCCGTAAGGCTGATGAATGTAAAATACTTATTCTAAGAATATAAGTGCCTATACTTCATTCAAACGTTTAATCTTAAATGGCAAAATAATATGTGTACCATTTGAAGTAATGTTATTAGACTACATTTTAATTTGATAAAAAATTATAGATTATATAACTAATCTCGATTGACTTGATTTAGTTACATATTTAAAACATTGACCATGCAGATATTTCCCCCCGGTCTTGATAAGAAATGACTATACTTTTTAAAGACAAATTGTAATTAATGGATTACATTAAATTGTAAATGAAAAATGTATGAGGCTGGGTAAATTACCACAGACATCCGCTTTAGGGAACGGTAAATCGGTGGCCAATGATGGTTGCAATTGAGATCAGCCGTGCGGGTAATTTTAGTGCGTATTGATGGTTTAACGAGACATTACCTTGTTTTTGTTGCAATAGGCCTAATAATAATTATTAAAACAACGACAACAAGAACACCGTTGCTACCTCACTCCACAGCGAAGGTGCATGAATAAAGGAGCAAACTCTTCAGAGCTTGTAATCAAACAGTTCAGATGTTTATTGTATTTCTTTAAAGACATTTATCCTTGCTTTGACCGTATTCCTGTCTCTCTCCGGTCTTCAGATTGCAACCTGAGTGAAGAGGACCTACTGGTGCTGGCGCTGCTCCGCTGGTTTAAAGAGGAGTTCTTCTCCTGGGTGGACTGCCTGCCTTGCAGCCACTGTGGGGGTCCAACCCAGTCCTCAGGCCCACTGGCCCCATCTACAGAGGACCTTCGCTGGGGAGCCCAGAGGGTAGAGAACCATCACTGTCAGGCCTGTAACCACTCTACCAGGTTCCCCAGGTGGGTTCAATGAGTCAGTGTTTTCGCTATCATTATATATCACAACTGTTTCAAAGATAAGCTGGAACGTGGTCCTACGAGGCCTTTTGGTAGGAGCGTGGTGCTAACAATGCCAAGGTCGTGGGTTCAATTCCTGCAGGGATTATACTTAAAAAGGGATGCACTCACTACTGTAAGTCACATTGGATAAAAAGATATGCTAAGGGACATATTAAGACATCACTCTCCTCTGTATGCAGGTACAACAACCCTGAGAAGCTGCTGGAGACCAGGAGAGGGCGCTGTGGGGAGTGGGCCAACTGTTTCACCCTGTGCTGCAGAGCCCTGGGCCTGGAGGCCAGGTATATCTGGGACAGCACAGGTACTGTAACACTCTATTCATTCATGTTAAAGCACATGTACTGTTACTGGATGCTCTACTAATTAAGACAGGTTCAGGAGGGGTTCTCTCAACATGTTCCAGTTGTTCTTTGTTCACATTTACATTTTAGTCATTTAGCAGACGCTCTTATCCAGAGCGACTTACAGTTAGTGCATACATTATTTTATCGAACCCACAACCCTGGCGTTGCAAACGCCATGCTCTACCAACTGAGCTACATCCCTGCCGGCCATTCCCTCCCCTACCCTGGATGACGCTGGGCCAATTGTGCGCGCCGCCCCATGGGTCTCCCGGTCGAGGCCGGCTACGACAGAGCCTGGATTCGAACCAGGATCTCTAGTGGCACAGCTAGCACTGCGATGCAGTGCCTTAGACCATTGCGCCACTCGGTTAAAGTATGACCACTTTCCCATTCTCTGCACTTATCTCTGGAGAGGTTTATTGACGACATGCAGGAATTTGCTCCATGGCTGTTTATCCTATTCTATTCTCAACTATTTCTAACTGACCATAACTGTGCATCTCCGCAAAAACTGTATGGCAGATATGTCATTAATATGTTTGCCTGGACCGTGTCCTGTCCCAGACCACGTGTGGACAGAGGTGTACTCTGCCTCTCAGCACCGCTGGCTGCACTGTGACTCCTGTGAGAACGCCTGTGACAAACCTTTGCTCTATGAGATCGGCTGGGGCAAGAAACTAGCCTACGTTCTGGCTTTCTCCAAGGACCAGGTGAGGAACACACTCGGTCTCACACAGAATGTAGACTTTGTAGGTGCCAGAGAGAGTAGTTGGCGTTTCCCACTGAAAATGCCTTGTTCAACCATCTTGACCACTGCTACCACTTGTGGCTAAACACAAAGCAATAGTGAGCATTCACTTAGGCCCAATCTGTTAACGTATGAAGAGATGCTTGACCTAATCTCTTCACGCGTGCTTAGCTTGATTATACACACTTCAGAATCAAATGAGTCAATAAGTTTCTAGCTGTGGCTTGTAGAGTTTTCAGGATGTTAGGAGTGTGTTGTGCTGCAGGTGGTGGATGTGACCTGGAGGTATTCCTGTAAGCACCCAGAGGTCCTGTCCAGACGGACCAAGGTCCAGGAGCCCTGGCTGCTACACACCATCAACGGGCTCAATGCTGTGGTAGGTTCACCTCAGAATTCCACCACTTTTTAACCTCATATATTCAGCACCAAACCAGTGTCTACATATGTGTAAACAGGTATAATGCTTCACTTGTTATGAGCATATACAGTACCAGTCCAAAGTTTGGACACACCTACTCATTCAAGGGTTTTTATTTATTTTTAGTATGAGGGGTTGGAGAGAGGGCAGAGAGTCTGACATGGTCTCTCCACACACTGTCTCTGTCTATGATGGGGGATTCAGCCAGGGATTGGCCCTCTGCTTCCGTTGGAACAGCTTGAGAAGAGGGAGCTCATACTCTTGACTCTTTGGGGTCAGATTGGAACTGCTTTTCCGACCAGCTCTAGAGATTCCTGAGGGTCTGTAGCCTATACGTGACGGCCATGAGAAGTGCTTTTTCGGTTACATGGATGTTAATCAGATGATTATAAATGTGTGTTATTTTTTCTCAGTTAAAGCCCTTGATTGGCCGTTTAAACTTATCGTTTTTTTATTTTAAGTCAACCATTTTGGTTGTAATTACGCCTGTCTAGTAAAAAATTCCAATCATAATAGACAGTTTCAGCCTTAATTATGATTTGCCTGTGGTTCTGAGGCACATGAAAAGGCCCGTAATTGAGGAAAGGGAGGAGGGAGGGAATAATAGTGAAGACATCAAAACTATGAAATAACGTATATGGAATCATGTAGTTACCAAAAAAGTGTTAAACAAATCAAAATATATTTTAGATTTTTTAAAGTAGCCACCCTTTGCCTTGATGACAGCTTTGCACACTCTTGGCATTCTCTCAACCAGATTCACCTGGAATGCTTTTCTAACAGTCTTGAAGGAGTTCCCACATATGCTGAGCACTTGCTGGCTGCTTTTCCTAAACTCTGCGGTCCAACTCATCCCAAACCATCTCAATTGGGTTGAGGTCAGGTGATTGTGGAGGCCAGGTCATCTGATCCAGCACTCCATCACTCTCCTTATTGGCCAAATAGCCCTTACACAGCCTGGAAGTGTGTTTTGGGTCATTGTCCTGTTGAAAAACAAATGATAGTCCCACTAAGCGCAAACCAGATGGGATGGCGTATCGCTGCAGAATGCTGTGGGAGCCATGCTGGTTAAGTGTGCCTTGAATTCTAAATAAATCACAGACAGTGTCACCAGCAAAGCACCATCACACCACCTCCTCCATGCTACACGGTGGGAACCACACATGCGGAGATCATCCGTTCACCTACTCTGCGTCTCACAAGGACATGGCGGTTGGAACCAAAAATCTTCAATTTGGACAGATTTCCACCGGTCTAATGTCCATTGCTCGTGTTTCTTGGCCCAAGCAAGTCTCTTATTCTTAATGGTGAACTTAGTGGTTTCTTTGCAGCAATTCAACCATGAAGGCCTGATTTCACGCAGTTTCCTCTGAACAGTTGATGTTGAGATGTGTCTGTTACTTGAACTCTGTGAAGCATTTATTTGGGCTGCAATCAGAGGTGTAGTTACTCTAATGAACTTATCATTTACATTTAAGTAATTTAGCGACTTACAAATTGGTGCATTCAACTTAGGATAGCCAGTGGGACAACCACCCTTTTTTTATGGGTGTGTGGGGGAGGGGGGGTAGAAGGATTACTGTTATACTATTCCAGGTATTCCTTAAAGAGGTAGGGTTTCAAGTGTCTCCAGAAGGTGGTCAGTGACTCCGCTGTCCTGGCGTCGTGGGGGAGCTTGTTCCACCATTGGGGTGCCAGAGCAGCGAATAGCTTTGACTGGGCTGAGCGGGAACTGCGCTTCCGTAGAGGTAGGGGGGCTAACAGGCCAGAGGTGGATGAACGTAGTGCGGTCCTCATGAGAGCCAGTTTCATCATAGCGCTTGATGGTTTTTGCAACTGCACTTGAAAAAACTTTCAAAGTTCTTTGAAATTTTCCGGATTGAATAACCTTCATGTCTTTAAAGTAATGATGGACTGTCGTTTCTCTTTGCTTATTTGAGGTGTTCTTGCCAAAATATGGACTTGATCTTTTACCAAATAGGGCTATCTTCTGTATACCCCCCCCCCCCCCTACCTTGTCACAACACAACTAATTGGCTCAAACGCATAAAAAAAAGGAAAGAAATTCCACAAATTTCTTTTAAGAAGCACACCTGTTAATTGAAATGCATTTCAGGTGACTACCTCATGAAGCTGGCTGAGAGAATGGCAAGAGTGTGCAAAGCTGTCATCAAGGCAAAGGGTGGCTACTTTGAAGAATCTCAAATATTTAAAAAAATGTAACACGTTTTTGGTTAGTACATGATTCCATATGTGTTATTTCATAGTTTTGATGTCTTGACTATTATTCTACAATGTAGAAAATAGTAAAAATAAAGAAAGAAAACCCTTGAATGAGTAGGTGTGTCCAAACCTTTGACTGGTACTGTATGATATGCAATTTGTGTAGAGAGACACCTCTCATCTGGTGCGGTAGATTGTAAACCTACAAGCAATTTAATTCAAAAGGAGGCTTATTAAATGTATTTTTTAAACTAGATTTTTTTAGGCTTAATGGCCCTGAATTTGCCAGTCAGCTCAAGAGATTATGCAGCCCCTCACCCATGCTGTTCTGGTAGCAGTCACTCTACCCAGAGCCTGATAACATTCCTGTGTTTTAATCTGTAGAGGGTAGCGCTCAGTCACCCATTACTTTCCTGTATTCATTTCCAGAGGCAGCAGTCCCTGAGCTCTGAGAGGAAGAAGGAGCTGTTAGAGATGCTTCTAGTGGAGCTGGTGGAGTTTATATCTCCTAAGACACCCAAACAGGGTGATCTGGGGGGACGCAACTCTGGCTCCCTTGCCTGGAAGGCTGCCCGTGGGGAGACAGGACTAGGGACTACCCCATCAGTGAGATATACAGCTGTGTTACTGAGTCAAATAACTGGTTACTTCCTTGCATGTTTGTGGACCCACTGGGACCACTGATATGAAAATGTATGCATGCATGACTGTAGTCGCTTTGACTGTAATCGCTTTGGATAAAAGTGTCTGCTAAATGGCTTATTATTATTATTAACTTTAATGGTCCTTTGAGTCGGATAGGAACACTTGTCTTGGAACTTGGGGACCAGTGGGGGCAACAGCTCTTTTAAATGAATGTGTTTGTGTTTCTCCCCCCCAGGCTGCTGCAGCAGAGTTTGTGTTTGTTCCGACTGAGAAGGAGAAAAGTGGGAGAGTATTCCATCTGCGGTACAACTCCACCAAGGATCACTACTGCAGGGTGTCCAATGACAGTGAGGACATTCAGGGCTGGGACAAGACTGTGTGGAGGAAAGAGTCTGTCCTCAGGAAGCTGGAGAATGACTGGCAGATGGTTAGTTTTCATCCATGATATGTCATAAACGACAAGATGCAACGCTCTTATTGATTCAATGCAGTTCTTGTATTGACACATCAATGGGATACTTTGTTGCTTTTCTGTCATTTTTCTATTGGTCAGTCTTTGTGATCGTTAATTCAAGGGCATGACTATTTTGCAGAACCAATAATAAAGAAGTTGCCTTTATCAATATATCCAACCTTTGGATATGTTGCTTCTATAGGATGTGTGTATCTCAACTGTAAATGTTTCCATATTTATGCTGTATTTTTCCTGTCAGTAAATGCGCTCTATGCCCTGTCAGGTGTATCTAGCTCGTACAGAGGGCTCATCGTCAGGGAACATCAGTTGGAAGTTGGACTGTGCTCCTGTAAGAATGAAGATAAAGACTGTCTCAGTCAGAGCATGCAGCCAGACCTTTCACTCTGGAACCGTCCGCTGGAGTCTGCAGTCTGGACAGAACACCACAGAGTTCTCAGGAGGTTGATGGATGATTGATAGATTTTTGTCAGATAGATTTTTGTCTGGTTTGTGTGACCCATCCCTTTCAGGATTAAGTTGGAAGCCTTTTTTCAAATCGACTTAAAGTGCTAATTGTATACTGGTACTTAGTGATTTGTAAATGTAAAACGGATATATTATGATTTGATAATCAGGTGTGACAGTGAACGACATTGATTTGCATGTGCACTTAAATTATATATTTTTTCTTCCTTATCCTGCATAACAATGGCTAAATGTTTTGTCATGTTTTTGAACACAGACGGGGAGATGCATTTGGTTGCGGGTCTTTCTGGATCCTCTGAGTTGGTCGTGGAGGCGGAGCTAGCTGGAGGAGAGGGAGAGTCGTCATGGCAACACTCCCAGCTGTTCCGGCGGAGTTTGAATGAGCTTGAGGAATCCTCGTTGGAAATCCTCGTTGAGATGGAAGAGGAGGACGCTTGATGATGGAGACACTGTGCATTCGATGGCGATCGCGCTGAGCAAGGCGCTGCTATGTTGGTTCGCTAATCTTCATCACGTAATGAGTAGTTATTTTGGGATGCAACATGATGTATAGATCAGTGATTCTGCTCAGTGCCTTGCTCAAGATCAGGGGTGTCAATCTCATTCCATGGAGGGCCAAGTGTCTGCTGGTTTTTGTTTTTGTCTTTCAATTAAGATTTAGACAACCAGGTGAGGGGAGTTCCTTACTAATTTGTGACCTTAATTCATCAATCAAGTACAAGGGAGGAGTGAAAACCTGCAGACACTCGGCCCTCCGCGGAATGAGATTGACACGTGCTCAAGATGATCACCTTGAATACACAGACTCTGTGCATAGTCATGTATTGTATATTCATATGCGTCTTGGTGCTTATGAGACAAACGGAGGGGTAGTAGTTTGGTGATGTTGGTTGTGGGTACAGAATGGATGGATGGATGGTCGGTCAGGTAGTTCAATAATCCTTTGGGATCTGTGTGTCTTCAATCAATAATCTTATATTGATTACATATCTTGTAATGATGCTACTTGGATATTTACTGCCAGTAATGTAGCAAGACCCAGCTTCTGTATGACACAAAAGCCTCTGTTATCTAGACTGTCTCTGCCCAATGAGGAGTAACTTACTTGACTTAATCCTCTTGGACCCCTTGCAAGCATATGGTGTCCAACATGGCTTTCCACCTCAAAGGGGATGATGGATCAATATGGCCTGGCTGCAACCCCCTGCATAACAAGGTTCAGGCTCCTGGACACAGAATAGGAATATATGACTTGTGAGCCTAAAGTCCATCTGATATGGATTTTCCACTTGTCTTTTGAAGAAGGCAATACAATGTATGTGTAATTGTTGTATGTAATGTTGAATGGACACCAGAAAGCCATGTAACTATTGATAGGTTTTTATGCATGTATCCACTTATGGTTATGGATATACTGGTATTCTATATGTATTTATGGTGAATGCATGATGAAGACCTGTGTTCAAATATTTTAACTACAATTACCTTGCAGAAATCCAGATATTAAAGGAGTTAATGTGTCCTTGCTCAAATATGTCAATTGTGCAATCGGTATAATAAAGTACTATTTGTGGTTTTACGCAGACTGGACTACAGTAAGAAAAAGTAATGCGGTCGGTGTGTTTGTTCTACCACCTACTGGTTACAAATTGCAAGTACATCGTGGGGCATGTCTTTCTTTCATTGGCTGAAGTACCGGCGCCTCGAAAAGCGAGCACCGGATTGGTGGTTTCCGCTGTGGGGGATTGTCGCCGTGCGGATGGTGGAGCCGGACGGAGGCAGGCGGCGGTGTTATTATTTGTGAATGAACATTTTGGTATTGATTTACAGCCGTATTTTAACTCCAATTTATTTTGTACTACATAAAATGTTGTGAAACTATTTAACGTTTGGATTTTGTACAGTAATTTCTACACCTCGGCAAGTAGCACGCAAGCTTTGTTGAAGATTTCAGGCCTAGTTCTAACCACCGCTTGTCGATTTTAACAATAGCCGCGATACACTCCCCCATCTTGAACTATTTTGACAGACATTTTTAACTTGTACTGACACAGAAAATAACGCAATGGGGTCCGTTAACCGAAATAATTATTGAGTTTATGGACTATATTGTATGCAGGACTTTTCAGTATTTTATCTGCTAGTAGCATCACTTACATTTAGGGAAACAAAAGGAAGATGTCAAACGGCGCAGCAGGAAGTGGGGGTCTGACTTGGGTGGTAAGTTACTATTTTGTTATAATGTTGCATTACTGGAAAGGTTTGCTTTATCGCTTCAGCTAGCGTTGATCATTTTGCCAGGATGCACGAGAGAAATTCCCCAGTTTGTCAAGAGCTGGATATTTTAAAATGGCCAGAGATGATGCTAACTAGCCAGCAGCTAATACATTCCTTTAAACTAGCATGCACCTATTCAAGATGGGCCATCATTTGGGATATTAATTTAGCTACGATTTCCCTGCACATACAATCACAGATTAGTCCACCAACGTTAGATACATTGTTTTCTTTTATCATGTAATTCGGCAACATTGCTTTCCTGTAAGACACCGGTTAATGAGCCACTTGGCCAATGGCATTGCCCCAAGAAGTTCTTTGTTGCAATGCACGTCAAGTGGGATTGATAGTCAGTTTGCATATTTTACATGCACGCCGTTTGAATATAGAATCTTGAATGTGTCTCAAATACCGTTATTCGTAGGTTGCCTAATCTATAAAAAAAAATGTATGCGACATATGTATTTGCAAGACATTTGGCCAGCTAGCTATAGCAGCGGCCAGCCCGTAGATACAGCAGCACAATTTGGGACCTGTGTAAAGCTAGCCACATAAGGATTATCCACAATAGTGGAATTTGCGGTTCTCCTTCTAAATAAAAGTCCCCCATTTGAAAGTGATTCAAACGGATACAAATAGTGTAATCGTGACATATTTGGACTAGGTAATACTAAACAAAAGACAATTTAGTTAATTTGACAAAAATCAGTTGAAAGCGAACTGCGGATGTATTAGACTTTAGAATTGCATCGGGGGCATATGTGGCTTGCGAAAGTATTCACCCCCCTTGGCATTTTTCCTATTTTGTTGCCTTACCACCTGGAATTTAAATTGATTTTTGGGGGGTTTGTATCATTTGATTTACACAGCATGCCTACCACTTTGAAGATGAAAAATATGTTTTATTGTGAAACAAACAAGAAATAAGACAAAAAACAGAACTTGAGCGTGCATTTCTATTCACCCCCCCTCCAAAGGCAATACTTTGTAGAGGCTCCGTTTGCAGCAATTACAGCTGCAAGTGTCTTGGGGTATGTCTCTATAAGCTTGGCACATCTAGCCACTGGGATTTTTGCCCATTCTTCAAGGCAAAACTGCTACAGCTCCTTCAAGTTGGATGGGTTCCGCTGGTGTAAAGTCATACTACAGATTCTCAATTGGATTGAGGTCTGGGCTTTGACTAAGCCATTCCAAGACATTTAAATGTTTCCCCTTAAACCACTCGTGTTGCTTTAGCAGTATGCTTAGGGTCATTGTCCTGCTGGAAGGTGAACCTCTGTCCCAGTCTCAAATCTCTGGAAGACTGAAACAGATTTCCCTCAAGAATTTCCCTGTATTTAGCGCCATCCATCATTTTCTATTGTGTTTTTGACTGTACATTTTGTTTATCCCATATGTAACTCTGTTGTTTTTATCGCACTGCTTTGCTTTATCCTGGCCAGGTTGCAGTTGTAAATGAGAACTTGTTCTCAACTGGCTTACCTGGTTAAATAAAGGTGAAAAAAAATAAAAATCCTTAATTTCTGACCAGTTTCCCTGTCCCTGCCGATGAAAAACATCCCCACAGTTGATGCTGCCACCACCATGCTTCACTGTGGGGATGTTGTTCTCGGGGTGATGAGAGGTTTTGGGTTTGCGCCAGACATAGCATTTTCCTTGATGGCCAAAAAGCTCAATTTTAGTCTCATCTGACCAGAGTACCTTCTTCCACATGTTTGGGGAGTCTCCCACATGCAAACACCAAACGTGTTTGCTTATTTTTTTACATATGCACGCACCACTTTTCCGTTATTAATTTTTTTGAATTTTTTGAAACTCCAAATAAAAATCAATTTAAATTACAGGTTGTAATGCAACAAAATAGGAAAACCGCCAAGGGGGTTGAATACTTTTGCAATACACTGTATGTACTGTAGAGCCTAACCTATGGATGTTGCACGCATCAAATGGGGTATCAGCCTACTTGCTCAGTGATACTCACAGAACACAACTGCGTAGAGTTCACTCAAATATTAGCTTCTTAGCTCTAGTCATATTGCAGGACTTTGATTGTGGGAAATCAGCTTTCCAGTCAGTCTATTGTGTGTATTAGACATTCATGTTGCACTGTACAGCATAACCTAGGGATGTTGCACCCATGGAATGGGGTATCGGCCTTCTCAGTGACACTCACAGAACACAACTGTGTAGAGTTTACACAAATATTAGGTCTCTGTTAATTTTTAAAATGTAATTATGCATATCGGGTCGGGTGGGAAAGCCACGGATCCATTTCAGAACTGTCCAACCGTTTAATTGAATGTTGCATTACGTTTTATGGGCCTGAATGCAGCCCTGGTGACAACATTAAAATAAGAATGTCCCTCCAAAAATGAGCCTAACAACATATTGGTCCATAATATCAGGCTGGTGTGTTATTTAGCAATAAGCAATTATCACCTGTAGCCAACTGATGCAGCATAGTGGCTATAACTAAATAGGCTGAAGCATGGGGTTGCCCATCTGTATTTGTGCTAATCATTAGCTAGATCAGTGCTTCCCAAACTATTTCAGTCATGGCCCCCTTTCATCATGTTGTAAGATCCTATGTTTTAAATAATGAGGAAAGGTTGCTGCTGCTGGTCAGAGTCTGTGAGACAGGCAGGCTGCCTCTGACTGGGGAGAGAGACAGACTTGCTTGAGCCTACTGCCTGAGGTTCAGAGAAACAGCCCTTCTGTAATTATGTAGTTTACTAGAAACCAATTGTTTCAAAGTTTATAATACTACCAAAGTTGCCTTTGAACTCACAAAATTGAGCCCAATTTAACCGTGACCAATAATAACTTGTTTTTTAGGCCCGTCACTTTGCAATAGAAACCTTCTCCATATTATGCTTATGAATTTACCATGTTAAATATGATTGTACTTCTTTATTTGTTACAAGTTAGCTCAGAGAATTAAGTGTTTTGTTAAGAAGAGAACGGAGAGAAAGAGAGGTGCTATTGTGCAACTTTTTTCCCTTCACAAACCACAGCCTCTGACGACCGGGCCAAACCAAGCATAATTGGCGGTGGGGGGGGATCCAATCATAATATGAGGAATTGAGTAGTACTGTGTAGTTTAAAGCCACAGAAGGCCAGTAACTAAGGTGGGAAAATAATTTCCAATTCATCAAGATCATCATGGTTTATTATTGGGGAGGGTCAAATTGACCTGTTTCTAATATTGTGGGGTCATAGGTTAGGCTGTACAGGAACAGGAAGTACTAGTGATGCGCTCAATACGGAACTGGTCCAATGAAGTGGACGCTAAGCTACAGGGCTGTTTTGCTAGCATAGATTGGAATATGTTCTGGGATTCATCCGATGGCATTGAGGAGTTTACCACATCAGTCTCCGGCTTCATTAATAAGTGCATCGACAACGTTGTCCCCACAGTGACCGTACGTACATACCCTATCCAAAATCCATGGATTAAAGGCAACCTCGGCACTGATTTCAAGGAGCAGCACACAAATCCAGAAGCTTATACAAAATCCCGCTACGGCTTCTGACGCTCGTTGAATGTGGCAATGCTTGCAAACTTTCACGGATTACAAAGGGAAACCCAGCTGTGAGCTGCTAGTGGCGCAAGCCTACCAGATGAGCTAAATTCCTTCTATGCTTGCTTTGAGGCGAAGCAACACTGAACCATGCATGAGAGCACCAGCTGTTTCGGACGACTGTGTGATGGCCGCAGGGACAGACGGATTACCAGGACGCCTACTCAGAGCATGCGCTGACCAGCTGGCAAGTGTCTTCACTGACATTTTCAACCTCTCCCTGACCCAGTCTGTAATACCCATATGTTTCAAACAGACCACCATAGTCCCCATGCCCAAGAACACCAAGGTAACCTGTCTAAATGACTAACGCCCTGTAGCACTCACATCTGTAGCCATGAAATGCTTTGAAAGGCTGGTCATGGCTCACATCAACACCATCATCCCAGACACCCTGGACCCACTTCAATTCACATACCGCCCCAACAGATCCACAGATGACGCAATCTCTATTGCACTCCACACTGCCCTTTCCTATCTGGACAAAATGAACACCTACGTGAGAATGCTGTTCATTGACTACAGCTCAGCGTTCAACACCATAGTGCCCTCCAAGCTCATCACTAAACTAAAGACCCTGGGATTAAACGCCTCCCTCTGCAATTGGATACTGGACTTTCTGACGGGCCGCCCCCAGGTGGTGAGGGTAGGCAAAAACACATCCGCCACGCTGACCCTCAACACGGGGGCGTGCTTAGCCCCCTCCTGTACTCCCTGTTCACCCACAACTGTGTGGCAGCACACCATCATTAAGGTTGCTGACGACACGACGGTGGTAGGCCTGATATACGACGACAATGAGACAGCCTATAGGGAGGAGGTCGGAGACCTGGCAGTGTGGTGCTAGGACAACAACCTCTCCCTCAACGTCAGCAAGACAAAGGAGCTGATCGTGGACTACAGGAAACGGAGGGCCGAGCACGCCCCCATTCCCATCGACGGGGCTGTAGTGGAGACGGTCGAAAGCTTCAAGTTCCTCGGTGTCCACATCACTAAGGACCTATCATGGTCCAAACACACCAACATAGTCGTGAAGCGGGCACGACAATGCCTCTTCCCTTTCAGAAGGCTGAAAAGATTTAGCATGGGCCCTCAGATCCTCAGAAAGTTCTACAGCTGCACCATTGAGAGCATCTTGACTGACTGCATCACCGATTGGTATGGCAACTGCTTGGCATCCGACCGCAAGGCGCTACAGAGGGAAGTGCGTATGGCCCAGTATATCACTGGAGCAGAGTTCCCTGTCATCCAGGACCTCTATACCAGGTGGTGTCAGAGGAAGGCCCTAAAAATTGTCAGACTCCAGCCACCCAAGTCACAGTCTGTTCTTTCTGCTACCGCACGGCAAGCGGTACCAGAGCACCGTCTTTGACGAAAAGGCTCCTGAACAGCTTCTATCCCAAAGCCATAAGACTGCTGAACAGTTAGTTCATCAACTGGCTACCCGGACTTTCTGCTTTTCACCCCTACCTACAAAGTACTTCTATCAATCACCTAACCAAAACTACATGTACATATTACTTCAATCACCCCAACTACCTCGTACCCCAGTACACTGACTTGGTACCGGTACTCCTTGTATATTGCCTGTATATAGACTTGTTATTTATATTTTATTGTTACAATTTAAATTTTTATTTATTTGCTAATTTTCTTGCTTTTTAACTGCGTTGTTGGGAAAGGGCTCGTAAGTAAGCATTTCACGATAAAGTCTTCACTTGTTGTATTTGGCGCATGTGACAAATTGTATTTTATTTTGTGCAGTGCATATAAGTATGCCCCCCCAATGCAATTCTAAAGTGTAATTACATTTTAGTCATTTAGCAGACGCTCTTATCCAGAGCGACTTACAGTTAGTGAGTGCATACATTTTTTTCTCATACTTTTTCATAATTCATCCACACGATTTCAATAGATTTTATTTTTGTCAAATTAACTAATTATTGTCTTTTGTTGAATTTAGAACAACATTTGACCACTTTCAATGGGGGACTTTTATTTTGAAGGTGAAGCGCAAATTCCACAATCATGGTGAATCCTTATTGTGGCTAGTTTCACACAGGTCAATTTGCGTGCCACTGTCAGCAGATAGACAATAGAGCAGCTGTCTGTCAGGTAGATGCAGGCAGGGATGCGATAACGACATTATGCAGGATTCTTTCAGTGTGTTTGAGCAACCAAGATTAGGTTCTTAGCAGACCTAATATATATAATAATCTCAAGATTACTTTTTTGTACATATCTTATTAAAGCAAATATCCCAGAGTGGTGGACTGTCATGAGCTAAATGGCTGCTTTGGCTTGATCATCATGATTATGACTTGCTGTGTAAACCGTAGACCATATGGAGTGAACTGTTTTTGAGTCCCCTGTTTGTTACTAATAGGCTGATGAGCATTGTGAGGGTCTGTTGCTCAGATACCTCCCCATAGAGAAATGTAAACGGGTCTCAAGGGCCACAGGTGACAGGGACTGCATTATACTCAACCACTGTTTTTGTTATTGCAGAGTAGATGATTTGCTCAGTTTATATAAGCCTATTGCATGCTCAAAGCCTCTGGATCAATTGTATACATACATTGCCACACCAATACCGTTTAGATTTCCCCAAGCTTGCAACATTTACATTTTTATTTGATAAAGTTTGCTCCTCAGGCTCAGCCACTTTTTTGCTTCTCCTTGGGTGCACATTAACCAATGGTGTCTACTGTGGGCGTGTGTGCCGGGCAACTAGCCTAACCAAATAAACCTTCCAAGTTCCAACCAACCCACTAATCAACCAAACAACCAAAGCGTAAAGGAGCTGAAAAATTGGAGGCTACACTGGACTAGTAGGACTTAGACCAGGGGTGTAAAACTCAATGGAGGGCTGAGTGTCTGCGGGTTTTTGTTTTTTCTTTCTGTTAAGACCTAGACAACCAGGTGAGGGGAGTTCCTTACTAATTAGTGACCTTAATTCATCAATCATGTACAAGGGTGGAGCGAAAACCTGCAGACACTCGGCCCTCCGTGGAATGAGTTTGACACGTGACTTAGACGGACTATCCAAACTATCGAAGTCAAACAAAATGGCGACTGCTGTGCCTTAGTTCTGATAATCAGCTGCCAGTGCCTGCAGACACAGAGTTCAATTTATCTCTAGTGTAATTTTTAACTAAGTTGTGCACATGTGTCTAATACCAGACCCTCTTTGATAAGAAGAATGCTGCCAAAAAGAGGGAGGAGGAGGCAGCGGCGGCTGCGGCTGCGAACGGCAGGGGCGATGGGGGCAAGCCCGAGGGAGGAGGTGGAGGAGCCAAGAAGAAGGGAGGAGAGAAGATGTCAGTGGAGAGGGTGTACCAGAAGAAGACCCAGCTGGAGCACATCCTGCTGAGGCCAGACACCTACATCGGCTCTGTGGAACCTGTCACCCAGGTGAGTTAGGTTCATCATGACTGTAGACGGCTAGGTTGTGTTCAGGAGGGTGCAACAGTAAACGAAATTGTGATTATAATTTTTTTCACTCTTGTTTTGTGCCTACTGAACTTGACTCATATTTTACACCAGTGGTCCCCACCTCCCCCCCAAAAAAGTTTCAATGTTTTTTTAAGGAATTCAGTTCGACTTTAAACTTAAAATGTTTTTGTCATTGCATAGCTTAGAGAGCTACTTATAACTTGTTAGGAATGTCCAGATAGACTAGCCCATGTCAGCGAACGTTTTTTTATGTAGGTTTTTTTTGCCCATAGATATTGTTGTAATTTTTTAGTTTCTCAAATATCACATGAATACACATTAGATATGGCAAAATGTGTAGAATTGCAAGTAAATTAGCTCTAAAACTGCTGAATGTTCTTTGCACCCCATGACAAAATGTCTAGTATTGCAGGGAGTAAGTTTTAAACCTGCAAAATTCTCTCCACCGACAAGAGGGGTGTGAACAGTTTGTGTCATGAACAGTGCTTGTGCCCATAGAAATAGACGTTCCACTTGCTGGAAGGGGGGTCCCGAGTGGAAAAGTTTGGGAACCCCTGTTCTACACAACGTTAGTCACAACAACATCCAGTTCTGTAGCTAGATCTAACAGAGAAATCTGGTGTTGCTCTTTGTTGTTGATGCGTAGTCAAATATTATGAATGGTTGATCAATAAACGTATCTATTTCAGCAAATGTGGGTTTTCGATGAAGACCTTGGGATGAATCTACGAGAAATCACCTACGTCCCTGGATTATACAAAATCTTTGATGAAATTCTTGGTAAGTCTATCAGGGTCTTTTAAAGCAGGACACACACAGGTAACAAGGTTGTCATTATGAACGAGCCATAGCCCTCAGCTCAGTGTTGTTAGGCTATATGTTATTACTCAGTTATTATATCAGGCCCAGTTATTACTGTGATGGCCTCTGATGGACATTCCCTCAAGAAGTAGCAGGTAGCCTAATAGTTAGCCGAAAGGTCGCTGGATCGAGTCCCCGAGCAGACTAGGTGAGAAATCACCTTGAGCAAGGCACTTAACCCTAATTTCTCCTGTAAGTCTCTCTGGAAAAGAGCGGCTGCTAATTGACTAAAATGTAAATGTAAGAGAACATAAAGATTTCAATTGTTTGAGGTAGATTCTATTTTAGGCAGACTTTTCTATGTCAGTTGACCAGTTGCAGTAGAATCCAGCGCTAGTCTCGCTTATGTGGTTGGCTGACTGGCACATTAACATGGTGTACAACCAATTATTGTACCGGAAAATGTTAGGGTTCTGCATTGATGAAAAGATGAATACCCCTGTCCTGTAACAGTATGTTTATACCAGGCACTACCTTGAGCGATCAAACTACTGGAAATCGGTAATATGCAATGAAAGGAGACATGAGAAGACATTGAGTTTTTTGCTCCACACACTGTGTTCATTTAGCTGTTTTATAGTGGTGAAAAGGTCATGACAGCAGTCTGTCCTCACTGCTCAAATATTCACTAGTTCCTACCACATCTATGTAATTACTTACTAGACATAACTCAAACAGGGTCAGTCACACATAACGTCACATTATAACTGAAGCAAAGGCTTGAAATGAATCAAGCCAACCAAACCGTATAACACACAGGAGACTTGACTGAGGCAATTCGACTTTTCAATATGTTTTCTGGATGAGAGACTTGCTGAAAGGATGTGGTTTTGGATTTTATAGGCCAGGCAACATTTAGGCTATTAATTCTCAAGTGTGTCTAAAGCTCTTGATGAAAATGCCAGTACCAGGTATCTTCTCCATAGATTCTATCAACACAATCGAATCCCTGCAGTCTACTACTTCTCATTTGAACATGTTTTTCTCTACTCCACAGTCAACGCGGCCGACAACAAACAGCGAGATAAGAACATGTCGACCATAAAGATCTCCATTGATCCGTAAGTACACATGCTTAGTAAGCAGTTGTCAATCATTAGTGAAGTCCAAAAACCATACAGTGCATGCTGCTTAGGTAGGCACAGCAGTTTCTCTCTGTTGCAGTTAGTTGTCATGCATCCGTCATTATCATAAGTCCTGTTTAACAGTCCTGTTTTGTGACGGCAAAGCCCTCTGCTCGCCTTGAGGTTGTGTGTAGGAATCAAATCATTTGAGCATAGCAGCACCACCCCAAAAAATTGCGCAGTGCATGCTGCCTAGGTAGGTGCATCGGCTTCCCTTCATTGGAAAACAATGGCTCGCCCAATGCCATTTTTGAAAGCTCTTTAATAAAATAGTTGGTCAGTTTGGAATATTTTTACTCTGTACAGGCTTCCTTCTTTTCACTCTGTCAATTAGGAGATTAGTATTGTGGAGTAACTACAATGTTGTTGATCCATCTTCAGTTTTCACCTAGCACAGCCATTAAACTCTGTAACTGTTTTAGTGACTGGGTGTATTGATACACCATCCAAAGTGTAATAACTGCACCATGCTCAAAGGGATATTCGATGTCTGCTTTTCTTTTAACCCATCTACCAATAGGTGCCCTTCTTTGCGAGGGCATTGAAAAACCTCCCTGGTCTTTGTGGTTGAATCTGTTTGAAAATCACTGCTCGACTGAGGGACCTTATAGATAATTGTATGTGTGGGGTACAAAGATGAGGTAGTCATAAAAAAATAATGTTAAACACTATTATTGCACACAGAGTGAATCCATTCAATTTATTATGTGACTTGTTAAGCACATTTTTACTCCTAAACTAATTTAGGCTTGCCATAATAAAGGGGTTGAATACATTTCAGCCTTTCATTAATTTGTAAGATTTTCAAAAAACATTATTCCACTTTGACATTATGGGGTATTGTGTGTAGGCCAGTGACCCAAAAATCTAAATTTAATACATTTAAAATTCAGGCTGTAATACAGCAACATGTGGAAGAAGTCAAGGTGTGTGAATCCTTTCTGAAGGCACTGTATCAAGGCATGAGGATCTTTCTGTGGGTGGATGTCTTTGAAAAATGTGGAGTATCCATTTTGTTGAAGTGATCTGACCACTGTGATGTGTGTGTTTAAAGTCCGCGTTGTGCATGGTTCAGCGGAGTATTTAGCCGTACATTGATGGTGGAGGGACTTAGGGAGAACAGAGTGAAGACGTGGAGGAGAGAGAAGTGCAAGAGGAGAAAGAGATGAGAGGGGAGCGGTGGAGAGGAAGAGAGGAGAGGTAAGATAGGAGAGGAGTTGGAAGAGAGAAAAGAGGACCATGGAGAGGAGAGAGACAGGGAGGTACTGTAGAGGATGATAGATCTTTGGGCAGAGAGAGACAGGGAGGTACTGTAGAGGCTGATAGATCTCTGGGTAGAGAGAGACAGGGAGGTACTGTAGAGGCTGATAGAGCTCTGGGTAGAGAGAGACAGGGAGGTACTGTAGAGGATGATAGATCTCTGGGTAGAGAGAGACAGGGAGGTACTGTAGAGGATGATATATCTCTGGGTAGAGAGAGACAGGGAGGTACTGTAGAGGATGATAGAGCTCTGGGTAGAGAGAGACAGGGAGGTACTGTAGAGGATGATAGATCTCTGGGTAGAGAGAGACAGGGAGGTACTGTAGAGGCTGAGATCTCTGGGTAGAGAGAGACAGGGAGGTACTGTAGAGGCTGATAGATCTCTGGGTAGAGAGAGACAGGGAGGTACTGTAGAGGATGATAGATCTCTGGGTAGAGAGAGACAGGGAGGTACTGTAGAGGCTGATAGATCTCTGGGTAGAGAGAGACAGGGAGGTACTGTAGAGGCTGATAGATCTCTGGGTAGAGAGAGACAGGGAGGTACTGTAGAGGCTGATAGATCTCTGGGTAGAGAGAGACAGGGAGGTACTGTAGAGGATGATAGATCTCTGGGTAGAGAGCGACAGGGAGGTACTGTAGAGGCTGATAGATCTGGGTAGAGAGAGACAGGGAGGTACTGTAGAGGCTGAGATCTCTGGGTAGAGAGAGACAGGGAGGTACTGTAGAGGCTGAGATCTCTGGGTAGAGAGAGACAGGGAGGTACTGTAGAGGATGATAGATCTCTGGGTAGAGAGAGACAGGGAGGTACTGTAGAGGCTGATAGATCTGGGTAGGTGTTAAGGAACAGTGGGTTCTGGAATTCAGGGAGCTCATTTAACATGCTGTTCACCTACGGCACGGCATCCACAGCAATCTGCCGAACGCACGCACGCATTCCTCTGGCGCTTCTCTCCGTACGCACGCACGCACGCACACACACACACACACACACACACACACACACACACACACACACACACACACACACACACACAGTCTTCTCCCTGTGTGGCCTGTCTGCACGTCTCTCTCTCTCTAAAAGGCCCTGTCATATCTCTCCTCTTATGCACTCTGGACATGCATTGGTAGTCCCAAACTCGCTAACGATCATCAGGTCGCTAATGGCCTGGTACTCAGGGCTCTATTGTCCCTCTGAGTGGAAAACATGATCATAGTGGATGTTGTAAAGGTGTCCGCATGCTTCCCAGCCAAAACAGTTCTGAAGAGTTTGTGCATATATTATGACGTTTTTGTTAATTTAGGACTTCGGTAAGGGTTTTGTCAGTTCGGGCACAAATTTTTTCTTGAGGCAAGTCTATGCCGCTTCGTCGGTGATTGGTCAACAGTAAGGTTTCTTTAGTAAAGTTCTTCTTGTCATTCAATGAGAGACTACTTGTTTTCATGCACATTGTTTGGTGCAGTATTTCTAAATAAAACATCTTAGTTAGATGTAAAATTGCGCGACTAAGATCTCTTTGACAAACACGTCAAAATTAATGACAGATTTCTTGCGTTATCTTAGATTAATTCTGACTTTTGAGGAAGTGTATACTGCTATGGCATCTCAAAATGGACAAACAGTACTATTTCTGCTTTTTTTCTCCTTTTTCAAGCGAATGTCTGTTAAGGGAGTATGCGAGCACACTCGTTCGCCTAGCTGACTTCGGCTAGCCGCCAGCCGAACTGAAGCATGCTGACACCTTCACACAACGAAATGGACAGCACTTTCTAAGGTGATGATTAATTCAAAACAGCCATATGCATATTAGAGCTTATTCAAAACAGCGCCCCTGTACTGTACTATAGACCTATACCGAAAAAATAAAAACAATATTTTAAATAATTGTGCCGTTATACAATACATAGCCTACTGCATATTATGCACGGCTGATTTAAGGCTGACACATTACCTTTTAGCTACAGAATATCTCATCACCGTGCATTTCCATCTCCTCCCCTCGCTCCTTCATTCCTTTCTCGAATGCGCAGAGAGAGGGGTTGTCAACACTTTAATGAAATATGTTTCGTTGTGAAAACATGTTACTATTGATGTTCCCGAACAGATTTCACTTGGTTTCCCAAATTAAGCACTGGGTAGCTACAGGAACCTGGTTGGAGAGCCCATGGCATACAGAGTTTGGGCAGAGCCCATGGCATACAGAGTTTGGGCAGATAATCACCTGTCGCTCAGCAGCCTCCTCAAACGGTGGTTGATGTGTGGAGTGAAATAACCGGAGTAGACTACGCGGCATGAGTGAAAAACAAACCAGCAGGAAGTGGCCTCCATTCACTATTCGAGTGCATATGGATAACTCTAAATCTAGTGTATAAGGCCTGTTTCAAATGATCACTTTTACGCTCAACCTAGCCACTTCATATGTTCACTCACTCCAGAATGGGAAAAATATCCTTTCTATTTTATTCAGCTATGTTCAATCATATTCTTCTTACTATAAAATCATATAATATAAAATAATTGCATGGGACCAGTGGATGATCCTCAGATGAGGAAGGGGAGGACCATCCTCAGTGAATTTCATAAAAATAAAGAAACATTAAAAAATGTTATCCTTTTTAGATAAAACTATACTAAATATATTCATATTAATTTTTTTTAACACACTGTTTTGCAATGAATGTCTACAGTAGACTAAGTAGCACTCTGCATGGTAGCACCATGGTGTAGCCAGAGGAAAGCTAACTTCTGTTCTCCTTTGGGTACATTGACTTCAATACAAACCTAGGAGGCTCATGATTCTCACCCCCTTCCATAAACTTACACAGTAATTATGACAACTTCTGGAGGACGTCCTCCAACCTATCAGAGCTCTTGCAGCATGAACTGACATGTTGTCCACCCAATCATAGGATCAGAGAATGGATCTAGTACTGAAAGCATAAGCTACAGCTAGCTAGCACTGCAGTGCATAAAATGTGGTGAGTAGTTGACTCAAAGAGAGAGAAAGACAGTAGTTGAACAGTTTTGAACAAATTAATTTCTTCCTAAATTAATAGCGAGAGAGCTATATTTCGTAGAATATCTTTTTTCACTTCTCTTACTTAGCTAGAGTCTAATGCAGCTAGCTAGTTTAGCCTACTCAAACACCCGGCTCAAACAGAGAGGGATGCTATGTTAGCTAGCTGGCAATGGCTGTCCAACACTGGAACTCTTCCAAGTCAAGGTAAGCTTTTGGTTTTATTAATTTTTTGCCACATGGGCCTGCCGGTGTAACTGCTAAACTGCTTGCTGCTGACTGTACACTATACTGCATTGTAGCGGGTTTACTAACACGTTAGTTCTAGTAGCTATGTTGACTATGACGCGTGACAACGATGTAGGCTGTGTGTAGCGGTTAGCGGTCATGATATGAAGGTTTGGCGCCTGGTCACAGACAGCTGATGTGTTGTGCACTGAAGTCCACAAGCCAAGGGAAAAGGTGAGAGGAGGAGAGCGTGTAGTTAGATGCGAGAATAAATTATACAACGAGCTGTTTGTATGTGGCTGCTATGAAAGTGAACTGTGTTCGAGTGTGATCAGGGGTTTATTCATTGTGGCAATTCTGTTGAAATTTTTTTTTCTTAAATGGAATGGAACTGGGATAAACATACCTAAATTTGTCCAATAGAAACTCTTGTTTGCAACTGTTGGACTAATGATTACGCCTTAGATCAGCTAGATGCAGGCAAGAGTGTGCAAGGCGGTATTGAATGTGTCATTGTCTGTCACCTTGATTACTCAAATTCTCTCAACCTGTGCACCTACGTTGTAAACTTTCATTCGTAGGCTAGGTTGTAGCAACCTCATGATGGGTACAGGGAAAATGACAGTATCATGTAGTAGCCTAAACCTATGGATGATACATTGAGCAGGTTCAATGGAATATGAATGACAGTCATCCAATATGCTGTAATAGAAATAAGGCCATGCTCAGAAAGAAACGATCATCCTCCCTCATCTTAAACGGCACCGACCGCCACTGCACGGGACTGTTAAATGAACAAGCCTACAGCCTATGTCATGGCGCATAGTCAGATAACAGACAGTAGGCCAACTCATATTCTGTTCTTCTGAAATACGTTTTCTTCATATCATAATGTTCCTTAGACCTGCCTAAAAATAAGGGATTTATTGTAATGGTGTATATTAAACTGATTTATTAGACTGTAGATGTTTTAAAAAATGTAGATGTTCCAAGGGTGTGCATCAGTGGCTTGTATGCATGGAGGCCTGGAGATGCTTACCATTTATGTTAATTAACGGTCAATTACCGTGAGACCGGCAGTCTTTTGCATGACAATAACCGGCTGACAAAATTTTATGACCGCCACAATCTAAAGGTTAGTACATCTAAATGGAAATACGTAATGGTTATTCAAGTTGGGTCATGATGTTTCTGTCTGTCCTGTGAAGTTCTTCTGCATGCATTGTTTATCCCTCCTTAATATTCCTACGTTCATCATCCCCATCTCCTCTCTTCCCTCAGTGAGTCCAACACCATAAACATCTGGAACAATGGTAAAGGCATCCCCGTGGTGGAACACAAAGATGAGAAGATGTACGTTCCTGCTCTCATTTTCGGACACCTCCTCACCTCCAGTAACTACGACGACGAGCAGAAGAAAGTCACAGGTGACAAAATCACTCTGAAAACGAGAATCTAATTAATGTATTATTTATTTATTTATTGTCCATTTGTGGAACACCATTTCATATGGATTCCATACAGCTTCAGACAGAACTTCTAACCTAAACCATTTTTACTGTCTGCTTTTATATGATCTTAACTGAATAGTTTTGTAGTGCCCCTTGCAGTGCTTAGTAACACAACACTGGAATGAGTGAATGACTATAGCTCTTCAAGGACAATCTCTCCATAGATGAAAGCATGTCTCTCTTCTGTTTTCCTCCTAGGTGGAAGGAACGGGTACGGTGCTAAACTCTGCAATATTTTCAGCACAAAGTTCACAGTGGAAACCGCCTGCAAAGAGTACAAACACAGCTTCAAACAGGTACAGACGACGAGAAAGCACAGTGTGATTTGACATCTGTTGAAAAGAACATTCATCAAACAGCTGAACTCCATTTGATGTTTTGTAGGAGTACAGTATGTGACTTGAAAACATATAAGGGGGCGAGTATGAGTTGATTTGCACTGTCGGGTGTGGTCACACAGGATTTTTACGTTGATTATTGTAGGATTCTGCATAGTTTTGGGGGATTTAGGTTATTTCTGTTGTCTTTGTTTACAGTGAGGGAAAAAAGTATTTGATCCCCTGCTGATTTTGTACGTTTGCCCACTGACAAAGAAATGATCAGTCTATAATTTTAATGGTAGGTTTATTTGAACAGTGAGAGACAGAATAACAACAAAAAAATCCAGAAAAACGCATGTCAAAAATGTTATAAATTGATTTGCATTTTAATGAGGGAAATAAGTATTTTACCTCCTCTCAATCAGAAAGATTTCTGGCTCCCAGGTGTCTTTTACACAGGTAACGAGCTGAGATTAGGAGCACACTCTTAAAGGGAGTGCTCCTAATCTCAGTTTGTTACCTGTATAAAAGACACCTGTCCACAGAAGCAATCAATCAATCAGATTCCAAACTCTCCACCATGGCCAAGACCATAGAGCTCTCCAAGGATGTCAGGGACAAGATTGTAGACCTACACAAGGCTGGAATGGGCTACAAGACCATCGCCAAGCAGCTTGGTGAGAAGGTGACAACAGTTGGTGCGATTATTCGCAAATGGAAGAAACACAAAATAAATGTCAATCTCCCTCGGCCTGGGGCTCCATGCAAGATCTCACCTTGTGGAGTTGCAATGACGGTGAGGAATCAGCCCAGAACTACACAGGAGGATCTTGTCAATGATCTCAAGGCAGCTGGGACCATAGTCACCAAGAAAACAATTGGTAACACACTACGCCGCGAAGGACTGAAATCCTGCAGCGCCCGCAAGGTCCCCCTGCTCAAGAAAGCACATATACAGTGCCGTCTGAAGTTTGCCAATGAACATCTGAATGATTCAGAGGAGAACTGGGTGAAAGTGTTGTGGTCAGATGAGACCAAAATCGAGCTCTTTGGCATCAACTCAACTCGCCGTGTTTGGAGGAGGAGGAATGCTGCCTATGACCCCAAGAACACCATCCACACCGTCAAACATGGAAGTGGAAACATTATGCTTTGGGGGTGTTTTTCTGCTAAGGGGACAGGACAACTTCACCGCATCAAATGGACGATGGACGGGGCCATGTACCGTCAAATCTTGGGTGAGAACCTCCTTCCCTCAGCCAGGGCATTGAAAATGGGTCGTGGATGGGTATTCCAGCATGACAATGACCCAAAACACACGGCCAAGGCAACAAAGGAGTGGCTCAAGAAGAAGCACATTAAGGTCCTGGAGTGGCCTAGCCAGTCTCCAGACCTTAATCCCATAGAAAATCTGTGGAGGGAGCTGAAGGTTCGAGTTGCCAAACGTCAGCCTCGAAACCTTAATGACTTGGAGAAGACCTGCGAAGAGGAGTGGAACAAAATCCCTCCTGAGATGTGTGCAAACCTGGTGGCCAACTACAAGAAACGTCTGACCTCTGTGATTGCCAACAAGGGTTTTGCCACCAAGTACTAAGTCATGTTTTGCAGAGGGGTCAAATACTTATTTCCCTCATTAAAATGCAAATCATTTATAACATTTTTGACATGCGTTTTTCTGGATTGTTTTGTTGTTATTCTGTCTCTCACTGTTCAAATAAACCTACCATTAAAATTATAGACTGATCATGTCTTTGTCAGTGGGCAAACGTACAAAATCAGCAGGGGATCAAATACTTTTTTCCCTCACTGTATGTGGTTTGTCCTACAATTGTCACTTTCAATGAAATGACTCACCAGAGTTTGTTCAATCAGTTTCACAAGGCTTTTTATTAACTTGTATCTCTTTTGATGGAATTTCACCATACAACCTCATGATTAATTCTAGTTTCCTTAGCATGTGAAGAAGTAGTGAATTTCATTACAATCTCTGTCCCTCTCTTTCTCTCTCCCTCCCTAGACCTGGCAGAACAACATGGGGAAGACGAGCGACCCCAAGATCAAGTTCTTTGACGGGGACGACTTCACGTGTGTGACCTTCCAGCCGGACCTGTCCAAGTTCAAGATGGAGAAGCTAGACAAGGACATCGTGGCTCTGCTCACCAAGAGGGCCTACGACATCGCTGGCTCCTGCAAGGGCGTCAAAGTCATGCTCAACGGGAAGAAACTCCCTGTAAGTCTCCCCCACCCCATGTAACCGCACATAGTAAGATGGGCTGGCCCATATACACAGACAACATGCTGTACATAAGGTGCCAAGTCTTGGAAGACCCTGGGCAAAAAGTTTTGGACTTTAAATAAAACAGCTCATTTCACTACACCTGTTTCAATACAATGTAATTTGCTAATAACCTTTACAGAACCGGTGCCACTATCCAGACCCGGTTTAGGCTCCTCTCACCTGTCCTTGTCGTCTCAGGTGACAGGGTTCCGCAGCTATGTGGACCTGTACGTGAAGGATAAGCTGGACGAGGTGGGCGTGGCCCTAAAGGTGGTCAACGAGTCCGTCAACGAGCGCTGGGAAGTGTGTCTTACCATGAGTGAGAAGGGATTCCAACAGATCAGCTTCGTCAACAGTATCGCCACCACCAAGGTAACATCCCCTCAGGGAATGATGTTGTTAAGTCAGTCTGTTATACACTGCATTCAGAAAGTATTTACACCACTTGATTTTTCCACATTTTGTTACGTTACAGCCTTATTCTAAAATCTACACACAATACCCCATAATGACAGAGCAAAAACAGATTTATTCCAAAAACAATTGCGTTTCGTACAAATAAAAAACTGAAATATTACATTTACATAAGTGTTCAGACCCTTTACTCAGTACTTTGGCAGCGATTACAGCATTGAGTCTTCTTGGGTATGACGCTACAAGCTTGGCACACCTGTATTTGGGGAGTTTATCCCATTCTTCTCTGCAGATCCTCTCAAGCTTTGTCAGGTTGGATGGGGAGCGTCGCTGCACAACTATTTTCAGGTCTCTCCAGAGATATTAGATTGGGGTAAAGTCCAGGCTCTGGCTGGGCCACTCAAGGACATTCAGAGACTTGTCCCGAAGCCACTCCTGCGTTTTCTTGGCTGTGTGCTTAGGGTCTCATTGTCCTGTTGGAAGGTGAATCTTTGCCCCAGTCTGAGGTCCTGAGTGCTCTGGAGCAGGTTTTCATCAAGGATCTCTCTGTACTTTGCTCCGTTCATCTTTCCCTTGATCCTGACTAGTCTCCCAGTCCCTGTCACTGAAAAACATCCCCACAGCATGATGCTGCCACCACCATGCTTCACCGTAGGGACGGGGCCAGGTTTCCTCCAGACGTGACTTTTGCCTATCAGGCCAAAGAGTTCAATCTTGGTTTCATCAGACCAGAGAATCTTGTTTCTCATGGTTTGAGAGTCTTTAGGTGCCTTTTGGCAAATGCCAAGCAGGCTGTCATGTGCCTTTTACTGAGGAATGGCTTCCGTCTGGCCACTCTACCATAAAGGCCTGATTGTTGGAGTGCTGCAGAGATGGTTGTCCTTCTGGAAGGTTCTCCCATCTCCACAGAGGAACTCTGGACCTGTGTCAGAGTGACCATCGGGTTCTTGGTCACCTCCCTGACCAAGGCCCTTCTCCCCCGATTGCTCAGTTTGGCTGGGCGGCCAGCTCTAGGAAGAGTCTTGGTGGTTCCATTTAAGAATGATGGAGGCCACTGTGTTCTTGGGGACCTTCAATGCTGCAGACATTTGTTGTACCTTTCTCCAGATCTGTGCCTCAACACAATCCTGTCTCGGAGCTCTACGGACAATTCCTTTGACCTCATGGCTTGGCACCGTCAACTGGGGACCTTTATATAGACAGGTGTGTGCCTTTCCAAATCATGTCCAATCAATTGAATTTACCACAGGTGGACTCTAATCAATTTGGAGAAACATCTCAAGGATGATCAATGGAAACAGGATGCACCTGAGCTCAATTTCGAGTCTCATAGCAAAGGGTCTGAATACTTATGTAAATAAGGTATTTTTTAAATTTATTTTTTATACATTTGCCAAAATTTCTAAAAACCTGTTTTCGCTTTGTCATTATGGGGTATTGTGTATAGATTAATGAGGATATTTGCAAAAATATATATTTTAGAATAAGACTAACACAAAGTCAAGGGGTCTGAATACTTTACGAATGCACTGTATTACCAGAAATATACCCTTTGATTTGGAAAACTATGACTTGACCAATCTAGGAATAATGGACAGAAATGAAGTGCTATTTGCATGTGTAAATATACTGAGATGAGTGTGCATTTTGATGGTATTCACATCTTGGAGTATGACTTGAATCACTTTCAACCACATCAGATATGTTTTATGTACTACACTGCTTGTTTTGTGCCATTCAGGGTGGCAGACACATTGATTACGTGGTGGACCAGATCGTAGCCAAGCTGATAGAAGTGGTGAAGAAGAAGAACAAAGCTGGTGTCTCAGTCAAACCCTTCCAGGTTAGTTATTACTATCTTATTACTGTGTTATTACTATGTTACTACAAAAGTGTTAGTAGTAATTACATTCTTACTACACTGGAATAGGAGCAACCTAATGTAAAGTTTGGTCAATCTTAATGCTTTGTTTTCCTCTACATCAGGTGAAGAACCACATCTGGGTGTTTGTGAATGCGTTGATCGAGAACCCGACCTTTGACTCCCAGACCAAGGAGAACATGACTCTCCAGACCAAGAGCTTTGGTTCTAAGTGCCCTCTGTCTGAGAAGTTTATCAGAGCGGTAAATTACTTTTCTTCACCACAATGAGATATCACTACCTCCTACATGTATACATCCTATGTTGGGCATTTATTCTCCACATACACTGCTTCCTCACAGAGAAAGTCAAGTTATTTAGATTGAATTGAAATAATATGATCACTAAAATCTGTTCCATGTCCTCTTGTGTTCTCGGTTCACCTGGAGTATTAAACAATGATATATCATGTTCAATTCTTTATTTTGTCTGCAGGCGACTAACTGTGGCATCGTGGAGAGTATCCTGAACTGGGTTAAGTTCAAGGCCCAGACACAACTCAACAAGAAGTGTTCTTCAGTGAAGCACAGCAAGATTAAAGGCATCCCCAAGCTGGATGACGCCAACGATGCCGGTAAGGCAACCACAACTACTCTGCGCTGTGTGTATAAGCCCTACTGTGTTCGTAATCTACTTATCCACCAAGAGGGCCTATTTTACCAAATGTTTATATTGAAACTAGTTGAATATATTTAATTGGGCTGGGGGAACAGAGCTAGGCGGTTGGGCCCCACCCCACTTATAATTTTGTTGGGGAAACACGAGATTGTTTAAACACACACTGAACCTCCGTCTTCACCCCTAGGTGGTAAACACTCTTCAGAATGCACTCTGATCCTGACTGAGGGAGACTCAGCCAAGTCCCTGGCCGTCTCCGGCCTCGGCGTCATCGGGCGAGATCGCTATGGTGTCTTCCCACTAAGAGGAAAGATCCTGAATGTACGAGAGGCCACACACAAACAGGTGAGTGACTAGAGAGCCGTTCGGTTGTTCTGGGAGAGTGTATGGGTGATTGCAATCTAAATGATTCAAGTAGCTATCGGGCGTACACCACAATAATAAATGATCTTGTAAACAGATGAATACAAAAGGGATTTACATCAATTATTTCCCAAATGTGGCGCAAGAACCATTCAGATCAACTGAAAATGTAAATTGAGATCAACTGAAGCCAAACTCTTTTAGGTAGTGTCCACCAGAGCTAGGGTGGCCCACCCTGCCTATATTATGGTAGGGGAAACACTGACACATAAATTTCTCTTTCCCTCCAGATCATGGAGAACGCAGAGATCAACAACATCATCAAGATCGTGGGTCTGCAGTACAAGAAGAGCTACGAGGACCCAGAGTCTCTGAGATCCCTACGCTACGGCAAGATCATGATCATGACCGATCAGGTTCTAACACTTAATCAATCCCATCAACGACTGACGTCTACGATTGACCGATGTCTTGTAATTATCATAGTCAATAATTGTAGTAACAATACATACATTTTGCATGCTCAAAGCCTTGTTTTGTTGAACTTACACTCTCTTAAGGTTGATCTGCAATGGCACGCTATTCCCTATATAGTATGGTGTAGCGCACCAAAGGTAGTGCGCTACATATGGAATAGGGTATGATTTTGGACATACCCTTGGGTCATAACAATCCATACTAATAGTGTGTGTTTGGGTTGATTATCTGCTGACAGGATCAAGATGGCTCCCATATCAAGGGTTTGCTCATCAACTTCTTCCATCACAACTGGCCATCCCTGCTCAAACACACCTTCCTGGAGGAGTTCATCACGCCCATCGTTAAGGTAAGACTCACACAGGTAATAGCAGGGGTTCTGGACTATTACACACATTCTATACAGATTCAAAGTAAGATTTATACATTGGTATAGCCGGTGCCAATTTTCTCCCTACCACTTCCCCTTGGCTCGAACTCTTCAGTGTTTGCAAATCTACACTGACCGAAACCTCCATCATAGGACAAGGACTACATGATAGTCTTGACTGCTGATGTCAGCTTATGGCAACTAACTTTAAACTGTTATAACACAAACAACGTTTAGATTGGCATGACTTAAATTTAGCAAACATGGTTGTAATTCTGCTTTTAACTCTTTCCTGCAGGTGAACAAGAATAAGCAGGAGTTTGCTTTCTACAGCATTCCAGAGTTTGACGAATGGAAGAAACAGACGGTCAACTTTAAAACCTGGCATATAAAGTACTACAAAGGTATGTTCATCATGTGGATATTCCTCCAAACTAACCATTATTGTTAGAAGGTATTCTGTTTCACACTACTGAGGCAATTCGGGCCAAGCCTTACTGTGCTGGCCTGAATATACGTCCACCATAGTTACTGGAGCATGCTGGAAAGGACAATGTGGAAAATATATATCTGAGCCTGTTAGCATAATTTGGGTTGGCACGGTAATGTGAAAAGGGTTTGAGTGTTTGTTTGTTTGTGTTCCAGGTTTGGGTACCAGCACAAGCAAGGAGGCCAAGGAGTACTTTGCAGACATGGAGAAACACCGGATCATGTTCAGATACGCCGGGACAGAGGACGATGCTGCCATCACACTGGTGGGTTTAACACGGATACCACGCTCTCTCCTTTTCCCTGTCATGGTCTTTGAACACTGTTTCAGTAAATGTACAGAAAAAATGGCTAGAAAAGTTAGAAAATCTATTCTGAAATGGCTCAAATATTTTTGAAAATCTATTCATCAAGCTAGTTTTGCTGTCGCACAAACGTGATTAGCGCTTTCTTCCAACCTTCTATCAACTCACAACTTTGTTATTTGTCTGTGTTCTGCTTATGAAATCCTTGCCAAATGGAGAGAGGACTGACAGTGATTTCATTTGACTGACACTAACAGTGATCTATCCTTTGCTGTCGGTCTCTAGGCGTTCAGTAAGAAGAAGACTGACGACAGGAAGGAGTGGCTCACCAACTTCATGGAGGACAGGAGACAGAGGAGGATGCACGGCCTGCCAGAGGTGGGTGGGACTGACTGTGTGACCGACTGGGTTCAAACCCGGGTTTCCTGTATGTCAAAAGAAAGATTCACCCATTTGTTTATGTTATATCGTATTTGTGCATCTCTAAGCGATGTTCTATCGATTCCCAGGGTCATTTCTTGTTTTCATATGTATCTGAGTTATTCACCATTCAAGCAGGCAGAAATACAGCCAGTATAACAAGTTTTGCATACCTCCTATAGCGTAAATCTTCAGGTCTCTGCAACGGTTACTCAGCACTCAAGTGTGCTTCACTGAAACATCTAGGTTCCATCTGCAATGTGAGAGACGGTCCAGATCATTCACATCAGTGCAGATGAAGGAAAGGAGAGGAGGGGAAGCAACAGACTATTGAGATGCGCCCTGTGAGAGACATTTAGATATTGGAGTTTGATTAAAGGAAGAGGATGTAGACTGTTTAGATCTTTCTGTTTTCATACAGGCATCTCTCCACCATGGGAGTTACTTGGACCATGATTTATCACAGCTTGTTTAGAGTCTTCTAGCTGGCTCAGATTCACAAACATCTGATGATTTCTGTGTTCCCCAGATATCCTAAGCATTGAAATGGAAATATCCCGAAAATTCTCTCTTTACTGTTTATCATTGATGTAAAGTAGCAGCTGCTTTCCCCATGTGAATCCCATCAGAGCCAGGTCTAACACTGGTGACATAATCAGAGCGCTGCTTCAAGTCTGTTTATTTCTGTCTCATCCTACAGCAATACCTGTATGGAACACCGATACGGAACACAGTTTTGTAAATGACTCTGTTTGCTGTCGGTCACTGATGCAAAGTAGACACCACTCTCCCATGTGGCACTGATAAGACCATAACAACATCATAGCCCTGATCCAAGTCACTTTACGTTTCATCCTTTTATTGTCCCCATGCAGCAATACCTGTACGGCACGCAGGCGAAACACCTCTCCTACAACGACTTCATCAACAAAGAACTCATCCTCTTCTCCAACTCCGACAACGAGAGATCCATCCCATCCTTAGTCGACGGTACGTATGCAGCGATCCACTAGACTAGCTATCTTTCTGGACAACTCTGTCTTAGTAGCTTTTGTTGTTGTGTTTGTTGTCAAATGGCTTTGAAGTTTAATAAGGGAACTGAAAAGCCTGCAAACCTGTTTTTAACAGTTCTTCACTGTCCTCTTGATGCATTTTTTATGTGTGTGATGTGGTCCCCTTTTGATGATGACGTGTATCATTTGTTTATTTGAATCCTGTCACGTGAATTTCTATCTCTAATTCAACCTAAGCTTGAATCATTACCAGAGGTTGTAAGGCTCTGGTTTTAATCATCAATGATTCAAGGTCCACAACCAACAAGTATTATCTGTATATTTATTCATGGAGAGCTCTGGCGCCAAAAACACAAACATACAATTTTATACCTCCTGGACTTGACTCCTCCCACCTTTAGGTGGCTTTTCTAAACAGTTTCCGCCTTCCCCTTCACCCTTGAATGTTTAGTACCGCCCCCTCTGTTAGTGGGTTGACACTACATGATAATTCTAACATTTATACTGTATTTGGGGTGAAATACTTTAGTCATTATTCTTAAAATCCAAGTTAATCTAACAAATCCCCATTAGCTGTTTGTTGCAACACCTACTCCTCCTGCGGTCCACTTGTGATCCCCTTTTGAAGATATGTGTTTGTGGTGTGGTCCCCTTTTGATGATGTCATATGTGTATGCGTGCAGGTCTGAAGCCAGGTCAGAGGAAGGTGCTGTTCACCTGTATGAAGAGGAATGATAAGCGGGAGGTGAAGGTGGCTCAGCTGGCTGGTTCAGTAGCAGAGATGTCTGCCTACCATCACGGAGAGGTCCGGGCACTCTTACAGAGCTATATGGAATATACTTAGAGCGCTATCTTCCACTTTAAATCAATACTGTCTGAAGATACTTTGTGTTTCCCACAACAACATTGTTTTGACACGTGCGCCTCTGTATGTGTGTGAACAGCAATCCCTGTTGATGACGATTGTGAACTTGGCCCAGAACTTTGTGGGCAGCAACAACGTGAACATCCTGCAGCCGCTGGGTCAGTTTGGTACCCGCATCAACGGGGGCAAGGACGCTGCCAGCCCCCGTTACATCTTCACCATGCTCAGGTAATGCCTCTAGGGTCAAAGGTCATAACAGAATTATGCTAGCTATTTGATTGGTCTACTTGTTGTATGATTTGTATGGGCCATTGGGCCATCCTGAGGTGCAGTCATACCTGCTTGATACAAAAAAAGTCACATTTTTAATGATACATTTCATGTAAACTTTCTTTATACATCACCTTTCATAAAACACATTAAAACTCAAAATGCTTAAAAAATGTATTTATTATGAAGTAATGTCACTTCCTTAGTCCCCTGGCCAAGATGTTGTTCCCAGCGGTGGACTCCAGCCTGCTGAAGTTCCTATTCGATGACAACCAGAAGGTAGAGCCAGAGTGGTACATACCCATCCTACCTATGGTGCTGGTGAACGGGGCCGAGGGCATCGGGACGGGCTGGGCCTGCAAGATCCCTAACTACGACCACAGAGAGATAGTCAACAACCTCTACCGCATGCTCAACATGCAGGACCCTCTGCCCATGGTAAACATTTAGAAGTTTGAAACGTATTTGATTACATAAGCTAAGATCAACTTTATTGTCCCAGAGGGGAAATTTGTTGTGGACATACAAGCAGCGCTATTGTCCATTTTTGGTTTTAGGATTTTATTGCTTAAAACATATGAACTCAGATAATATTTGTGTAGATTGATACCAGGGCCAGTATGAAAAATGTATGCACTCACAAACTGTAAGTCACTCTAAGAGCATCTGCTAAATGACTAAAATGTAAAATTATACATTAAAACCTTTAGCTAAAACAATTTTTTGGGTAGAACGGGATAAACCACCAACTTTCTGTCTGCTGTTGGTCATTTATAATCAAGATTTGTGTTAATCATGTTATGAGTTAGTAATCTATCATAATGATGACTGAATATTCCTACCTCTCTCTCCTCTCCCAGCTGCCCAGCTATAAGAACTTTAAAGGAGTGATCCATGAGTTGGGCCAGAACCAGTACATGGTCAGTGGGGAGATCTCTGTCCTGGACAAGAACACCATTGAGATCACTGAGCTGCCCGTTCGCACCTGGACACAGGTACTCTATTGCTAATGACAGGGTATATCACACCTGTCCAGCAATTCTGGTCATCTGAATAAAGGAGTTGTTGAACTGTTGGTTCTATGCTGTGATATTATGTTTGTTAGTTCTTGTAATGGACTTTGTTCTCCCCCTCTCTCCCTCTCCTCCCCCTCTCTCTCCTCTCCTGCCCTCCCTCTCTCCTCTCTCCTGCCAGGCCTACAAGGAGTCTGTACTAGAGCCCATGCTGCAGGGGACAGAGAAGACTCCAGCTCTGATCAATGACTATAAGGAGTACCACACAGACCAAACCGTCAAGTTTGTGGTCCGCATGTCAGAGGAGAAGCTGGCCCAGGCAGAGGCTGCAGGACTACACAAAGTCTTCAAGCTACAGTCCAGCCTCACCTGCAACTCAATGGTTAGTACCACTCCTCAAATCTGGGTCCTATTCACTAGGCACCAAAGGGAAGAAAACGGACTGAAACAGGGAGAAACTACCTGAGCTTGTCCAATGATAAATGCTTGTTTTCATTATCCGTCACAAAACGGTTTGCCCTAATGAATACGACCCTGTATTTGACTTGAACTGATAGCTGTATTGACTCCCATTGTTGATTCATTATACATACCTCTTTGGATGAAGTGCTCTGTTTTGTGTATATAGAGAGCACTCTTCTTATAGGAATCACATGTGCCCGGATGACGGGATTCTTTGGAATGAGTCTATCATCTAAAAAGTGAAGAACATTTTGAAGTGATCCGTGGTTTTTAACCTGTTTTGAAAAGGAGAGGTATCTAAAGTAGTTGCTCTTCACCCCTCAGGTGTTGTTTGACCACATGGGCTGTCTGAAGAGGTATGACTCGGTCCAGGACATTCTCAAGGAGTTCTTTGAGCTGCGGTTGCACTACTACAAGCTCAGGAAGGATTGGCTAGTGGGGAGCCTGGGGGCGGATGCTTCCAAACTGTCCAATCAGGCACGATTTGTGCTGGAGAAGATCGAAGGAAAGATCACAATCGGTGAGAATTTGACCTGCATCGCGCTCTCTCTGTCTCTCTCTCGATTCTTATTTCAATTTGTTACTAGAATACTGATATATTAATGTTGTTTGTCTATAGAGAACAAGTCTAAGAGGGATTTGATCAGGATGCTGGTGCAGAAAGGCTTTGAGTCGGACCCCGTGGCGGCATGGACCAAAGCACAGGAAAAGGTACTGTTAGCATCCTGCCACTGTCCACCATTCAGCCCTGTGACTGGCTGAGACCGCTTGACGCTTCAACACCCTGTGTTCTGATTGGACTATGCGTCTTCCTGGTCTCTCCCTATAGGCTCTGGAGGAGGACGATCGTGACGGTAACGACAGTGACAGCTCTGTGGACTCTGGGTCGTCGTCGGGACCAAACTTCAACTACATCCTTAACATGCCTCTGTGGTGCCTGTCCAAGGAGAAGGTGGACGAGCTGCTCCGACAGAGAGACATCAAGGTACTAACTGCTCACTCAGAGAGGAAGGATGTAGACACCCGACTGTCAAGGACTTTCAATTAAATAGATCTTTATCGTCCCCAAAGGGCTATTCATTTGCAGCAACATTCCACAAGTAGTCAAGGGCTGAGTGTCTCTAACGGTTGTGTGTGTTTTGTTCTTGGAGCATAGTGCGTGCATATCAGTACTTTTTGAATCTGTGTATGTGATCGCAGAGGGAAATGAACCCACAATCTCGGTGTTACTAGCGCCACGTCTTTTATCAACTGAGTGTGTGTTGTTCAACAGAAAGGAGAGTTGAATGAGCTGCAGAGGAAGTCTCCAGAGGACCTGTGGAAGGAGGACCTGGCTGTCTTCATTGAAGAACTGGATGTAAGTGGTGCTAGCGCTATGTGCAGCGGTGCCACTCATCTCTGAGTCACTGCTGACATTTATACCTACTTGTGCGAGACTGCTTTTGTTGGGGAGAAGTCAGGTAATCTCAAGGTTTCTTTCTCCTGGCCTTACTAACGGCAGATTAATTGGTAAAAAAAGTGATTTCTTTGGGTTTTATCTCCTTTCACTATAAATGTCACCTCAATACAAGTGACTTAGACGATTTACAAAAAGTGACTGAGGTGTATTCCCTCCCTGTGCGTGTGACAGAAAATCGAGGCCCAGGAGCAGGCAGACATGAGTGCAGGTAAAGGTACCAAGCTGGTGAAGGGCAAGGTGGGCAAGCCCAAGGTGAAGAAACTCCACCTGGAGGAGACGTTTCCCTCGCCATACGGCCGCAGGGTCGTACCCACTATCACACAGGCCATGAAGACTGACGCCTCCAAGAAGATGACCAAGAAGAAGAAGGTAACACATTTTGTTTTTAAAATGGATCCTCTCTAGGTCCAGTCTATAATGTTTCCAGACAATTCCAATCATTGAAGTTGATGATTTATACCCATTGATTCTTGAAGAATATCTCTTATCAGTGCCGTATGAGCTTAGTTCAACTGTATAACTCCGTCATAGCCCAACATAAAACGCCATTGTTTGCGTTGGTCTCTGTGTGTTTTCAGGCATTAGACATGACGTGTGTGTGTGTGTGTGTGTGTGTGTGTGTGTGTTGGTCTCTCAGGGTGATGCGGACCTGGTAATGAAGATGGAGTTTGATGATGAGATGGGAGTGCTGGGGTCAGACGGAGGAACAGGGGAGAACTCCCTCAACTCATCCTTTAATCCACCAGCCTCAGCCCCAGCCAAGCCCAAGGCCCCCCGGGTCAAACGGGAGAAGAAGGAGCCAGGTCAGCAGATGTTCCATTCTCCTTTCATGTGTCTGTCATCATATTGAGGTTCAGTCATGAGTTGTGGGAGAAGGGGAGACAAATGAGAGGGATACACAAGTCAGGAAGGTGGTGGACCCAATGATTGGATCCCCACCTCTTGGGGCAATTTGTAGTTGGAAGTCAGAAGTGCTACCACTAGAGCAAACTTTGGGACTCATTTATTTTAATCACACATGAACTCTCACACATCAACACAGTTTCAGGACTTCATGGCTATTAAATAAAATACCCAAAATCTGAATGAATAAACCCTTTTCTCTATATCAGGTGCTCCCAGAGCCAGGAAAACCCCCACACCCAAAGGAGCATCTGGTAAGAAGTTGAAGAAGCGGAACCCCTGGTCGGAGGACGAGTCCAAATCAGAGAGCGACCTGGAGGACAGTGAACCTGTGGTCATCCCCCGAGACACCAAGTCACAACGGGCCTCAGGTAACCACCTACCTACTGTGTTCATTAGGGCACACCATTAAAACGGAAAGCGTGAAGAAGTGTTTTTTGTTGGATAAGTTCAGACAGTAGCTTCCTGTTTCACTCTGTTTTGGGGTGTTTTCTTCAATTTCGTGTTCACTGACCTGTTAGAACTAGGGACAGGCATTTTCCTGACCACAGCAGTTATCAGTAGTTAATTGGGCCCTAATCTCGGTTAACCCAGAACTAAAGTCTTGCCTAATTGGTCAGCTGCTCGATTAAGTTCTAGGTCTATACCTGTTAAGAGAATAGCTGAAGAAATGCTAGAACAAGGAACAGAACCGGAACGAGTAGCTCGCTCGCGCTCTCTCTTTGCAAGTTACGGGCCGAATGTCCCCTCCCCTTCCGAAATTCGAAAGATGCTAACACCTGCGAAATCGTGATTTGTCCAAATAACCAGTGATGAAAAACCCAAACACCGGAACTACTGCTGCTCATCCCATTCCTTCACCATAGATTGTACTGTACCAGTTATGTTGACGTAGATCTGTCCACAAGAGGCCCAGAGTTTTTCCTGGTCCAGTCACTTAGTCGATTGGTTGGTCTTTCTACAACTGCTTTAACCAATCTTATTATGTTTTTATTTGCATATTCTTTGTGATTGGCCATTTTCAAATGTTTAAAAGCCTCATTCTTATTTTTGTAAAAACCCTGAAGAAGGCCAAAAGCCGAAATGCGTTGGTTCTACTTTTTGCAATAAAGATGATTTTTTAAATGTAATTCCATTTGACCTCCAAGTGTTGCTGAATCTCCTCTCTAACCCAGTTTGCTCCTCAATTCATGCACCTTGTTTGGAAAGCAAGGTAACGGCAGTGATCCTTTCCCTTTGCAGGTCATGTGGTCAGAAATATCTCTAGCCTTGCTAATTCTAACATAATCCTTTTGGCTCATTGTCATTCTACACACTATGCTGTCTGTAACCCGGGGTGACTATAACTTCAAACTCCATCAGCTCTTTGTAAGTCTGAATGTCTGGTTCTCCCTGGCTTGATGAGCCTGAAGTCTGACTGCAGCGTGACGCAATCCATATGCAATAGGAGAGGTTATGATACGGTACTCAGCTTTCAAAACACTGATTTGACTCGCACTAACTCCAAATGAACTCTGTAGCTGTTCCTTATTGCTAGCCGTGGGCTATTAGGACATGCTGCCTTTCAGAAATCATTACAAATCAATCTGCTGCAACTACAACAAGTGATTCAAAACACACCCATACTTATAATGAACTTTTTCTGTTCCTCAGCGGCCAAGCCCAAGTACACCTTTGACTTCAGTGAGGAAGAGGATGGAGGAGAGGAAGAGGATGAGGAGGAGGAGGATGATGATGCTGCGTCCTCGCCAGCCCGGCCCTGCAAAGATGACTTCACTGCCTCCTCCGAGACTAAAGACCGATACAACGACCACAGCAATGATGAGGATGATGAAGATATCTTCCCACTGCCCAAACAGACCACCACCATCGTCTCACCAGCAAAGAAGAAGAAGGAACCAGAGAGTATATTCTCCTCCTCTAAATCAGCCTGCTCCTCTGAAAAGAGCAACGACAGTGGTGAGTTCGCACAACAAGCTCAGCAGGTTTGCCTTGTCGTGTACTTTCTTTAGTAAAAGGTTAAAGATGTATATTTATTGTCGTTATTTCAAGTCTTGTGTGTTTGTCTATGAAAAAGGACTTTGTATGTTAATAAGCTCCTAGTCCCAATGTTCATCTGAGGGTTAATGTCTGTTACTCTTCTCTTCCAGATGATCTGAAGTTGGACAGTGACGGGGAAGACAAGGCCTTCTCTTCATACTCCAGCAGCTCTGCCTTCAACAAACCTGTCCCAGCTAAGAAAGGTAACATACAGAGCCATATATGTATCTACAGCCTGGCCACATTAAATAGACATACACTTTGGAGCGTACATTTGTGTACCTTCATTAAGTATATGTTACGTTTCAAATTAAATAACGGTCTGCTTACTTAAGACAGAACGATAGGGAGGTTGGTCGGGGAGGATGGGTGGGCGTATACCGCGACCGTCTAGCAATCCAAAGGTTGCGTGTTCGAGTTGCGTCGGGGACAACTGTAGCATTTTAGCTAACCCTTCCCCTAACCTTTTTCCTAACCTTAACCTAATTCTCATGACCTTCTAGGCAAAATTGTCCTGTCATTATGACACAACAAGCAGCCTGGTCTCAGAGCAAGACGTATAATACTATACGTCCTCTACTACATATGATACTATAGACCTCCAATTTGTATGATATTGTACGACCAGGTAAGACGTATGATACTATGCATCCTCCAATTCGTATGATGTTGTATGACTGCTATCACATTCATAATGTAACATATATTAAATTGAGGGGCAAAGTTTACATCCCCAATCTCACAAATTGCCCAGAGGACAGGTTGCGATCTATGACTCTGGTAACACCCACATCTGCAGCTAGAGGGAGCACTAATGCAAATCTCACTACCAAGGGGGGTTAAAAAGATACTGATAATGTTGGTGCTGTTGAATATAGTGCACTATAAAGGGAATAGGGTGCCTTTTTAGACGCATCCATGGTGTCTTGCTGAGATACTTATTGTTATTGATTGGCTCACTCTCTGTTAATCACAGCAGTGAAGAAGCCTTCGGATGCAGCTCCCAAACCCAGGAAAGCACCAGTACCCAAAGCGCCAACAAAACAGAAGCTGGACACGTCTGTCTGGGACTCAGACTCAGATACCGGCTCCAAGAAGCCTGCACCAGCACTCAAAGGTACAGGCTTACCTCACAATGATCGGTGGAGAGTCAGTCAGCTTACACTCTATTTCTCTATGAATATATAAGATTGACCTAGTGTAAAACAGGGTATGAACATAGTGTAAACAGGGTATGAACTGAATGTGACCTGGGTAATGAACAGAGTGTAACCTGAATATGAACGGAGTGTAACCTGGGTGTTTCTCCTGACCTGTGCAGGTAAAGGCGGAGGGAGGAAGAGGAAGCAGTCTGGATCTGATGAGGATGATTTCAGTCCCAAGAAGGCTCCTGGGAAAGCACCCAAAGCCCCTACCAGCAGGGTAAGGATGTGTGTCATTGAATTATATAGGATATAAGAAGATACTAAAAAAACTAAGCCTTCCATACAACAAGATACTTAGCATCTTCTCCATGTGTAGAAGCCATCAAAGAAAGCAGCCGCGGCCCCATCCCCAATGTCAGATGATGATGTGGACTCCAACCGTTTCAGCCAATCCGGCGTGGAGTCCCGAGACCGACCGGGCAGAGGCAGGGCCAAGAAGGAAGTGAAGTACTTTGCTGAGTCAGCATCAGGGTCAGACGACGATCAGTACGACATGTTCGACTAGACCATGGAATCCCTCCCACACACAGGCTCTGTTCCAATGCTATTTAAATGCTTCCTCCCTCCCTTGAAGTAATCCCAGATCTTCATTGGTTGGACTGGGGAAAGTAATAGGTTAGTACCCCATGCTGTCACCTATCCAATCACTTACGATCTGTGATCACCTCGAGGAAATCAGGAAGGAAGGATGGGTTTTTAAACAATTTGAACATCCATTTACACACACCGCTTGAGTAATTTTAACGTGCATCCTTCCTCCTTCACTTCCTAGAAGAAATCATCTGAGAGGTGGGATAGGTGTAAGCAGTGGTTGTATAAATATCCAGTCGTGTGATTATTTCAACGTAGGAAGGAAGGATTTAGTTTTGAAGTATTCAACCTGGACCAGACATGCTCGTGGAAATACCCCTGTACGGTGTCCCACAGACTTTTGTACATTTCCCCCACTCTTATTTTATTGGTGACGTTTAATGCTTTCTACCGTGTAGGTGTTTTACACTTTTTATTATACATACCAAGACAATTGTTTTTTTAATTATTATTATTACCATGGAAATGTTCTGTATTTGTCCTAAGCGGCTTTTAGAAGTTAGGAACGCGGTGCTTCAGCACATTTTAACTGTTTAAAAAGTAAAAAAGAGACTGTACCTTTTTGAACATGAACTTGGAAGTAAACAATGAAATGTAAATTATTCTCTGGCCGTTGGGTTTTCTGTCTGAATTTCTTAATTGACTTCACTCTATTTCCTGCAGAGCAGAACCTTAGGAACACCACACACACACACACAGTATTCAAGGCTACAGTAAATCTAAATATTCGGGTTATAACACGTCCACAAGTTATGTATTTTAAAATAAATATATTTTATTACTTTGCCAGGGCATTTCATGGTCAAGTTAAACAGTATATGAACATATAAAGCATTGTTAATATACAAACAGACAATATTGAAAATGGAAAACGAGAAGCTACCGTAAAGCTCCTTTTGAGGACTTCCTGCTTTCTCTTCCCACCAGGCCAGCAGGAGGTTCTGGGTAAATGTATAATCACCATGACAACTCCTCCCTGCTTCCCCGCCCACCCTCGAGTCCAGTAAGACAAAGTTAAGAAAACTCAACCATAATTTGATCATAATCATAACGCTAACTATACAACACTGCATATGATGACGAGGTTTTTCTGATACCGATGGGGAGAAAAAGGCAATCATATACATTATTTGTAAATGTTAAACTTTTGAACATTGACACTTTTTGAACAGGCATAACAACAAAGCTGCTTTCGAAGGTTACATTTGTTGAGGTTCACAGTCATGTTCTCTCTGGCTTTTTGACTGGATAGTTGGATAATGGGCCGCGCTCAGTAGGGCACAGCGGTGTGGGACATTCAGGTAGAAATATGTTGCATAGAACAGACACCACTGACTCGTAGAGTATGGAATCATTACAGATCTATTCAGTGTATTTCTATCTGCAATGTTCAGTACGTTGCCCCCTTCCTGAACACGATCCACATGTATTGATCTTATTCCGTTATTGACTTAACCAAATTGCTGTCAGTTGATTGTGACAGCTGCTTGGCATTCCAACTAAAGAGGGGAAAGCAGCTCTGTTGTTTGATCAGCGATGACATCGGAGTAACTAGGGTTTCAAAATTCCAGCAACAAAAAGAAAATCCCTGTTGAAGAATTCCACGTTGGAAATTCCTTTAGCTTATTCCCTCCTGATTCTGAAAATCCTCAGACCATCACCCACCACCCCCCCACACCACAAAAAAAGGGAATTTGGAAAAGTTTATAGAATTTTGCAACCCTATTGTGAACCCATGCTGGTCCTAAATGGTGTGGGGGGTGAGCAGCTGCTACCCAAGAGGGGCTGGCTATGAGATGAAGCTCTGAGAGGTCAGATAGCCTAAAGCTGCCATTAGTTGAGACATAAAGCACACCACACACACACACCATCTAATACATGGACAAGTCTGCAGTGGGATAGTAGTTGTAAATATTAACAGTTACATCGGTACAACATTCAACAGAAACCAACGTAGTAAATTCGGCATTGTGGAATGGATCGAGTTCCCTGCTGTGTCTCCTGGTGCCTGTAGGAGGCGCTCTGGACACTAGGGAGTTGGATTTAGACATTCTTTAGCTGTGAAATAAGTTTTCCAACTTCGAAGACACTCAGTGTAAATCTCAAGTCTTTCCTTGATTCATCACATCCTCGATTCCTCACCTCAACAACACACGTTGGAGAAGGTCTGAGGTTCTGCACCCTTTCCTCCAATGCATTTTGAGAAGGAGGCGAGGAATCAAGGGAGAGGAATGTAGGGAAGACTTTTGAGATTCACCCACAGCCACCAGGATTGTTTTCCCTTGCATCCCTCTCTCCCTTAGAGAGGGAAAGACAGCATTACATTTTTTTCATACATACAATGAGATGCAATGAAATTGACGAAAATGCTGCTTTAAAGTAAATATTCCTTTAACACTGCATATCATTCCTATGTAACGCCTGGACAGCATATTCACATTCAAACATGGTAAAACTGAGACAGTTTTGTTTTTCCCTTAAGATATGTATGTATTACATGTGGCGTTGATATGGAGGAGAGGAGGAGATGGTTATGTGTGAGATGTTTCTGGATTCTAGTGATGGTTGGGGTCAATTCCATATCAATTCAGTCCATTCAGGAAGTAAACTGAAATAATTACATTGGAATTGACCCCAACCTTGGTTCTAGCTGACTAACTATAGTGGTAATCTATTCCCTTGTGGTTAATGTTTGCCTCTATTCAGAATAAAGAACCTTCCTGTCTTTATACCTCTGAGATGAATGACTCAATAAACACCCATAACAGTTTATGCCAAATTATTATTACCCTTAAAGAGTGATAAAGAACATTGTTTATTACCATCCCCCTTAACATTGTATCAGCTACATATGATTCACATGATCAAGTTTTATATAAGTGCTATGAGAAGTATTGCCTTTGTGCTACAGTTGAGTAAATAGTCAACATCTGAGTAAATGATATTATCTATCCTTATCCTTTCAACCACAAGGGATACCAGGCTACGACAGGTAATAAGGGACTGTAGAGGTCCTAGTTCTTCCTAGCTGTAGTATAAACTTTATAGCCTGGCTTCCGCACTGAACATCACTATTGTTTCACTTCACAACAGTGGAACGAACAGCAATATTCAGTGTGGATTCTAGGCTATTAACTTTATAAATAGTGTCCAAATTCTAATCTGTGATTTGGGTTAGATCCAATCCGTAGCACTGAAGAACCATGGTATAGCGCGATTGAAATTTAAAGGTAATTTCCGATTGTGCCGATATATGCAGCGTTTACCGTGAATGCAGTCTCCGCGAACGCGGGAACATTGCCTTTACATTTTAATTGCGGTATACTGCAGATCTACAGCGCTTCGGATTGAATCTAGCCCTTAGGCTCTGAAGAAAAGCAGCTTTACTAAGAATATATTTATACGACCAGAAGGGCCGTTGCGGCGGCGGCCGAATGTGGGACATCATTCCTCATCCCTGAGAAAAAGAGCTCTCTAGTGGATCTGCCGTCCAAAACACAAAGCAGGGTTGGGTTCAGGAGGTGCAATGTTCAGGAATGTTACAGATACAAATATATTATTGTGTTAGAGCTGACCTGATTCCCTATTCTACATGACAGAGAAGCACGTCTACATAATATATAATTATCTGAACATTCGGTGATGTTGCACCACGAATGAACACTACCCGAGCTTGTCTACCTATAGTTACTGCACGTCTCAGGGGTTAAGGGTCACGTGTAAAAAATCTCCTTTGCATCACTATAGTTTTGCACAGGACTGTCGGAGGAGCAAGGCAACAGTCAGTCACTCTGTAGGACGAGAACTAAGAATGCGTAGTGGCTACTAGAATCCCATACATGTGCAGCTAGATAGAACATTAGAGTCTAGTGTACAATCTTCCCGGCCAAGCGGTTAGGTCATGAATATGTATTTTAAGGATTGCAATGTCCCCGTGGTTTACTGCCAAAACAAGACACTTATGTATGCAAGTATGTAAGAAGGGGTAGGTAGTGATTCTGGGTCTACAGGACTCGTTTGTAATCCTGGCCCAGAATCCAATGTGCATTTTGTGTTGCGCAGATGCTTGTAGTTGCTGACAGCCATTAATGTACAATTACTAGATTGAAACTGCATCAGAGAAGCAATTTTGATTTTACCACTGTAATAAGAATGCATTTCCCTGCACAGATTGTGGAGAATTTTCAAGAGAATTGCAAGGGAACTCCAAATGTATAACCACATTTGTTTTAACAACAACAGCTCAATTTCTCAGTTGGCGCAAGCTTAGGTTAAGGAAAGTCTTTGTCAATGAGAGTCGCTCATCACTTATCTTTAACCAGAGAGATTTCACTGGTTAAGACTGCTTGGTTTCTCTCTGGGAATGTCATTTTATGATAAAATCTCAGAAGCCTTTTAGCCTCAGAAGCACTGTACATTACATTACAGCCTGTTATCTGTGATAGACAGATCCAATCTGGTAATTGTATATCTAGATTCAATCTAGTCATTGTTTATCTATGACCTCTATAGTCTGGCTTCCCCCCCTTGAGGAAGCGACTGAAGAGATGCAGCAGCTGATACGGGAGAGAAGCCTGTAATGAATGTAATGTACACTCATCGAGACGTCAACATAATGAGTTATAAAAGACAAAACAAAAAACAGCTTTAAATATAGGAACAAATATAAAGTATTAGTCTTCCATACTGTCTATATGCAAGAACAGTCTATATAACTGTTTTTGTAAAGGACTTTACATTTCAGCCCCCTTTTAAACCTTGTCATGTATGTACTATTTCACCTCAAACAATAATATTTAAGACAATGAAAAAAGCACCACAAAATTCATCATAGAAACAGACAGATTTCTAACCATACAATGGTATGTACAATGCATTCCAACAATATGAGAGAGACTGAGAGAAAGAGAGATTAAAACTACGTATTAAACTCGGCGAGCCCGTCATGCACGGATGAATTTACACAGGAGACCTGAGGAGGATGACCTATGACCTTTGTGTACAACAGGTAAATGGGCGTTGCCGGACGGAGTCAAACCCAACTTGACCAATCACGCCCTAGTCCCCGAGACACAACGCCAAAATAAGAGCTCGATAAATGTAGAATTATACACAAACCAACCACTGGTCCTTTTAGGTTTTAGTGTTGTCGTTTTTTTTAAGGGAAAATAAAGAGGCAAAGCGAGAGAAGGAAAAAACAAACGTAAAAGGATAACATAAGAACAAGCAAAGGTGGTGGTGGTTCGCCAAGGGACCAACGGCCTGCTCCACCATGCTGTTGACCTATTTTCTGTTGTTTTTTTGTGTGCAAAGGAATGTCAGCGAGAGAGAGAGTGTCAGTCTGAGAGGCCCCTGAGTTCCATGGGGACCTAGGGGTCCTCTTCCTCCTCCTCCTCCTTGGGGGCCGCTGTGGGCCCGTCGCTGTCTGAAGCGTCTGGGTCAGGGGACACAGGGCAGGGTTTACCCCCCTTAGGGATTCCCTTCTTGTGGCTGCTGCCATCCTCGCCCTCGGTGCTGCTCTGGCTGTCTTGACCCTCTGAGTTCTCCAGCATCTCCTGGATCAGAGGAGGCATGGAGCCAGGGATCTCCATCTTCAGCGAAATGACCCGCTCCGCACCTGGAGGGAGAGGAAAGGACATATTGCAAAACAAACGTATTGCAAAATGATGTTATAGGGCATATGTGTACAAAGTTTTCCTACTGAACTGCTATTGAATCTATAGTGTGCTCATTTCTATTCAGTTGTATTAGTGTATTAGTCTCTGTGTTGTCTGTACCTTTGGCGCTGATGCTGCGGAGGTCAGTGATCTTCATCAGGGTCTTGGGGAACATGTGTGGCTTGCTGGGCCTCCTCTTCCTCACGTAGATCTTCAGAGCTTCCAGTAGGGGCTCCTGGAGCTGGTCGACCTTAGAGGGTTCCTCCAGGTCCTGACGGTCTGAGAGAGAGAGCGAGAGAGTGAGTGAGAGCGACAGAGAGAGAGAGAGTGAGTCAGTGAGTGAGCGAGAGAGTCACACAGATCAATTAAAAAAAAAAAAAAAATTTAGTCGTTTGGCAGACGCTCTTATCCAGAGCGACTTACTGTTAGTGAGTGCATACATTTTCAAACTGGCCCTCCGTGGTAAACAAACCCACAACCCTGGCGTTGCAAGCGCCATGCTCTACCAACTGAGCTACAGTTGCATCTTCTTTGTACATAGGCTATGTATGACACATACCAGAGTCATAGAGTAGGGCAACGCTAGGCTTTTACCAGGCCATACGCCTCATGAGCTTACACTGTGCTATAGTTTGGCATAAAAGGAGATGTGCTGTAAATGTCTAGAAACAAGGGAGATGTCTGAATTCTAACTCGGTTAGAAGTAATCCGACTTGAACGGTTTCCGTTTGTCACACCCTGACTCAGGGGACGTTTATTTGTTGAGTCAGGGTGTGTATATTCCGTGTTATGTTGTTTCTATGTTGGCCTGTGTGGTTCCCAATCATAGGCAGCTGTTGCTCGTTGTCTCTGATTGGGGACCATACTTAGGCAGCCTTTTGGTACCTGTTAGTTGTGGGATCTTGTTCTGTGTGAGGTATGTTATTTGTCTACCTTGGACTTCACGTTTTGTTTGTTGTTTTGTCGTGGTGTTTAAGTTTAAATAAACATGTATGCTTATCACGCTGCGCCTTGGTCCTTCTCGTTCGTAAACGATCATGACAGAAGATCCCACCACTATAGGACCAAGCAGCGTGTTTAGGAGCAAACGCCGGGAATTAAACAGGAGGTTACGTTAGTAGATGTCCTCCTCGGTTGGGGGAGAATCACGGAGGAGGAGGCCGTCCGTTACCGGAGGGCGATGAATGAGGATGCCCAGGTAGGAGAGGAGAAACGGCGCCAACAGTGCCGACGACGGAGACCCGAGAGGCAACCCCAAGAAAAATTTTTTGGGGGGGGCACACAGTGTGGACGACGAGGCAGCAGGAGGCAGCGACAGGGCGGATCAGCAGGTTAGGAGAGGAGGCCACCAGGTTAAGGGGGCTATTGGTTCAGAGGGAGTAGAAGTTATTAGGTCAGAGGGAGGCGCTACAGGAGGCGATAAGGGAGAAGGAGAGTGTAGAGGCACGGCGAGAGGAGCTGGTTAGGCAGCAGAAGGAGCGGGGGTTTATAAAGGAACCCAGTCCCACTCCTTGCACCAAGCAAGTGGTGCGTGTCGCCAGTCCGGTCCGGCCCGTTCCTGCTCCCCACATTAAGCCAGTGGTGCGTGTTCCCAGTACGGCCCGACCCGTTCCTGCTCCCCGCACTAAGCCAGTGGTGTGTGTTCCCAGTACGGTCCGGCCCGTTCCTGCTCCTCGCATCAAGCCAGTGGTGTGCGTCGCCAGCCCGGCCCGGCCTGTTCCTGCTCCTCGCATCAAGCCAGTGGTGCGCGTCGCCAGCCCGGTCCGGCCTGTTCCTGTCCCTCGCACCAAACCAGTGGTGCGCATCGCCAGCCCGGCCCGGCCTGTTTCTGCCCCTCGCACCAAGCCAGTTGTGCGCGTCGCCAGCCCGGTCCGGCCTGTCCCTGCCCCTCGCACCAAGCCAGTGGTGCGCGTCGCCAGCCCGGTCCGGCCTCTTCCTGTCCCTCGCACCAAGCCAGTGGTGCGCGTCGCCAGCCCGGCCCGGCCTGTTCCTGCCCCTCGCACCAAGCCAGTGGTGCGCGCGTCAGCCCGGCCCGGCCTGTTCCTGCCCCTCGCACTAAGCCTTTGGTGCGCGTCGCCAGCCCGGCCCGGCCTGTTCCTGTCCCTCGCACCAAGCTCAGTGGTGCGCTGTCGCCAGCCCGGTCCGGCCTGTTCCTGTCCCTCGTACCAAGCCAGTGGTGTGCGTCGCCAGCCAGGTCCGGCCTGTTCCTGCCCCTCGCACCAAGCCAGTGGTGCGCGTCGCCAGCCCGGCCCGGCCTGTTCCTGCTCCCCGCACCAGACCAGTGGTGCGCGTCGCCAGTCCGGTACGGCCCGTTCCTGCTCCCCGCACCAAGCCAGTGGTGCGCGTCGCCAGCCCGGTCCGGCCAGTTCCTGTCCCTCGCACCAAGCCTGTGGTGCGCGTCGCCAGCCCGGTCCGGCCAGTTACCTCGCACCAAGCCTGTGGTGGGCGTCGCCAGTCCGGTCCGGCCTGTTCCTACTCCCCGCACCAAGCCAGTGGTGCGCGTCGTCAGCCCGGTCCGGCCCGTTCCTGCTCCCCGCACCAAGCCAGTGGTGCGCGTCGCCAGCCCGGTCCGGCCTGTTCCTGCCCCTCGCACCAAGCCAGTGGTGCGCGTCGCCAGTCCGGTACGGCCCGTTCCTGCTCCCCGCACCAAGCCAGTGGTGCGCGTCGTCAGCCCGGTCCGGCCCGTTCCTGCTCCCCGCACCAAGCCTGTGGTGCGTGTGTCCAGTCCGGCACGGCCCGTGCCTGTTCCACCGGTGCCTAGTCCGGCACCGGTCAGCTGCTCCACTCCGGAGCCAGAGCAATCCGCTCCACCAGGGTCCAGTCCTACTCCGGTCAGCTGCTCCACTCCGGAGCCAGAGCAATCCGCTCCACCAGGGTCCAGTCCTACTCCGGTCAACCGCTCCACTCCGGAGCCAGAGCAGTCCGCTCCACCGGTGCCTGATCCAGCTCCGGTCAGCGGCTCCACTCCGGAGCCAGAGCAGTTTGATCCACCGTCGTCTGGTCCAGCTCCAGTCAGCGGTTCCAGTCCAGACCCAGACGTCAGCCCCTCTCCAGGTTCGGGGTCTCCCACACCAGGGTCCAGACAGGGCATGGTACGTTGTGGGAGGAAGGAGAGGGGAAGCAGCGCGCCGAGGTCCAGACCAGACCAGGGGCGCAACAGGTGGAGAGTAAGTGGTGGTCACGCCCGGAGCCGGAACCGCCTCCGAGGCAGAATGCCCACCCGGCCCCTACCCTGTTATGTTTATGCGGTCGGAGTCCGCACCTTTGGGGGGGGGGGGTTACTGTCACGCCCTGACTCAGGGGACGTTTATTTGTTGAGTCAGGGTGTGTATATTCCGTGTTATGTTGTTTCTATGGTGTAGATTCTAGAATGTATAGATCTATGTTGGCCTGTGTGGTTCCCAATCAGAGGCAGCTGTTGCTCGTTGTCTCTGATTGGGGACCATACTTAGGCAGCCTTTTGGCACCTGTTAGTTGTGGGATCTTGTTCCGTGTGAGGTATGTTATTTGTCTACCTTGGACTTCACGTTTCGTTTGTTGTTTTGTCGTGGTGTTTAAATAAACATGTATGCTTATCACGCTGCGCCTTGGTCCTTCTCGTTCGTAAACGATCGTGACACCGTTGAACATTAAAAGGGCGTATGGAGTAGGAAATATACACTACCGGTCAAAGGTTTTAGAACACCTAATCATTCAAGGGTTTTTCTTTATTTTTACTATTTTCTACATTGTAAAATAATAGCAAAGACATCAAAACTATGAAATAACACATATGGAATCATGTAGTAACCAAAAAAGTGTTAAAGAAATCAAAATATATTTTGCCTTGATGGCAGCTTTGCACACTCTTGGCATTCTCTCAACCAGCTTCACCTGGAATTATTTTCCAACAGTCAACAGGAGTTCCCACATATGCTGAGCACTTGTTGGCTGCTTTTCCTTCACTCTGCAGTCCGACTCATCACAAACCATCTCAATTTGGTTGAGATCGGGGGATTGTGGAGGCCAGGTCATCTGATGCAGCACTCCATCACTCTCCTTCTTGGTAAAATAGCCCTTACACAGCCTGGAGGTGTGTTGGGTCATTGTCCTGTTGAAAAACAAATGATAGTCCTACTAAGCCCAAACCAGATGGGATGGCATATCGCTGCAGAATGCTGTGGTAGCCATGCTGGTTAAGTGTGCCTTGACTTCTAAATAAATCACAGACAGTGTCACCAGCAAAGCACACCGTAACACCACCACCTCCTCCATGCTTTACAGTGGGAAATACACATGCGGAGATCATCCGTTCACCCACACCGCGTCTCACAAAGACACGGCGGTTGGAACCAAAAATCTCAATTTTAGACTCCAGACCAAAGGACATATTTCCACCGGTCTAATGTCCATTGCTCGTGTTTCTTGGCCCAAGCAAGTCTCTTCTTATTGGTGTCCTTTAGTAGTGGTTTCTTTGCAGCAATTCGACCATGAAGGCCTGATTCACACAGTCCCCTCTGAACAGTTGATGTTGAGATGTGTCTGTTACTTGAACTCTGTGAAGCATTTATTTGGGCTGCAATTTCTGAGGCTGGTAAATCTAATGAACTCATCCTCTGCAGCAGAGGTAACTCTGGGTCTTCCTTTCCTATGGCGTCCTCATGAGAGCCAGTTTTATCATAGCGCTTGATGGTTTTTGCGACTGCAAAAAGTTATTTACATTTTCCGTATTGACTGACCTTCATGTCTTAATGTAATGATGGACTGTCGTTTCTCTTTGCTTATTTGAGCTGTTCTTGCCATAACATGGACTTGGTCTTTTACCAAATAGGGCTATCTTCTGTATACCCCCCCTACCTTGTCACAACACAACTGATTGGCTCAAACGCACTAAGAAGGAAAGAAATTCCACAAATTAACTTTTAAGAAGGCACACCTGTTAATTGAAATGCATTCCAGGTGACTACCTCATGAAGCTGGTTGAGAGAATGCCAAGAGTGTGCAAAGCTGTCATCAAGGCGAGGGTGGCTACTTTGAAGAATCTCAAATATTAAATATATTTTGATTTGTTTAACACTTTTTTGGTTACTACATGATTCCATATGTGTTATTTCATATATTTGATGTCTTCACTATTATTCTACAATGTAGACAATAGTACAAATAAAGAAAAACCCTTGAATGAGTAGGTGTTCTAAAACTTTTGACCGGTAGTGTATATACAATTCCACCAACATCTTTTTATTCAATACCGCATAGTTCTCAAGAGCCAATAGCCCTATATGACATTTTTATCACCTTTTATTTTTGACATTGTCCCTTGTAATGCTTGCAGTACCAATTCAATCCATAAGGGGTCAGTGTGTGAGTGTGTTGAAAGAACCAGCTCCTGCTGTGGGAACTGAGGCCTGCCTCCCAGTCACAGAGTCACATTACAGAGAGACTCACAGCAGTGCAGAGTGCTTAGTTATTTCCTCTGTGGATTATGCAACAGCATGTAATATATGTCAAGGCTCTGGGGATTCACACAATGGAATGGAAACTTACGCCAGTCACACACTTCAGAGAGTGAGAGCAGGGGGTAGGGGGATACCTAGTCAGTTACACAACTGAATGCATTCAACCGAAATGTGTCTTCCGCATTTAACCCAATCAGAGAGGTGCGGGGGGCTGCCTTAATCCACGTCATCGGCGCCCGGGGATCAGTTGTTGTTGGTGGTTAACTGCCTTGGAAGGAGCGTGTGTCAGATTGTGTGTGTTTGTAACTGCATTATGCAACAATGTAGAGCTCACTGTATGTATGTGTGTGTGTGTTTTAATCAATGTCTGCCTGCCCTGTCCCAGCTGAAACAGGCTGAACAGAACATACTAATTTCCTGTTAAAAGAACAGTCCAACACACATGCACACCCTGTCTCATACGTTGCCTCACAGAGATGGACCTGTGGATGACCTGTATCAGAAGTGTTCCATTCAGAGTTTGACTGCCTTTCTAATGACTTGTTAAAGCTTCACATCTGCCCCAAAGTCACCCTTTTCATTTTACATTTACATTTTAGTCATTTAGCAGACGCTCTTATCCAGAGCGACTTACAGTTAGTGAGTGCATACATAAAAAAAAAAATATTATTATTTATTAATTTTTTTCATACTGGCCCCCCGTGGGAATCGAACCCACAACCTTGGCGTTGCAAATGCCATGCTCTACCAACTGAGCTACATCCCTGCTGGCCATTCCCTCCCCTACCCTGGACGACGCTGGGCCAATTGTGCGCCGCCCCATAGGTCTCCCGGTCACGGCCAGCTACGACAGAGCCTGGATTCGAACCAGGATCTCTAGTGGCACAGCTAGCACTGCGATGCAGTGCCTTAGACCATTGCGCCACTTTTCCACCTTAGACGACCCCCCGGTTTGGTGCCCGCTTTGTACGTACACCCCACTGTGGTGCCCACCTCTGGAGATGACAGTCACTACCTCAGTCCCCCCCCCCACCGCAGATGGGACTGAAGGTGGCCTGTCTGTCTCAGTGTCACAAAATTCAGACATTTCATCTCCTGTGACATACTATTCAACACTAATGTAACTAATGACAGATGCTTAATGAATGCACTATGAATGCTTTATGAATGTATGCAACCTTCAAAGAAAGTGCAGAAAGTGTAGTGTACCTCCAGAGATGAGGCAGATGGCGCTGAGCAGGCCTGTCTCTGTGTCGTCCATCTCCATGGGCAGCAGCTGGTGGGCGAAAGTGAACACCAGGTCGGTGAGCGGGCCGAAGCCTGCGTTGTGCATCTGGGTCCGGTTCAGGGTCAGCCCGTCTGAGAACGTCATGGTGTCCTGGTCCGGAGTGTACCGCGTACAGATACGCAAAATCTATATGACAGGGGACAGGAGAGGAGAGAATTATACATTACGTATACACACAGTATCTGACAGAGGAGAGGAGAGGAGAGGGGGACAGTAAGGGGGAGAAGAGGAGAGGAGAGAGGGACAGTAAGGGGGAGGA